>NC_034195.2:45674290-45985957 GCF_002021735.2 Oncorhynchus kisutch
TGTTACAGTGCTATATGGGTTAATTTGATTACTGTTACAGTGCTATATGGGTTAATTTGATTACTGTTACAGTGCTATATGGGTTAATTTGTTTACTGTTACAGTGCTATTTGAGTTAATTGGATTCGTTCTGACATTACAATGTTTTTTAAATTAAAATGTATTCCATGTCTTTGTGTCCTTGGACTCTGGTCCGGAAGTGAAGTTCCTGCAATTCTATCAAGTTTCCCATGGGGGTTTTGTGCTGTGTGTTTAAATACTGTATTGTGGATGTAGCTCATTTAGTTACACTGTTTATACTCACCACATATTTATGGATATACTGGATTATTCTGTCAGTCTAATATATCTACTGCTGTACATATCATTCTTAGTATATCTTGTGTGAATTCATCCGGTGTATATACGTATAGATTGCATTTAGATTTGTTACAGTGCCATTTGTGTTAGTTGGATTCGTTCCGACATTTCAAGATTTATTACTTTTTGTTAAAAAATATTATTTGTGTGCTTGTTAACATTTTACTGCATTGTTAGGAGCTAGTAACGTAAGCATGTCGCTGCTCCCTCTATCTGCTAAACTGATTTGGTTCGATTTTGATTTGGAAGGATGGTGCTACGTTGTGGAACCTTAAAGAATTTCCATGATATATGGTCAAAGTATGACATTTAAAACCATCAAGGCCCTGACAGTTAAAAATCTGCTTAAATGTAGCTAAAATAGACAGAGCACAATATCCAGGCTAATACCATTGAAATGCAATGTTGGAAAATTATCTATGCAACTAACTACTGTTCCCATGTGAGGATTTTCTGAATTCCTATTTAAACGTTCTAACGTGTCAAACCGAACAATGTTTTCAACTGTTTATTCATATTACATAATGTGAAGAAAGCATTATTCAACGTCATGGTCATGTTGCAGCAGTTCCTACCCTGGTTATAAGCCTTTATTGTTTTACATGGGCATGTGGTAAGTGGATGAGGTGATTTTGGCCCTAGTATGGAAACCCCTTTAAGCTACTGGAAAAGGACTAAATCCAATTAGCTATTCATATAATGGGATTATGCACACAAAACATTATCAGCCTTCATTATCAGGTACCAATATTCTGTGGGACGGTACATAGTACGTTGGATGTAAAACTCCCTCAATCTTAATCAGAGAGGATGGTGGTTGGGTATACATTGCTGTTACTCACTGATTGATGTACAATTCGTCATCCTGTTGGTTGTTAGTTATTATAAAGCGTATTTCTCACTTTGTAAGCAAAGGTCTTCAGTTGCATGGGAAAGCACTAGATCTGTCTGCCTACGTCCTTATTGTCATTCCACCACCGCAGTGGTCTACCTTGCACCCTTGCCTCCTATACCAGAAATACATCATGTTGAGTGCCAATCGACTTAGTAGGTGGGACTAGACTCAAGAGGAAGTGGGTTTGAAACTGAGCCAAACAGTAAGAGTTAAGGTTACAGCAATGTGCCGTGTTACCTCACTGCCTCCACCCTAATCAGGTTGGAGCCTGAGCATGTAATCAAATGTTTTCTAACCTACCTTAATATTAAGAAAAGATTGATTGATTTAATCATTGATCCTAATGATCTTGTGTACTTTAACCTTACCTCCCACTGATAAAAACAGCACTGAAATCAGAGAACAAGGTTGAGCTGCTACCATATTACTACATGAAGTGCCTAGGGACCGATGCCAGAAATGAGGGCTAGTTGTTTCTGGACTAGGCCTGTGTAGTGCATGGGTGGCTCCAGGGTGAGGCCTGCTAGGAGATGTTTCTGGACTAGGCCTGTGTAGTGCATGGGTGGCTCCAGGGAGAGGCCTGCTAGGAGTTGTTTCTGGTCTAGGCCTGTGTAGTGCATGGGTGGCTCCAGGGAGAGGCCTGCTAGGAGTTGTTTCTGGTCTAGGCCTGTGTAGTGCATGGGTGGCTCCAGGGAGAGGCCTGCTAGGAGATGAAGCTCCCTCATGAATACATCTAGCACCCCCAAGAAGAATGTATTACTACATGCATGCATAATACACCATAGATTGCAACCACCCCTACTCAATGACCAAGCTGTCAGAGGAGGCAGGTCTAGGCACAGTGAGAATTCCCCGGTGCTACCACTGGTGTAATGTGACCATACAATTTGTTTTATACCTCAGTCCATCTGTAGCACATCCTGTTAGCTAGTTTCAGAAACCCCAGACCTAGGTACGCCGTAACATTCTTAATGTGGAAGGCAACTGGTCTGCCTAGGGAGACAAGCTGTTACCAAAAAATTACACATGTAGAGGTGAGATGCAGTCGTAAAGTACACAGCCTTTATTTGAAAACCACAACCCTGAACCCTCCACTACCATCACCCACCCAGGAGTCAACATAACCCTGAACACTCCACTACCACCACCCACCTAGGAGTCAACACAACCCTGAACCCTCCACTACCATCACCCACCCAGGAGTCAACACAACATCTGGGCTGCTATTACAAAAAGGGATATAGCTTTAAAAATGTAAGTGTTTTTGGTTACCATACAAAATAATGTAGTTCAATGAAAAATGATTAATGTATCAATTAAATTACAGGTGAACATATGTAGGACCAAAGTGATAAATATGGTGATTAAAAATATTTGAAATGTTAGTTGGCTATCTTAGTGGCTGATTGACTAATGTGCTCTGTACAACTGATATCATTACAGGCGAGACAGTTCTTTAAAGGTATGTTTTCAACACTCGATTGATTACAATTGTAACACTTTCAGAGCACTTGTATTGCATGATAAAAGATAGCTATGCTAAACGTACCATATATTTCAAGTGGCAAACAACGACAGTACTAAGAGCTTACAGTGCATGTAAAAAATGTACATGCATCTGTACACACACTAACTAGCACAATACGTTGTTTTTTTTGGAGCTCAATGATAAGTAATGAATTATCATGTTGAAAATGCTTTTAGAGTTAAGGGGTGGCGTAGGCCCCAGGCCAACCATCATATTACACTGACAATGTTTCTCATTTATGTTGTTACCAGATTTTCCATTTGAGTAATGGTTACGGACAGAAATGGTTCATGAACAGATGGACACACAGTCACCATTTAGTTAGTGTGAAGAGAAAGGAACAGATTGACAGTGCACATGACAGTATCTGTATGTAACTAATCACCAGGATACAAAACATCACAGTACACTGAGGGGTTAAATACGGCGATGAAAGCTAAACAACAATAGGCTGGAATAATCGCTTTTTGTTTCCTCATGACATTCCAGGTAGTTCCAACTCAACGACAATCTTCGTGTCCAAGAGAATGACAGCCAAAGAAAATCAAGATAGAATCAAAAGGTAGCGCAATCCAATGTTGAAAAAACATTATTCAGAAGGTTGCAGATGAGCGCAAGAGCAAGACGAGTGTGGGAAAATCTAGTGATATTTATTACATTCACTGTATGTGTTAGACTTGACGTTCATGAGATGGAGAGAGAAAGCGAGAAAGAGGGCGAGAGTGTGCGCGAGAGAGAGAGAACAAGGTCAACGATGTGAGCTACAGAGGGAGATAGAATCCTCGTTCTTTTACTCTTGTTCTAAGGAACTTAGCCTTAAAATGCTTTTGAGAAAATGGGCCTAGTTCAGTACAAGAAGTGTGCTGTGAAATCATCTCTCATTGAGAGAGGAATCTTCTGGTGTAAATGAGAAACAGCACATGGCACAGCTTGAGGAAGAACATGGGAGGGGTGAGGAAAGAGGTGGAGCGAGGTGAAGAGGGTGGAGGAGGGGAGAGAGGGTTGAGGAGGGGGGAGCTTTTTTCAATCCTCACACAAATAATGCTATTATTACTGAAATAAGATATACAGTATGATACGTGAAGACTTATATGCTCTGAGGCAACAAACAGGAAACCATACACCTGTCTTGTGGCGGGTCGGTTGGTGTGTGTGGGCAGGTGTGTGTGTGGGGGTTGAATATGAGACAACAGCTCCAAATGGCATCACTGTAAGATAAGGGCTGTGCTATGAGCAGAGCAACACTGACGGCATGGAAATCAGGAAGCACAGGGTGAGATCAATAAGGGAAAATAGTAAATGGAAGATGTCAGAGGAGGCGGGGCTTGGCGTCTGTCTGCACCGTGGGGTGTAATGTAGTATAATATGCAGGTGCAGCAGCTGTAGTAATGGGTTATTTGGAGATGCATACAACATACAGAGATCCTGCCTGAAGTGGGCCATGAGGTGTTCTTTATGTCATTTCCTTTATGTAATTTCCTTTAATTGTTTGTGATGCAATCATTCCTTAAAAACAAAAAGTGAGTGAGTTACACAAAAATCTAATAAAATCCAGTGATCAACAAGTAGGCTAGTAAACGTAGCAAATCAAACAAGCATAAATAATTAGCATACGATAAAATGCCATTCAGAAAAACCAACACATAGGGTTTTGCACCTGTAGTGAAGATAAAAATAAAAAAAATGTGCTTTTCTTGTGCTGTGCAACAACAACAAAAATCCCTTTTTGATTTTTGCAATGGTGTTAAAATAAAAAGGGACACAGCAGGTAGGGCAGCCTGTAAACATGATAAACAAAACAAACGAACAATCAAAGGAGTTAAAACATGCATGATGAAATGAGGGCATTTGTTTATGAAAACCAAAACATCTTTATGGCTGTGTCCGAAATGCCACCCTAATTATTATATAGTGCACTACTATGGGGCTACTACCCTATGGGCCCTGGTCAAAAGTGGTGCAAGGGGCCTTCCCTGCTGATATAGGGAATAGGGTGCCATTTGGGACGCATCACATCTGTGATTCAGGAGCTGTAACTAGCTCTACCAAAAAGTAGTCCTGCACTGCGGTAAATAACAAGGTTAATCACCGCTTAATATGCGCTCAATCTCCTCCAGTCTCTTCAAGGCGGCCGCCCGTTTCTTTTCTATGTCTTTAATCTCTTTTGTGGATTTGCTCTTAGTCCGCTGCTGCTTATCAGCCTGGCCGTCGTCAAGAAGCTCTGACTGGCTGTTGCCACTGAGGCTTTCTGCCGAGGAGGATTTCCGTACATTCTTCTTACTCCCGGCCCCAGCACTGCCAGTGGCTCCCCTCCCTTCCTCCTCTTCCTTTCCTCCTCCCCCCTTCTTTTCCTCCTTCATGGATGGTGTAGCTGCGCCCTCTGCTGACGCTGGGTTCAGCGGCTGCCCTGCCACGGACATGGCGGCCATCTTACCGCGCACGATGCCCAGGTGGCGACGCACATACTCCTCATGGGGTGCCAGGGCCAGCGTTTCCTCCAGGCACCGCTCCGCTCTCGGCAGGTCTCGCTCCTCAAAGTAGACCACACATAGGTTGTGTTTCCCCTGCACGTTGGTGGGGTCCATACTGAGGATTCTCTGGAAGCAGACCTTGGCCCCCTGGGTGTCCTTCTTGTGGTTCATCAGGATATCCCCCTTGAGAATCAAACCTTTAACATGCTCTGGATGGTGGCGTAGCAGCTCATCTAATACAGGCAGGGCATCCAGCTCCCGTCGGGACTGCGAGTAGAGCAGGGCCAGATTGAAGAGGGCGCTACGGAAGCCTGTCTGTAGACGGATGGCCTCCCTCATCCAGCGCTCGGCCGCAGTGTTCTCGTTGGCGTCCATGGCCAGCATGCCCAGGTTGAAGTAGCCGTTGGCGTCATCTGGCTCCTCCTGGACGTAGGTCAGGAAACGACGATTGGCCTCCGGACGGAACCTGGGCTCACCTGTAGAGCACACACAGACGGCGCGCAAGCACGCACACACACGCGCACACACACACACGTTAGGGTATTTGTTTATAGCTGGAGGTAGGTGTGATTTGTTAATAAAGGCATTCCAAAAGGTTAGTAGTTAAAGGAGGGACACACTCATTCAGCACATCAATATTTTCACATTTTTTACAGTATTTTATGTATTTGAATAATAAAAGTTCTAAATATACTTCATAAGTAGTGCATGACCCTTAGGGTGGGGTTTTAATGGAGTTTTGCTCTTCTGATTGTTTTATACTGTTTAATCAAACTATAGCCAAAAATATGTTTCTGCATTCATCTATTTCTGCATTTCCTTCACGCATTCGTTATCATTTCCACACTGTAAAACCTTTGTTTTGTCGTTGTATGCCTCTATTTTGTAAGAAAAGTTACTTTTCCTTTATCAGAATAATTATTCAAATAAAATAAAATTTTATTGGTCACATACACATTGTTAGCAGATGTTAATGCGAGTGTAGCAAAACGCTTGTGCTTCTAGTTCCAACCATGCAGTAATATCTAACAAGTAATCTAACAATTTCACAACAACTACCTTATATACACACACAAGTGTAAAGGAATGAATAAGAATATATGGAAGAGCGATGGCCGAACGACATAGGCAAGATGGAGTAGATGGTATACAGTATTTACATATGAGATGAGTAATGTAGGGTATGTAAACATTATATACAGTGGCATTGTTTAAAGTGACTAGTGATACATTTATTACATCAAATTTTTAACTATTAAGTGGCTAGAGATTTGAGTTAGTATGTTGGCAGCAGTCACTCAATGATGGCTGTCTAACAGTCTGACGGCCTTGAGAAAGAAGCCGTTTTTCAGTCTCTCGGTCTCAGCTTTGATGCACCTGTACTGGCCGCGCCTTCTGGATGATAGTGGGGTGAACAGGCAGTGGCTCGGGTGGTTGTCCTTGATGATCTTTTTGGCCTTCCTGTGACATCGGGTGGTGTAGGTGTCCCGGAGGGCAGTTTGTCCCCGGTGATGCGTTGTGCAGACCTCACTACCCTCTGGAGAGCCTTATGGTTGTGGGCGGAGCAGTTGTCGTACCAGGCGGTGAAACAGCCTGACAGGATGCTCTCGATTGAGCATCTGTAAAGGTTTGTGAGTGTTTTTGGTGACAAGCCAAATGTCTTCAGCCTCCAGAGGTTGACGAGGCGCTGTTGCACGCCTTCTTCACCACTTTGTCTGTGTGGGTGGACCATTTCAGTTTGTCCGTGATGTGTACGCCGAGGAACTAAAATCTTCCCACCTTCTCCACTACTGTGCCGTCGATGTGGATAGGGGGGTGCTCCCTCTGCTATTTCCTGAAGTCCACGATCATCTCCTTTGTTTTGTTGACGTTGAGTGTGAGGTTACTTTCCTGACACCACACTCCCGAGGGCCCTCACCTCCTCCCTGAAGACGGTCTCTTCGTTGTTGGTAATCAAGCCTACCAGAAAATATAAAAAACTATCGGAATATATCGAATCTCCATTGCTCTCTAAAATTTGTGATAAAACTGTTGCGCTGTAACTCACTGCCTTCCTGAAGACAAACAATGTATACGAAATGCTTCAGTCTGGTTTTAGACCCCATCATAGCACTGAGACTGCACTTGTGAAGGTAGTAAATTACCTTTTAAATGGTGTCAGACCGAGGCTCTGCATCTGTCCTCGTGCTCCTAGACCTTAGTGCTGCTTTTGATACCATCGATCACCACATTCTTTTGGAGAGATTGGAAATCCAAATTGGTCTACACGGACAAGTTCTGGCCTGGTTTAGATCTTATCTGGCGGAAAGATATCACTTTGTCTCTGTAGATGGTTTGTTCTCTGACAAATCAACTGTAAATTTCGGTGTTCCTCAAGGTTCCGTTTTAGGACCACTATTGTTTTCACAATATATTTTACCTCTTGGGGATGTCATTTGAAAACAATGTTAACTTTCACTGATATGCAGATGACACACAGCTGTACATTTCAATGAAACATGGTGAAGCCCCAAAATTGCCATCACTAGAAGCCTGTGTTTCAGACATAAGGAAGTGGATGGCTGCAAACATTCTACTTTTAAACTCGGACAAAACAGAGATGCTTGTTCTAGGTCTCAAGAAACAAAGAGATCTTCTGTTGAATCTGACAATCTTGATGGTTGTACAGTCATCTCAAATAAAACTGAAAGACCTCGGTGTTACTCTGAACCCTAATCTCTCTTTTCACGAACATATCAAGACTGTTTCAAGGACAGCTTTTCCCATCTACATAACATTGCAAAAATCAGAAACTTTGTCCAAAAATGCAGAAAAATTATTTCATGCTTTTGTTACTTCTAGGTTAGACTATTGCAATGCTCTACTTTCCGGCTACCCGGATAAAGCACTAAATAAACTTCAGTTAGTGCTAAATACGGCTGCTAGACTCCTGACTAGAACCAACAAATTTGGTCATATTACTCCAGTGCTAGCCTCCCTACACTGGCTTCCTGTTAACTTGTTGGGGATAGGGGGCAGTATTTTCACTTTGGATGAATTGCATGCCCATAGTGAACTGCATCCTACGCTGTCTTAGATTGCTCTATTTATATATAGTCTTCCAGTCTTTTTTCCTTGTTTGATGCTCTTTTTCTCAATTTCCTTCTGACCTGCGGTTAAGTCTTTCGCTTAAAAAAAATAATCCAAACAGTTTTCAAACTGTTTTGGTTTCAAACACACACACACATATATACATATACATATATATATACATATACATATATATATATATATATATATATATACATATTATTATTACTATTGGATAGAAAACCCTCAAGTTTCTAAAACTGTTTAAATTATGTCTGTGCGTATAACAGAACTCATAGGGCAGGCAATCTTCCAAACAGGAAGTGAAATTCTGAATGTGGGTCTAATTTTAAGTCATCGCCTCTTCACTTCCAAATAAGATATGGATCTGTTAGCACTTCCTACGCCTTTCACTAGATGTCCTCATTCAGTAGAACGTGGAATGCAGCCTCTGGTGTGAACTTTGACCGAATGGGAGGGGAATGAGTCACTGTCCTGGCAGAATGCAATTTCCCTGTTGCGCATTTGTCTGTTGATATCACCATCGTTCCATTTGGCTGCAGATGAAAACGTATGCTCCGGTTGGAATGTTATTGGATATATATGAAAATAACATCCTGAAGATTGATTCTCTACTTAGTTTGACCAGTTTATTCGACCTGGAATTATCTTTTTGAAGTTTTAATTTGAGTTCTCGTGGACCAGCGTTAGCTTTTGGGCACGTAGGAAAGTGCTAGCAAATGCAGCTAATTGGACACTAGTATTGGACATTATGGAACAAAACAACGATTTATTGTGGCACTAGGACTCCTTGCACTGCATTCTGATGAAAGATCAAAGGTAAGGGAATATTTATGATGTAATTTCGTATTTCTGTTGACTCCAACATGGCGGAAAAATATATTTACGTCTGAGCGCCGTCTCAGATTATTGCATGGTAGGTTTTTTTCGTAAAGTAAAAAAAAATCTGACACAGCGGTTGCATTAAGAACCAGTGTATCTTTAATTATATGTAGAACATGTATCTTTCGTCAAAGTTTATGATGAGTATTTCTGTTATCTGGCGTAGCTCTCTGTAATTACTCCGGATATTTTGGAGGCATTTCTGAACATGGCGTCAATGTAAACCGAGATTTGTGGATATAAATATGCATATTATCAAACAAAACATAAATGTATCGTGTAACATGTCATATGAGTGTCATCTGATGAAGATTATCAAAGTGATTCATTTTATCTCTAATTCTGCTTTTGTGACTATCTTTGGCTGGGGAAAATGGCTGTGTTTTTTTGTTTGTTTTGGTGGTGGTCTAACATAAATATGTTGTGTTTTCGCTGTAAAACATAAAAAAAAAATTGGACATGGGTAGATTAACAAGATGTTTATCTTTCATTTGCTGTATTGGACTTGTTAATGTGTGAAAGTTAAATATTTCTGAATTCCCTGTGCCACCTTTTCAGCTGAATGGGGGGTGGCAAGGGCTGATTTCAAGGTTTTACTGCTAACCTACAAAGCATTACATGGGCTTGATGGTAAGTTGGTTGAAGATATCCCTCTAGTGGTGTGGGGGTTGTGCTTTGGCAAAGTGGGTGGGGTTATATCCTGCCTGTTTGGCCCTGTCCGGGGGTATCATCGGATGGGGCCACAGTGTCTCCTTTGACCACTCCTGTTTCAGCCTCCAGTATTTATGCTGCAGTAGTCTGTGTCGGGAGGGCTAGGGTCAGTCTGTTACATCTGGAGTATTTCTCCTGTGTGAATAAATTCCCTCCCTCCCGCTCTCCCTCCCTCCTTAGGACCATGCCTCAGGTTTCTTTCTAGGTTTTGGCCTTTGTAGGGAGTTTTTCCTAGCCACTGTGCTTCTACACCTGCATTGCTTGCTGTTTGGGGTTTTAGGCTGGGTTTCACCTGATGTAAGAAGGGCTATATAAATACATTTGATTTGAATGGAACATATGACAAATATGCGCAAACATGACAGATATGGCAAACCTGCAACTCCATATTTGGAAGCGCTTAGGTCACCTGACTTCTGGCAGGGATTTGATGACAAGAAAAAAAGAAGTTCTCACACGTAGACAAGTTCTCACAGTTACCACGGTAGAAAGCGTTTAGTATTAGAAGAAAAAAAGTTGATCCCATTGATGCTGTTGACCTGGATCACTGGTTGCTACGGAAAGAAGGGGGTGAGTGTAACCGGTGTGAAATGGGTAGCTAGTTAGCGATGCTCGTTAATAGCGTTTCAATCGGTGACGTCACTCGCTCTGAGACCTTGAAGTAGGTGTTTCCCTTGCCCTGCCACTTTTGTGGCGTGATGGGTAACGATGCTTCGAGGGTGACTTGTTAATGTGTGCAGATGGTCCATGGTTCAAGCTCAGGTTGGGACGAGGAGAGGTACGGAAGCAATACTGTTACAAAGTCTGATCCCATATCCTACACCTTCCCTCTACCTTTTGCTTGCCTCTCCTGGGGAAACGGCTAGAGGCCTCAGGAATACTTATGTCTCCTTAATGTTCATCGGATTATAATCACTTACAATGTATGACATATCCTTCACAATTTAGTGGTGCTATCACACTGGCCAGCTAATTCAAATATTTTGGTGATAAATGGGTGTACACAGCAATAGTGTTGCAAACATAGCATAATCTAGGGCTAGGGTTTTGATTATTTACGTTGGACATACTATGGTTACACACATGGTTAAAATATTATGGTTACCATAATTTCGGCCACCTTGAAAGGCAAGCTTCAACATGGACAAATGAGAGGCTGCCAGAGATTTATGGAAATCGCTTTCTATGGGTACAAACCTTTTTCTACGACTACAAAATCACTTTCTACAATAACTTTTTTCTGTTCGAGAACTTCTTGTCTACGCGTGAGAACTCAAATCCCTGACAAAAGTCAGGTGACCTAAGTGCTTCCAAATATGGAGTTGCAGGTTTGCGCATCTCTCTCCTATGTGCAAATCTTTATCGCAGTCATTTTATTTAAGGCCCTCGATTTACAAATACAAAAGGTGTTTGTTTGTGGAAAGTGCTTTATATTTATGGATTGGTGATTTATATTTGCGAATACATTTGGCATGATATTGATCCCATACATTCGGGCTTCCTTGAGATCAGAAGGGCCGCACTTAACATTGATTATATTTAATTGCCTTCAATTTCCTCTATCCATTGCTTTTGACGCTCCCTGACCATATAACTTTCTTTTGACTGTTAGCAAGTTAGGCAGAGTAAAGAGCGTATAAATGTAGGTTCATTATCATTTCTACACAGGTTCGATTTGGTTTTAGTAATTTCAATGTCGATTGAGCTAATGTTTACCTGAGAAAATAAAAAAATGACACTCCCCTACGTATTTATTTGGACAGCGAAGCTAAAACTTTCAAATGTTTAATATGAGGTGACAGTACAGAATGGCTCCATTTATTTGAGGGTATCGTCTGTTCAGAAATGAAAGCACTTTAAGCATCTAGATGTCACAGGTATTTGGACAAATTCACTTATAGTGTATTACATATAGTGTTAGGAGTCACCTTTATTTTAAATAAGAATATGATCTGTTTCTCAAAACTTCTACATTAATGTGGGTGCTACAATGATTACAGATAATCATGAATGGATCCTGGAGCAAAAACCCTGTGCTATCCTGGAGCACAAGTACAAGACATTACAAGGCTGCTTCCGACTGACACTATTGTAGTCCATGTGGGGTCAAACAACATCAGGAAATTGGATTGTAAAGAAGTGATTCTAGCACTAAGATTCCAAAAAGTGACCAATTATTTCAGGTCTGATACCATCGTTGGGCTGCGCGTATGAGATTCAGCAAGCTACTGACTGGAATCACTTTTACAGATAACTTTGACACCTTTTGGAAACAGAAGATGCTCTACAGGAATGACGAAATCCATCAAAATCATCTTGGCTCATGGACTCATTTCAAGGCTGCGTTGACAGTTAATCCCTACCATTGTGTCGCTGAGTAGTCATAATGCTGCAGCAAATTATCATTATCCAGGGGGCGTTGGCAGATAACGTAAGTAACATAATTTGTGTCCCACTAACTGCCCTGAATGCCTCTACAGCTATTATATGGAGTAATTATGTGCCTATGAACCAGAGTTACAGTATACTGTTAGCACAGAGGCGGTGTGCCCTAGTAGGAAGTCACCCTGCACAAATATAAACAACATGAGCATGTCTACTTCTGATGAGCTTCCCACTAAAGCAATGAAAACAATAAAGCATCCTAGAAAAGTGATAAAATTGCACACATTTTCATACAGTACCAGTCAAACATTTGGGCCCACATTGAAGGATTTGTATTTATTTGTTCTATTTTCTACATTGTAGAATAGAAGTGAAAACATTCAAACAACGAAATAACACATGGAATCATGTAGTAACCAAAAAAGTGTTAACTTCTTAAGGTATAGGGGGCAGCATTTTCACTTTTGGATAAATAGCGTGCCCAATTTCAACTTCCTGCTACTCACGCAAGGAATATAAGATATGCATATTAGTAGATTTGGATAGAAAACACTGAAGTTTCTAAAACTGTTTGAATCATGTCTGTGAGTATAACAGTATAACATGTCTGTTCACTGAGTTCTCATTGGCAAATGTTATTTTGTAGGAACCTGTTTTCAGTTCCTACCGCTTCCACTGGATGTCACCAGTCTTTGGAATGTGGGTGAGGTTATTCATTTGTGCAATGAAGTATGCCATCTAGGAACTGCGTATCACTGTTGAGAGTTGGCCAAGGCATGAAAAGTAGCGTTTGTTTCCTATCGTCCTCTATTGAAAACAGATATACCCGTATTCAATTTGATCGATTATTAACGTTTCAACTTTTAAACTTTTAAAATACTTTGTAGTGACATTGCACATTTTGGAAGCAGTTTTTTTCTGGATCAAACGCGTCAAATAAATTGACATTTTGGATATATATGGACGGAATTAATCGAACAAAAGGACCAATTGTGATGTTTATGGGACATATTGGAGTGCCAACAAAAGAAGCTCGTCAAAGGTAAGGCATGTTTTATATTTTATTTCTGCGTTTTGTGCAGGGTTGAAATATGTGGAGGCCAGGTCATCTGATGCAGCACTCCATCACTCTCCTTCTTGGTCAAATAGCCATTACACAGCCTGGAGGTGTGATGGGTCATTGTCTTGTTTAAAAACAAATGGCAGTTCCACAAAGCAAAACCCAGATGGGACAGCGTATCACTGCAGAATGCTGTGGTAGCCATGCTGGTTAAGTGTGCCTTGAATTCTAAATAAATCACAGACAGTGTCACTAGCAAAGCACCCCCACACCATCACACCTCCTCTTCCATGCTTCACGGTGGGAACAACACATGCGGAGATCATCCGTTCACCTACTCTGCGTCTCACAAAGACGGTGGTTGGAACCAAACATCTCAAATTTGGACTCCACCGGTCTAATGTCCATTGCTCATGTTTCTTGGCCAAGCAAGTCTCTTCTTATTGGTGTACTTTAGTAGTGGTTTATTTGCAGCAATTTGACCATGAAGGCCTGATTCATGCAGTCTCCTCTGAAAAGTTTATGTTGAGATGTGTTTGTTACTTGAACTCTGTGAAACGTTTATTTGGGATGCAATTTCTGAGGCTGGTAACTCTTATGAACTTATCCTCTGCAGCAGAGGTAAGGCTGGGTCCTCCTTTCTGTGGTGGTCCTCCTGAGAGCCAGTTTCATCATAGTGTTTGACGGTTTTTGCGGATGCACTTGAAGAAACTTTCAAAGTTCTTGAAATGTTCCGTATTGACTGACCTTTATGTCTTAAAGTAATGATGGACTGTAGTTTCTCTTTACTTATTTGAGCTGTTCTTGCCATGATATGGACTAGGTCCTTTACAAAAAAGGGCCATCTTTTGTATACCACCCCTACCTTATCAATACACAACTGACTGGCTCAAACGCATTAAGGAAAGAAATTCCCCAAATTAAGGCTGCACACCTGTTAATTGAAATGCATGCCTCATGAAGCTGGTTATACAGGACTAAGATTTAATCCTACTACACCGGCTCTGATGCTCGTCGGATGTGGTAGGGCTTGAAAACTATTACTGACTACAAAGGGAAAACCAGTCGCGAGCTGCCCAGTGACGCGAGCCTACCAGACGAGCTAAATTGCTCGCTTTGAGGCAAGCATCACTGAAACATGCATGAGAGCACCAGCTGTTCCAGACGTCTGTGTGATCACTCTCTATGTAGCCGATGTGAGCAAGACCTTTAAACAGGTATACATTCACAAAGCCGCGGGTCCAGACGAATAACCAAGACGTGTACTCAAAGCATGCGCGGACCAACTGGCAAGTGTCTTCACTGCCATTTAACCTCTCCCTGATCAAGTCTGTAATACCTAAATGTTTCAAACAGACCACCGTAGTCCCTGTGCCCAAGATAGCAAAGGTAACCTGCCTAAATGATTACCGCCTCTTAGCACTCATGTCGGTAGCCATTAAGTGCTTTGAAAGGCTGGTTATGGCTCACATCAACACGATCATGCCAGGAAACCTAGAACCACTCCAATTTGTAAACCGCCCCAAAAGATCCACAGATGACGCAATCTCAATCGCACTCCACACTGTCCTTTCCCAACTAGAAAAAAGTAACACCTATGTGAGAATGCTGTTCATTCAGCTAAAGACCCTGGGACTAAACACCTCCCTCTGCAACTGGATCCTGGACTTCCTGACAGGCCAACCCCATGTGGTAAGGGATGATCATCAACATAAGGCCCCCATTAACATTGACGGGACTGAAGTGGAGCGGGCTTAGAGTTTCAAGTTCCTTGCTGTCCACATCACCAACAAACTATCAAACACACCAAGACAAGTAGTGAAAAGGGCACGACAACACCTTTTCCTCCCCAGGAGACAAAATATTTGGCATGGGTCCCCAGATCCTCAAAAACGTTATACAGCTGCAAAATCAACAGCATCCTAAACGGTTGCATTACCGCATGGTATGGCAACTGCTCGGCATCTGACCGGAAGGCACTACAGAGGGTAGTGCATAAGGCCCAGTACATCACCGGGGACAAGCTTCCTGACATCCAGGAGAAAGGCCCAAAAAATTGTCAAAGACTCCAGTCACTCAAGTCATAGACTCCCTGCTACCGCATGGCAAGCGGCACCAGAGCCCCAAGTCTAGGACCAAAAGGCTCCTTAACAGCTTCTACCCCCAAACCATAAGACTTCTGAACAGCTAATAAAATGGCTACCCAGACTATTTGCATTGCCCCCCCCTCTTCTACGCTGCTGCTACTCTCTGTTCATTATCTTTGCATAGTCACTTTAACTCTATCTACATGTACATATTACCTCAATTACCTCGACTAATCGGTGCCCCCACGCATTGACTCTGTAACGATACCCGCTGTATATAGCCTCATTGTTATTTTACTGCTGCTCTTTAATTATTTGTTACTTTTATTTTTTTATACTTATTTTTCTTAAAACTGCATTGTTGGTTAAGGGCTCTTTGTAAGTAAGGATTTCACTGTAAGGACTACACCTGTTGTATTCTGTGCATGTGACAAATTCAATTTGACTTCACGGTTAAATAAAGGTTAACTAAATAAACAACCTTCCCCACTGCTAAAAGCCCTGACTGAGCCAGGGTCGTATGCACTATGAGCAAAACCAAAGCAAACGGGCTGAAACAGGAGGTGGGACCACCTGAACCTGTCCAATATGAAAGACTTGTTTTCATTTCTGTTACATAACATTTTGCTATGGGGCTTACTAATGAACACAACCCTGGGCTGATCAGCCTGAGTAGCTAAGTCACTCACCAGATTCCTGCATGAGCAGGGCAGAGTTGAAGAGTGCCAGTTTGTGGCGTGGGTTGAGCTCCAGGGCATGGTTAAAATTCTTCAGGGCCTCTGAGGGCTCCTTCATCTCGATGTTGACGATAGCAAGGTTGTACCAGAGGTCAGCGTTGGTGCTGTCCAGCTCCAGGGCCCGCAGGTAGGCGTCCCTGGCCTCCAACGGCTTGTTCATCTTCAGCAGCAGCTCCCCTCTGGGTTTGGAGTTTGCACAGAAAGAAAGGAGAAATTAAGTCTCCATTTTGGTTCTGGAGGGTTGAAGCAGCAGGCGGCAGCATTTCTCAAGCCAAATCTAAGCTCACCTTCACGACTGACTATTAAATTGAAAGAAAACAAATAGTAAGAATAATTCTAATATCATCTACATCATCTATCTATTGTCATCCCTCGCTCTTATCCGTTCTTGATTATGGTGATACTATTTATCAAAGTGCAGCTGCCTCTACTCTTAAACCCTTGGATACCGTTTTTCATAGTACCCTTCGCTTTATCACAGGAGACAGTGTTATTACTCATCACTGCATTCTTTACCAAAAGGTGGGCTGAACCTCTGAACTCAGATCACATCATGACTCTCTTTTTGTTTACAAAGCCCTGCACCACAAGCTTCCGACTTACTTAACTTCATTGTTAAGATAACTAAAAGCTGGCTTATTTTATTTCGTGCTCCACACGTTTGGAATGAGCTCCAAAATATATTTGTAATAGATGTGTTAGTGTCCCTAGGGCAGTTCAGGCAGCGGACAGAGGATTCTTATAAAGAAGAATGTGTTTGTTTTAGTTGACTGTTTTGTGTATATTTATGTTTGTCTGTGCAATACACACTACGGGACAAAAGTTCTAGAACACTTACTCATTCAAGGGTTTTTCTTTATTGTTAATATGTTCTACATTGTAGAATAATAGTGAAGACTTCAAACCTATGAAATAACACATATGGAATCATGTAATAACCAAAAATGTGTTAAATCAAAAAACATTTTTATAGTTGAGATTCTTCAAAGTAGCCACCCTTTCTTTGCCTTGATGACAGCTTTGCACACTCTTGGCATTCTCTAAACCAGCTTCATGAGGTTGAACGCAATTAACTTTTAAGGCACACCTGTTAACTTGTGGAATTTCTTTCCTTCTTACTGTGTTTGAGCCAATCAATTGTGTTGTGACAAGGTAGGGGATATACAGACTATAGCCCTATTTGGTAAAATACCTAGTCCATATTATGCCAAGAACAGCTCAAATAATTAAAGAGACAAAGGTCAATACAGAAAATTTGAAGAAGTTTGAAAGTTCAGTCGCAAAAACCATCAAGCATTATGATGAAACTGGCTTTCATGAGGACCCACAGGAATGAAAGACCCAGAATTAGCTTTGCTGTAGAGGATAAGTTCATTAGAGTTACCAGCCTCAGAAATTGCAGCCCAAATAAATGCTTCACAGAGTTCAAATAACAAACACATCTCAACAACTGTTCAGAGCGGGACTGTGGATCAGGCCTTCATGGTCAAATTGCTGCAAAGAAACCACTACTAAAGGACACCAATAATAAGAAGAGACATGCGTGGGCCAAGAAACACGAGTAATGGACATTGGAGATTTTTGGTTCCAACTCCTGTGTCTTTGTGAGATGCGGTGTGGGCGAATGAATGATTTCCGCATGTGTATTTCTCACTGTAAAGCATGGAGGTGGTGGTGTTATGGTGTGGGGGTGCTTTGCTGATGACACTGTATGTGATTTATTTTGAATTCAAGGCACACTTAACCAGCATGGCTACCACAGTGTTCTGCAGCAATATGCCATCCCATCTCATCTATGATTTGTTTTTCAACAGGACAATGACCCAACTCAACTCCAGGCTGTGTAAGGGCCATTTTGCCTAGAAGGAGAGTGATGGAGTGCTGCATCAGATGCCATGGCCTCCACAATCCCCCGAACTCAACCAAATTGAGATGGTTTGGGATGAGTCGGACCGCAGAGTGAAGGAAAAGAAGACAAAAAGTGCTCAGCATGTGGGGGAACTCCTTCAAGACTATTGGAAAAGTATTCTAGGTGAAGCTGGTTGAGAGAATGCCAAGAGTGTGCAAAACGTATTTTCTGAAATTGTATATGCAGGCCTCCCACGTAAGAGACACTGGTCTCAATGGTGGCTCCCTGATTAAATTAGGGTAAATATTCCCTATTTGAGATAACACTAAAATAGGTGATCAATATCCTGACAAACTATAATAAATAAATGCACATTGAATGCACACAAGTGGAAGCTTCTTATCACCGTCAGAGAGACATAGGTGAAGGGTCAAGAAGGGTGATAATTTAAGTTGATGGAGATCAACAACAACCCATTCACACTACAGTATATGGAAGAACAGAAGCATGCCCATTGCCCTGCCTCTCACCTCTAGGACAGCCCAGAGAGGAAGAGAAGTGGAAGAAACAATAACAAAAGGAGGAGAGGGACATTACCACTTCTCCTGTGATTCCAAATAATTGTCAGTCCGTTTCTGGTGAAGACACCACAGGCGTGTCTATCTACTTGTGCTCTCCAAACTCCTTCCAGCGCTTTGTTCCATTGTTGAAATGTTTTATTGTTGCTTTCACATGTTAAAAACGACATTGGCGAAATCAATATTATATTACAATAGTTGATAACGTTTCACCATGCCATTCCTTTACTGTTTATTGCAACATTTAAGACATTTCTAATTCAAGTGTGATACAGGCTAAATTGTTACGTTTTCATTTGCCTTGGGCGGAATGTTTATAGTGACCATGATGGCAACACTCATGAGGTAGAAGTTCTGATTATTACAGTAACATGTAGGCCTATTTGTGTGCCGTTTGGTCCTGAGAGTTTCTCCGTCTCTATTTTTCCACTGAGAACGTGAATAGATGTCGCTGGCCTAAGCACCAGAATAGGTGTGGCCAAATGTGGCCAAGTGCCCATTTTGGAATGTTCCCCTCAGTTCAAGTTTGACAACTCATTGGGGAGGCTGTGTCTGAGCCTAAGAGACCCCACCTATGCCTTGCCATAACGGTTAGGACAGGTTTAGCTTTTTTTTTTGCTGGCATTTTAAAATCAGAGGTCTGTATATACAGTATACTGGACAAAATAGAAATGCAACAATTTAAAAGTTTTACTGAGTTGCAGTTGATATAAGAAAATCAGTCAATTCAAATGAATGAATTAGGCCCTAATCTATAGATTTCACATGACTGCGCAGCAACAACAACAAAAAAGCCTTAGGCAAAACCTGTCCTAACCGTTATGGCAAGGCCTGGGAGGGCATAAGGCGAACCACTTCGTAGCCAGGCCCAGCCACTGGGGAGCCAGATCCAGCCAATCAGAATAGTTTGTTTCCCAACAAACAGGCTTTATTACAGACAGAAATACTCCTCAGCACTGTTCCCGCTATGATGCGCACTGGTGCACATTAGCCCGAGCAAAGCCCTGAGACTGCATAGCAGAAGAAATACTGTATCAGCCCAAGAAGAGAAGCACGAGATTGAACTTCAACTTTCTACAGTTTTCCCTGTTAGTTAACACTATCAATGTTTCCCTTTACAGTGGCAATTGTGATCGAATCAACGCAATATTATCCACTTTCAATGCAAGAGATTGTTGTAGGCATAACGCATCGGAGTAGGATTCTATTGCATTTGATTTATTTAACCTTTATTTAACTAGGCAAGTCAATTAAGAATAATTATTATTTACAATGACGGCCTAGGAACAGTGGGTTAAACTGCCTTGATCAGTGGCAGAACAATAGATTTTTACATTGTCAGCTTGGGGATTCGATCAAGCAATATTTTGGTTGCTGGCCCAACGCTCTAATCACTAGGCTACCTGCCGCCCCAGTCCATACAGCCACCCGGGTTCTCAGTACATTGCGCAGACAGGAATAAACACACAGGACTCAGCCAGTACTCCACACAGACCAGTGCGGCATAACCAAATCTGAGCTGCAGTAGGCCTATATGCAAATAGACCATTGCCATATATGGATCTGTGCCATTTACTTTGATCTGGACTGTGTTTACAGTGGTGGACGTGAGTAGATGAGCTTGTTTTGAGATCAAAGCGAGTCCTGCATGTAGCCACGTGTGCACATTTAGTTCATATCCTTTAATAGTTAGTGATGCGTAAGATGGCACCAACAGACAGGACCAGGAATATGACTTTCCCAAATTGGATCCTTTGTTCAGGGCAATTGAACTTATCCCAGGGGCTAGTCTAAGACGCCGCCGGCGGGGAAGAAGTATTCAGTGGACTTCTAGTCCGACTCAGGAGGCGGGCACACCATCCACTGCTTCCGAGTATATTACTCGCTGATGTTCAGTCTTCGGACAATAAAGTAGATGAACTCAGGGCGAGGATCTCCTTCCAGAGAGACATCAGAGACTGTAACATACTCTGTTTCACGGAATCATGGCTTTCACCTGATATACTGCCCTGCCCAAACAGCCATCTGGGTTCTCAGTACATCGCTCAGACAGGAATGAAGAACTCTCTGGGAAGAAGGGCGGTGGTGCATGTTGCATAATTAACCACTCATGGTGTGATTGTGATAATGTACAGAAACTCATGTCCTTTTGTTCACCCGACCAAGAAAACTTCAATCAAATGCCAACTGTATTACTTCCCAAGAGAATTCTCTTTGAGTTATAGTCACAGACGTATATACTCCACCTCAAGCTGATAACACAACGCCCTCAAGGAACTACACTGCACTTGATGCAAACATGAAACTACATATCCTTAGGCTACATTTATTTTAGCTGGGGATTATAAAGCAAATTTGAAGAAAACGCAACTGAAGCTCTCTCAACACATTGACTGTAGTACTAACGCTGGAAAAAAACTTGACCACTGCTATTCTCTCTTCCGGGATGCCTACAAGGCCCTCCCCGCCAAATCAAACCTTGACTCTGTTTTGCTCCCCACTTCCTATAGGCAGAAACTCAAAACAGGAAGTACCCGTGCTAAGGTCTATTCAATGCTGGTCTGACCAATTGGAATCCATGCATCAAGATTGTTTTGATCATGCGGACTGGGATATGTTCCGGGTATCCTCGGAGAATAACAATGTACACAGGGACACAGCGACTGAGTTCATCAGGAAGTGTGTAGGGGATGTTGTTCCCGCGGTGACTATTAAAACCTACCCAAACCAGAAATAAAGTGGATAGATGGACGCATTCACGCTAAACTGAAAGCACAAACCACCCCATTTAACAATGGCAAGGTGACTAGGAATATGGCAGAATACAAACAGTGTAGTTATTCCCTCCCTAAGGCAATCAAACAGGCAAAATGTCAGTACAGAGACAGAGTGGAGTCACAATTCAACAGTTCAGACAAGAGATGTATGTGGCAGGGTCTACAGACAATCACGGATTACAAAGGGAAAACCAGGCACGTCGCGGACCCAGACGTCTTCCTCCTGTTAAAGCTCCCGTAAACACTTCTTTGGCCTCTTTGATAACACAGTGCCCGCTCCCAAGGACCGTGGGCTCTCGTTCTCCGTGGCCGACGTGAGTAAGACATTTAAACGTGTTAACCCTCGCAAGGCTGCCGACCCAGACAGTATCCCTAGCCGCATCCTCAGAGCATGTGCAGACCAGCTGGCTGGAGTGTTTACGGACAGATTCAATCTATGGCGGCAGGGTAGCCTAGTGGTTAGAGCGTTGGACTAGTAACCGGAAGGTTGCAAGTTCAAACCCCCGAGCTGACAAGGTACAAATCTGTCGTTCTGCCCCTGAACAGGCAGTTCCTAGGCCGTCATTGAAAATAAGAATTTGTTCTTAGTTAAATAAAAGGTAAAAATAAAAATAAACTCTCCCTATCCCAGTCTGCTGTCTCCACATCTTCACCATTGTTTCCTGTGCCCAAGAAAGCAAAGGTAACTGAACTAAATTACTATCGCCCCGTAGCACTCACTTCTGTCATCATGAAACGCTTTGAGAGGCTAGTTAAGGATCATATCACCTCTAGACCCATTTCAATTTGCTTACCGACCCACAGATGATGCAATCGCCATTGCACTGCACACTCCCCTATCCCATCTGGACAAGAGGAAAATCTAAGTAAGAATGCTGTTCAACAGCATAGTTGAGCTCATCATGAAGCTTGGGGCCCTGGGCCTGAACACTGCCCTGTGGAACTGGGTCCTGGACTTCCTGACGGGCCACCCGCAGGTGATGAAGGTAGGAAGCAACACCTCCACTTCACTGATACTCAACAAAGGGGCCCCACAAGGGTGCATGCTCAGCCCACTCCTGTACTCCCTGTTCATTCATGACTGCATGGCCAACTCAATCATGAAGTTTGCAGACGACACAACCATACTAGGACTGATTACCAAAAATGACAAGAGGAGGTGAGGGCCCTGGCAGAGTGGTGCCAGGAAAATAACCTGAGCTGGACCAGCATCGTCCGGGTTAGGGTAGGGTATGGCCAGCTGGGATGTCCTTGTCCCACTGGGATCATGCACACCGACATGTATGGTGTTTCTGGCTTCCGAGTTAAGCGTGCACTGTGTCAAGAAGCAGTGCGGCTTGGAGGGGTTGTGTTTCGAGGACGCATGGCTCTCAACATTCGCTTCTCCTGAATCCATACGGGAGTTGCAGTGATGGGACAAAACTAACTACCAATTGGACATGACGAAATTGGGGAGAATTTTTTCAAAATAATTTACAAAAAATTAAACAAAAGCTGATTGTGGAATTCAGGAAAAAGCATCAACGGGGGCACACTGCCTTCCCTCCAGGATACCTACAGAACCCGATGTCACAGGAAGGCCAAAAAGATCAAGGACATCAACCACCCGAGCCACGGCCTGTTCACCTCGCTATCACCCAGAAGGCAAGGTGAGTACAAGTGCATCAAAGCAGGGACCGAGAGACTGAAAAACACGGTCACTGGCCTACACATAATACACCATAATGTCAAAGTCGAATTATGTTTTTCAAAATGTTTACCAACTAATAAAGAATAAAAAGCTGAAATGTCTTTGTTATGGCAAGCCTAAATAAGTTCAGGAGTAAAAATATGCTTAACAAGTCACATAATACGTTGAATGGACTTGAATGAGTACCTCGTCTCTATACCCCACACATGTCCCTCAGTCAAGCAGCGAATTTCAAACCCAGATTCAACCACAAAGACAAGGGAGATTTTCCAATGCTTTGCAAAGATAGGCACCTATTGGTAGATGGGTAAAAAAAAAAGAAACAAAAAAGAGAAGCAAACATTGAAGATCCCTTTGAGCATGAAGTTATTCATTACACTTTGGATGGTGTATCAATACACCAAGTCAATACAAATATAACAATGTCCTTCCTAACTCAGTTGCCGGAGAGGAAGGACACCCCTCAGTGATTTCACCATGAGGCCAATGGTGACTTTAATCGCTATGATAGGAGAAAACTGAGGATGGATTCATCCATTCATCCTGTTTGCAACAAGGCACTAAAGTAATAGAGCAAAAAATGTTGCAAAACAATTAACTTTTTGTCCTCAATACAAAGTGTTATGTTTGGGGCAAATCCAAAACAACACATTATTGAATACCACTCTCAAATCAAATTTCAAATCAAATTTATTTATATAGCCCTTCGTACATCAGCTGATATCTCAAAGTGCTGTACAGAAACCCAGCCTAAAACCCCAAACAGCAAGCAATGCAGGTGGAGAAGCACGGTGGCTAGGAAAAACTCCCTAGAAAGGCCAATACCTAGGAAGAAACCTAGAGAGGAACCAGGCTATGTGGGGTGGCCAGTCCTCTTCTGGCTGTGCCGGGTGGAGATTATAACAGAACATGGTCAAGATGTTCAATGTTCATAAATGACCAGCATGGTCGAATAATAATAAGGCAGAACAGTTGAAACTAGAGCAGCAGCACAGTCAGGTGGAAGTTGAAACTGGAGCAGCAGCATGGCCAGGTAGACTGGGGACAGCAAGGAGTCATCATCACTCTCCAATGTTATTAGTATGCTTGTAATTGTTAAGTGCTTTCAGGATAAAAAATAAACAGCTACGCACAGGAAAAAATCCTAGTGGACAATCTGGTTCAGTCTGCTTTCCACCAGACGTGTGTTATTTCATAGTTGAGATCTTCACTATTATTCTACAATGTAGAAAAAAAGTAAAAAATAAAGAAAAATCCTGGAATGAGTAGGTGTCCAAACTTTTGACTGGTACTGTATGTATATAGTAACCAAAAAAGTGTTAAACAAATCAAAATATATTTTAGATTCTTCAAAGTAAGCCACCCTTTGCCTTGATAACATTTTTGCACACTCTTGGCATTCTCTCAACCAGCTTCAAATGGAATGCTTTTCCAATAGTCTTGAAGGAGTTCCCAAATATGCTGGTCACTTCTTATCCTTCCCTCTGCGGTCCAACTCATCACAAACCATCTCAATTGGGTTGAGGTGGGGTGATTGTGCAGGACATCTGATGCAGCACGCCATCACTCTCCTTCTTGGTCAAATAGCCCTTACACAGCCTGAAAGTGTGTTGGATCATTGTCCTGTTAAAAAACAAATAATTGCACAAACCAGATAGGATGGCATATCGCCATGCTGGTTAAATGTGCATTGAAATCTAAATAAATCACAGACAGAGTCACCAGCAAAGCACCCCCAAAACATCACACCTCCATGCTTTGCGGTGGGAACCACATGTGGAGATCATCCGTTCACATACTCTGCGTCTCACAAAGACTCGGCGGTTGGATCCAAAAATCTCAGATTTGGACTCATCAGACCAAAGGACAGGTTTCCACCGGTCTAATGTCCATTACTTGTGTTTCTTGGCCCAAGCATGTCTCTTCTTATTGGTGTCCTTTAGTAGTGGTTTCTTTGCAGCAATTCCACAGTTGAAGTCGGATGTTTACATACACTTAGGTTGGAGTCATTAAACTAGTTTTTAAACCACTCCACACATTTCTTATTAATAAACTATAGTTTGGGCAAGTCAGTTAGGACATCTACTTTTTGCATGACAAGTAATTTTTCCAACTATTGTTTACAGACAGATTATTTCACTTATAATTCATTGTATCACAATTCCAGTGGGTCAGAAGTTTACATACACTAAGTTGACTGTGCCTTTAAACAGCTTGGAAAATTACAGGAAAGGATGTCATCGCTTTAGAAGCTTCTGATTGGCTAATTGACATAATTTGAGTCAATTGGAGGTGTACCTGTGGATGTATTTCAAGGCCTACCTTCAAAATCAGTGCCTATTTGCTTGACATCATGGGAAAATCAAAAGAAATCAGCCAAGAACTCAGAAAATAAATTGTAGACCTCCGCAAGTCTGGTTTATCATTGGGAGCAATTTCCAAATGCCTGAAGGTACCGCGTTCATCTGTACAAACAATAGCACGCAAGTATAAACACCATGGGACCATGCAGCCATCAAACCGCTCAGGAAGGAGACGCTTTAGGTCTCCTAGAGATGAATGTACTTTGGTGCGAAAAGTGCAAATCAATCCCAGAACAACAGCAAGCAAAGGACCTTGTGAAGATGGAGGAAACAGGTCCAAAAGTATCTATATCCACAATAAACAAGTCCTATATCGACATAACCTGAATGGCCGCTCAGCAAGGAAGAAGCCACTGCTCCAAAACCACCATAAGAAAGCCAGACTACGGTTTGCAACTGCACATGGGGACAAAGGTCGTACTTTTTGGAGAAATGTCCTCTGGTCTGATGAAACAAAAACAGAACTGTTTGGCCATAATGACCATCGTTATGTTTGGAGGAAAAAGGGGGACGCTTGCAAGCCGAAGAACACCAACCCAACCGTGAAGTAAGGGGGTGACAGCATCATGTTGTGGGGGTGCTTTGCTGCAGGAGGAACTGGTGCACTTCAAAGTAGATGGCATCATGAGGGAGGAAAATTACGTGGATAAATTTAAGCAACATCTCAAGACATCAGTCAGGAAGTTGAAGCTTGGTTGCAAATGGGTCTTCCAAATGGACAATGACCCCAAGCATACCTCCAAAGTTGTGGCAAAATGGCTAACCTCTTGGTGCTAGGGGGCAGTATTTTCATTTTTGAAGAAAAAAAAAGTTCCCGTTTTAAATGGGATATTTTGTCAGGAAAAGATGCTAGAATATGCATATACTTGAAAGCTTTGGATAGAAAACACTAACGTTTCCAAAACTGTAAAGATATTGTCTGTGAGTATAACAGAACATATGTTGCAGGCGAAAGCCTGAGAAAAATCCAATCTGGAAGTGCCCCATGTTTTGAAAGCGCTGCATTCCATTGACTCCCTATTCAGCTGTGAATGTACCATCAACGAGCTTACGCTTTCTACGTATTCCCCAAGGTGTCTACAGCATTGTGACGTAGTTTTACGCATTTCTGTTGAAGAATAGCTGTAGGCGGCCACATTGCGTAAGTGGTCACATGGTGGCTCCGAGAGAGATTCTTGCGTAAAATATAGGTAGCCATTACTCCAATCGGTCCTAGTGAAAAACGAATTGTCCCGACGGATATATTATCGAATAGATATTAGAAAAACACCTTGAGGATGGATTCTAAACAACGTTTGCCATGTTTCTGTCGATATTATAGAGCTAATTTTGAATATTTTTCAGCATTGTGGTGACCGCAATTTCCGGGCGATTTCTCAGCCAAACGTGAAGAACAAATGGAGCTATTTCGCCTACAAAAATAATATTTTTGGAAAAAATGAACATCCGAAGTTGATCAAAGGTAAACTATTTAATTTGATTGCTTTTCTGATTTCCGTGACAAGGTTGCCTGCTGCTAGCAAGGCATAATGCTATGCTAGGCTATGATAAACTTACACAAATGCTTGTCTAGCATTGGCTGTAAAGCATACTCATCTCATATGTATATACTGTACTCGATACCATCTAATGTATCTTGCCTATGGCGCTCTGTACCATCACTCATTCATATATCTTTATGTACATATTCTTTATCCCCTTACACTTGTGTGTATAAGACAGTAGTTTTGGAATTGTTAGTTAGATTACTTGTTGGTTATTACTGCATTGTCGGAACTAGAAGCACAAGCATTTCACTACCCTCGCATTAACATCTGCTAACCATGTGTATGTGACAAATAAAATTTGATGTGATATTTTGAAAATCTGAGATGACAGGGTGATTAACAAAAGGCTAAGCTGTGTTCCAATATATTTCACTTGTGATTTTCATAAATAGGAAGATTTTCTAGGAAGATTTATGTCCATTGCGTTATGCTAATTAGTGTCAGATGATGACAACGGTCCCGTTCACGGGATGTGGTGTCACTACAGGTTAAGAACAACAAAGTCAAGGAATTGGAGTGGCCAACACATCCCTGACCTCAATCCTATAGAATATCTGTGGGCAGAACTGAAAAAGCGTGTGCGAGCAAGGAGGCCTACAAACCTGACTCAGTTACACCAGCTCTGTCAGGAGGAATGGGCCAAAATTCACCCAGCTTATTGTGGGAAGCTTGTGGAAGGCTACCCGAAACGTTTGACCCACGTTAAACAATTTTAAAGGCAATGCTACCAAATACTAATTGAGTGTATGTAAACGTCTGACCCACTGGGAATGTGATGAAAGAAATAAAAGCTAAAATAAATAATTCTCTATTATTTTTCTGACATTTCACATTGTTAAAATAAAGTGGTGATCCTGAATGACCTAAGACAGGGAATTTTTACTAGGATTAAATATCAGGAATTGCAGAAAACTGAGTTGAAATGTATTTGGCTAAGGTGTATTTTAGCTTCCGACTTCAATTTTTTTTATAAATGTATGCATGTATGTATGTATGTATGTATGTATGTGTGTGTGTGTGTGTGTGTGTGTGTGTGAGTGTATGTATATCTACTGCTCAAAAAAATAAAGGGAACACTAAAATAACACATCCTAGATCTGAATGAATGAAAAATTCTTATTGAATACTTTTTTCTTTACATAGTTGAATGTGCTGACAACAAAATCACACAAAAATGATCAATGGAAATCAAATTTATCAACCCTTGGATGGAGGTCTGGATTTGGAGTCACACTCAAAATTAAAGTGGAAAACCACACTACAGGCTGATCCAACTTTGATGTAATGTCCTTAAAACAAGTCAAAATGAGGCTCAGTAGTGTGTGTGGCCTCCACGTGCCTGTATGACCTCCCTACAATGCCTGGGCATGCTCCTGATGAGGTGGTGGATGGTCTCCTGAGGGATCTCCTCCCAGACCTGGACTAAAGCATCCGGCAACTCCTGGACAGTCTGTGGTGCAACGTGGCGTTGGTGGATGGAGCGAGACATGATGTCCCAGATGTGCTCAATTGGATTCAGGTTTGGGGAACAGGCGGGCCAGTCCATAGCATCAATGCCTTCCTCTTGCAGGAACTGCTGACACACTCCAGCCACATGAGGTCTAGCATTGTCTTGCATTAGGAGAAACCCAGGGCCAACCGCACCAGCATATGGTCTCACAAGGGGTCTGAGGATCTCATATCGGTACCTAATGGCAATCAGGCTACCTCTGGCGAGCACATGGAGGGCTGTGCGGACCCCCAAAGAAATGCCACCCCACACCATGACTGACCCACCGCCAAACCGGTCATGCTGGAGGATGTTGCAGGCAGCAGAACGTTCTCCACGGCGACTCCAGACTCTGTCACATGTGCTCAGTGTGAACCTGCTTTCATCTGTGAAGAGCACAGGGCGCCAGTGGCGAATTTGCCAATCTTGGTGTTCTCTGGAAAATGCCAAACGTCCTGCATGGTGTTGGGCTGTAAGCACAACCCCCACCTGTGGACGTCGGGCCCTCATACCACCCTCATGGAGTCTGTTTCTGACCGTTTGAGCAGACACATGCACATTTGTGGCCTGCTGGAGGTAATTTTGCAGGGCTCTGGCAGTGCTCCTCCTGCTCCTCCTTGCACAAAGGCGGAGGTAGCGGTCCTGCTGCTGGGTTGTTTCCCTCCTACAGCCTCCTCCACGTCTCCTGATGTACTGGCCTGTCTCCTGGTAGCGCCTCCATGCTCTGGACACTATGCTGACAGACACAGCAAACCTTCTTGCCACAGCTCGCATTGATGTGCCATCCTGGATGAGCCACTTGTGTGGGTCGTAGACTCCGGCTCATGCTACCACTAGAGTGAAAGCACCGCCAGCATTCAAAAGTGACCAAAACATCAGCCAGGAAGCATAGGAACTGAGAAGTGGTCTGTGGTCATCACTTGCAGAACCACTCCTTTATTGGGGGCGTCTTGCTAATTGCCTATAATTTCCACCTGTTGTCTATTCCATTTGCACAACAGCATGTGAAATGTATTGTCAATCAGTGTTGCTTCCTAAGTGGACAGTTTGATTTCACAGAAGTGTGATTGACTTGGAGTTACATTGTGTTGTTAAGTGTTCCCTTTATTTTAATTGAGCAGTGTATATACACACACACATATATTATATGTATATACACACACACACACATATACACATATATATATATATATATATATATATATACACTACCATTCAGAAGTTTGGGGTCACTTAGAAATGTCCTTGTATTTGAAAGAAAATCTAATTTTTGGTCCATTAAAACAACATAAAATTGATCAGATATACAGTGTTGACAATTTTTTAAATTTGATTTATTTAATTTAACCTTTATTTAACCAGGAAGGGCTCATTGAGATTTGAGATCCAAAAGTGATCCAAAAGTGTCCTAGCCAAGATAGGCAGCACCAAGTCATTACAAAAATTACAGACAAACAACATGAAAAACTACAAGTAATCTAGTAAAAACCATAGAATTCACAAGAGTATAACAAAATCAAAAACAGCCAATTAAAAACATTGACAGGTCAGGGAATCAGTCTCAAGATCATTCATCCGTGATTTAAAAATACCAATCGGGACAAGTTCTTCCAGTTTAAAACTATTTTGTAAGGCGTACCAAGACGATGGCGCAGAGTACATAAAAGCCCTTTTACCAAATTAATTTTGGACATTTGGAACAGTTAGCAGGATAAAGTCCAGCAAACGAATAGAGAACCCACCACATTTCTGACCAATAAAAATGCCCAAATTGTTGCTGGAAACAGCTGATTTTTACAGAATATCTATATGGGCGTACAGAGGCCCATTATCAGCAACCATCACTCCTGTGTTCCAATGGCACGTTGTGTTAGCTAATCGAAGTCCATTTTAAAAGGCTAACTGATCATTACAAAACACTTTTGCAATTATGTTAGCTGCTGAAAAATGTTTTTCTGATTAAAGAAGCAGTAAAACTGGACTTTAGACTAGTTGAGTATCTGGAGCATCAGCATTTGTGGGTTTGATTACAAGCTCAAAATGGCCAGAAACAAAGCGCTTTCTTAGTCTATCCTTGTTCAGAGAAATGAAGTCTATTCAATACTAGAAATTGCCAAGAAACTGAAGATCTCGTACAACGCTGTGTACTACTCCCTTCACAGAACAGCGCAAACTGGCTCTAATAAGAATGGAAAGAGTGGGAGGCCCCGGTGCACAACTGAGCAAGAGGATAAGTACATTAGAGTGTCTAGTTTGAGTCGCCTCTTCACTGTTGATGTTGAGACTGGTGTTTTGCGGGTACTATTTAATGAACATGCCAGTCGAGGACTTGTGAGGCGTTTGTTTCTCAAACTAGATACTAATATACTTGTCCTCTTGCTCAGTTGTGCACCGGGGAATCCCACTCTTTATATTCTGGTTAGAGCCAGTGCTGATAATGGGCCTCTGTACGCCCATGTAGATATTCCATAAAAAATAAAAATCAGCCATTTCCAGCTACAACAGTCATTTACAACATTAATGTCTACACTGTATTTCGTTTTTTTTTCAAAAACAAGGACATTTTAAGTGACCCCAAACTTTTGAACGGTAGTGTATATAATTTTTTACAAATCAATACTTGCAGTAAAATAGCAATATAATATCTTACAAAAATATTATTGCGATACGCAACCATTGATTTCACCCCCCCCCATCACTAAAGGGCTTTACCTACTGATATATAATGTTAGATAAGGGGCCTTGCCAGCTGATATATGGCTCTAGTAAAGGGCCCTTACCTGCTGATATAGGCTTGTTTGAAGTCGGGCCTCATGCTGATGGCCTGTCTGTAGAGCTGGTCAGCCTCCTCCAGCCGTGAGTCGTTGGTACGGATCAGGTTGGCCAGGTTAATGTACACGTTCAGGTGGTTGGGCGCCACACGGGTGGCGTACTTCTTCCCTGGAATGATCTGGAAGGGCATAATCAGTGATTATGCCCCTCAGCGATTGATTCATGTTTTAATTTGTTTATTTAACCTTTATTTAAATAGTCAAGTCAGTTAAGAACAAATTCTTATTTACAATGGCGGCCTACCCCGGCCAAACCTAGACCATGCTGGACCATGCTGACCATGCAATTTTTTCAGTTTTTGATTTGTTAAAAAAGTTTGAAATATCAAAATAAATGTCGTTCCACTTCATGATTGTGTCCCACTTGTTGTTGATTCTTCACAAAAAAAAATACAGTTTTATATCTTTATGTTTGAAGCCTGAAATGTGGCAAAAGGTTGCAAAGTTCAAGGGGGCCGAATACTTTCGCAAGGCACTGTGTGTGTGTGTGTGTGTGTGTGTGTGTGTGTGTGTGTGTATGTGTGTGTGTGTGTATATATATATATATATATACACACACACAATTAAGACATATACACAATGTCTTAATTACATCAAAATGTGGGGCAGAACTGATGTCTTAATTACATCAAAATGTGGGGCAGAACTGATACAGTAATGTCTTAATTACATCAAAATGTGGGGCAGAACTGATACAGTATATATATATATATACATACACACACTATCACTTTTCACGAGCCTAACCAATGTTTCGGTATGTCCTTATTTTCTCAAGGAAAAGCTAGGCAGAGAGAGACATTTTTTAAAAACCAACAGAAAATAAAACTTAATGAGAAAACAAGTCCCACCATCTTGGAGGGCAAATAATGATTGAGCATATTTAGAATACCAATATAATTCTAATAGAACTTCAAAGTCACTGGAAACCCCTGATGTGGGCAGTCTGCTCTGTCATGGCCAACATGGTATCCCACATTACAGTGGGATTGTCACGGAAACAAATTCTGTCATACATCTATACCCTCCCATTCAGACAAGACAGTTCTACATTCCTACACTAGCCACACACATAGCTAGAGGTAGAAGATATATATTTTTTGTTTTCTTCTATTGAAGAAAACCATTATCGAATCAGAGTTTACACAGTTTCTCAAATAAATACTGAGACCATGACAGACTGAGGCTAACAAAAGGTACGCTTTTTAATCAGTGTACATTTCCTCCATCAACAGGATCACAGAGGCTTATCAAACACGTACTAAAGCACCATATCGTTAGTTTCATTCCATGGGGTTGTCGGTCGTTGGATTCCCAGACATAAGCGGAAATCTGGATATAAATAGTTAACTTATTTGGAAACCCAATAAATAAGAGCTATGATCAACATTAGTGTACTGTATCTAAGTGATTATCATTGGGCCCCACGCGGATATCCTGTTCAGGATCATCAGCATGGGGCCATGGATACATGATAGCCATAGCCGCCTGCGTGCTTTAGCTGAAAAACCTCTTCAAAAGATACAACAAGGCCTCGCCTGTACTGTTTTGTGACGCTAACATTAAAGAAATCAGCCCCGCTGCTGATTCCCAAAATTGCAATTTGTTTTCAAAGCTGACCCATCGCAAGGGTAGTACAGATCAAATAAGTTTCCATAAATACTTTTTTGTTTTACAAGTAGATTGGATCACCAAACTCGTTTCATGTTCATTTTTCATGAATGATAGAATAGTGGGAACTGGGCAGTTACAGAGAGACAGTAAAGAGGCACAGACAGAATGGCAGAGACAGGGCTTGAAGTCTGGAGTTGGCAGCGCTACCGGTAGGCCAGCCTGAGGCACTGCCATTTCCTTATTTTACTTAATTCCTGAGATAAACAACTTCTAGGGATTGGGGTAGGAAATCAGGTCAGCCTCCCATTGATCTCTAAGAACATAAACTAATCATAACAGAGGTGACAGAGCAGTATGTTTTAGCATTATTTTTTATTTACTTTTGTTTAACTGTGCAAGTCAGTTAAGAACAAATTCTTATTTTCAATAATGGCCTAGGAATAGTGGGTTAACTGCCTTGTTCAGGGTCAGAACGACAGATTTTTTACCTTGACAGCTCGGGGATTCGATCTTGCAACCTTTTGGTTACTAGTCCAACGCTCTAACCACTAGGCTACCCTAAGAATTTGTTGACTTGACTATTTAAATAAAGGTTAAATAAAATAAAGGTGAGCATGGCCTAAGACTATTAAACTGACTAAAACAATTATCAAGTCCTTAAGAGACCTTTAACTGATGATCAACTATCTGCAAAGTGAAGAAGTGCCCCTTTAGTTGACGTCACGCCTGAGATGGAGGTTTGGGTAGGAAGTCAGATTGGCCTTCTAATGAACATAATCATAAACTCATTAACATACCAGAGGTAAATTACTTGCCATGCTTAACATTAGACAGCTAAACATGATTTAATGACTAAAAAGCAATCAATTCATGCCAAAGGTCGGCTTTTCAAAAGGCAGGGGTCCTCAGGTGCTCCTTTAAGATTATCTTGGTGCTCAATGATCTATCAAGCTTTGACAGGACGACATTGTAAATTAGAATTTGTTCATAACTGACTTGTCTGGATAAATAAAAGGGTTAAATAAATCATATAAATACAAAAGGGTGAACGCAGCTGACAACACAGAAAACACAACACATAGAGGGATTTGGTTTAAAATCCTGGCCCTGGCACAATGAACAACACTGTTCCTCCCACTCGCTGCTGTTACCTCGCAGCTACCGATTCCTCTCGTCGTCATGTCCTTCAAAGGATGATGAAGGTGAAACAGTGGGAATAACAAACATGACTGATGTTTTCCCTCTTAAATACACCTGGGTGTGTGTGGCCTTGTCACATACCTGTGGCATGAGGGATTTGGCAACCAGGTAGGCGTCCTCAGCCTCCTTGGACTTATTCAGGTTCTTGTAGGTCCTTCCCACATTCATATGGGCTCCAATGTCATCTGCAGGGACATGCCACAGGAGAAGGCACATGGGTTAGCAAAGACAATTTCGGAGGGATATCAAGCCTGTGTGGGGATTAGGGATTAGGAGCATATGCAAAGGCAGTCAGGTGGTGGCTTGGCTGGACACTGGCAGTACATCTGATCTGATGGAGTTTAGCGGAACATTGTGTGTGTGCCAATTGGCACCCTACATTCAATATAGTGCACTACTTGTGGAATGCATCCATTCAATAGGACCACATAATACAGCTCCACTGTGGCGGCGGGTGGCTGTGGGGTTTAGGGTTTAACGAGCGGTGCAGCTTGTATGAGGCATTGACATGATTAAGATTGCCAACGCTACAGGGATGTCACAGGATATTTCATTAGGTTCAAATTGGCATTTAGATGAAGTATTTGCAAACTATACAGCCCTGTGAAAAAGTATTTGCCCCCTTTCTAATGTTCTCTCTACTTTAGCATATTTTTGATAATGAATGTTATCAGATCTTCAATAAGCACCCAATGTTAGATAAAGGAAACCTGAGTGAACAAATAACACAATCATATATTTATTTAACCTATTTCATAAACAAAGTTATGCAACACCCAATGCTCGTGTGAAAAAGTAACTGCCCCCTTACACTCAATAACTGGTTGTGCCACTTTTAGCTGCAATGACTGCAACCAAGCAGTCCATGCTTGAAACCCCACAAATGTAGCTGAGTTAAATCAGTTCTGCATGCAAGAGTTGGTCAGAATTCTTCCACAGCGATAAGAGACTGTTCAACAACTACAGGAAGCATTTGGTTGCAGTCATTGCAGCTAAAGGTGGTAAAACCAGTTATTGAGTGCAAAAGGGTCATTCCTTTTTCACACAGGGAAATTCGGTGTTGCATAACTTTAATTAAGCAAAATAAGTATACTTTTTTGTTGTTATTTGTAAACTCGGGTTCACTCATCTAATATTAGGTTTTGGTTGAAGATCTGATAACATTCAGAATCAAAACTAGAGAAAATCTGAAAGGGAAGAAGTGCCCCTTTAGTTGACGTCACGTCTGAGATGGAGGTTTGGGTAGGAAGTCAGATTGGCCTTCTAATGAACAAATACTTTTTCACGGCACTGTACAAGAGAAGTGTATATAGAAAGTGTGAAAAATCATGTTTCATTCTATAGAACCTAATAACGTAATTGTGTAGGCGTGGAACCTTGGAGTGGATGGTGACAGGTCTCAAGTTCAAATGACTTTTGTGTTCCTTGTAAAAAACTAAAAAACAACAGCTTCCTTGTAAGAAACCCAAAACAATTGCCTTTTGGGAAACAGCAGGCTGAAGTGAAGTGTTCAACTTGACTACCTGGCATGATGACTCCTTGTTGTCCGCAGTCCACCTGGTCGTGCTGCTGCTCCAGTTTCAACTGTTCTGCCTGCGGCTATGGAACCCTGACCTGTTCACTGTGATTACTATTATTTGACCATGCTGGTCATTTATGAACATTTGAACATCTTGGCCATGTTCTGTTATAAACTCTACCTTGCACAGCCAGAAGAGGACTGGCCACCCCTCATAGCCTGGTTCCTCTCTAGGTTTCTTCCTAGGTTTTGACCTTTCTAGGGAGTTTTTCCTAGCCACCGTGCTTCTACACCTGCATTTCTTGCTGTTTGGGGTATTAGGGTGGGTTTCTGTACAGCACTTTGATATATCAGCTGATGTAAGAAGGGCTATATAAATACATTTGATTTGATCATCATGGTTATGACAAGCAGACTGATGCTGAAAGATTAGAAAAAGCAGGAAATTCTGATCGGGTTAATGTGCTTACAGAGATAATCTATGGAAACTATTGAGTGATGAAACTTCGCAAATATTTATATCTCAACCAAGTTTCCTGCTCAATGACACGACCAGTATGTACATGACATGTTGGTAGAGAGGGCTTACCTGGTAGTTTACATAGGGCAACACAATGAGTAAAAATAGATTAACCTACCAGTATATTATTATTTTTCCTCTGCCTGCACTGTCACAGAAGTGAAGTTCTATGAGGACAGCCAAGTCATAACGTCTTAGTTCTACAAAAGTTAACCATGTCACACGCTAACTTGTATGGCAGTCAGCCCTGTCACCCTGTAGGGGAGAGTGGGGTAATTTGAGCCAAAGGGTTTTTGTTGTGTAGTTAGATTAACAGCTCTCTCCACAAACTGATGGGAGGATTCATGAACACCTCTCCTCAGCCAGCAATAACATCTTACTGAACAATTCTTGGATCTGTCCCAAATTCGATAGTGCACAACTTTTGACCATAGTCCTTTGAACTATATGGGGGAAAGGGGTGCTATTTGGAACAAATCCCTCATTTCCAAAGCAACATCTTAAAGAAATGCAACTCCTTTTTTTTCTTCTCCAACATAAAAATATACTATCTGTAGCTGTATAAGCGATTAGCAAGGCTTTGCATGATTCAATTGAAATATGACTGTTCTAGAGGAGCTCAGATAAGTTCATTTTCACACAAGTACATCACAATACAAGTACTTTACATTACAATGCACGCTCACCAGAAAATAATGGGAGATGTCTTACCTGGTTGGACCCGGGTGGCCTGAAGGAAATATCTCAACGCTTTTTCGTAATTGTTTTGATTTTCCAGAGCATGACCAACATTATTCCATAGCTTGGCATTGTTCTTGTTGACCTGAGGGGAGACAAGGCAATCAATCGAAGAAAAAAAACGGAGGAAAAACGAACGAGGAGAACAATCTTGGTGAGTTTATTGTAAGTTAGGCCAAGAATGAGGAGATGTGGACGACATACTTTTAGGGCTGAGGTAAACAGTGTATATTCAGATTCCCAATCCCAGTTTCTGTTGAAGGTCTTGACTGCGTGTGTGGCGAGGAGGACTCCAATCATCAGCCAGGAGATCTTCCTCAAGTGTCTGGTCAATTGAGGGAGAAAGAAAATAGAAAAATGGTGATTCTGTTAAAATACTGTTATAGACAATAGAAAGCACAACAATTACCCCACTCAAATTGATAAATGGTGTCTATTGATTCAATTTGTTTTTGAATTGTGGCTACAGACACTGAGGGCTGGTTTCCTGGACACAGATTAAGCATTGTCATGGATGATTGAAAGTGTGTATTTTTATTGTATTATTTAACCTTTATTTAAGGCTAGTTGAGAATAAGTTCTCATTTACGACTGCGACCTGGCCAAGATAAAGCAAAGCAGTTCGACACATACAACAACAGAGTTACACATGGAATAAACAAACATACAGTCAATAATACAGTAGAAAAAGTCTATATACAGTGTGTGCAAATGAGGTAAGATAAGGGAGGTAAGGCAATAAATAGGCCATGGTGGGGAAGTAATTACAATTTAGCAATTAAAACACTGGATTGGTAGATGTGCAGAAGATGAATGTGCAAGCAGATACTGGGGTGCAAAGGAGCAAGATAAATAAATAGAGTATGGGGATGAGGTAGTTGGATGGGCTATTTGCAGATGGGCTATGTACAGGTGCAGTGATCTGTGAGCTGCTCTGACAGCTGGTGCTTTAAGCTAGGGAGACATGCGTGTCTCCAGCTTTAGTGATTTTTGCAGTTCGTTCCAGTCATTGGCAGCAGAGAACTGGAAGGAAAGGCGGCCAAAGAGGAATTGGCTTTGGGGGTGACCAGTGAGATATACCTGCTGGAGTGCGTGGTATGGGTGGGTGCTGCTATGGTGACCAGTAAGCTGACATAAGGCAGGTCTTTACCAAGCAAAGACTTGTAGATAACCTGGAGATAACCTGGGGTTTGGCGACGAGTATGAAGCGAGGGCCAGCCAACGAGAGAGTACAGTTCGCAGTAGTGGGTAGTGTATGGGGCTTTGGTGACAAAACAGATGGCACTGTGATAGACTGCATCCAATTTGTTGAGTAGAGTGTTGGAGGCTATTTTGTAAATTACATCGCCGAAGTCGAGGATCGGTAGGATGGTCAGTTCTACGAGGGTATGTTTGGCAGCATGAGTGAAGGCTGCTTTGTTGCGAAATAGGAAGCCAATTCTAGATGTAATGTTGGATTGGAGATGCTTAATGTGAGTCTGGAAAAATAGTTTACAGTCCAACCAGACACCTAGGTATTTGTAGTTGTCCACATATTCTGTCAGAACCGTCCAGAATAGTGATGCTGGACAGGTGGGCAGCGATCAGTTGAAGAGCATGCATTTAGTTTGTCTTGCATTTAAGAGCAGTTGGAGGCCACGGAAGGAGAGTTGTATGGCATTGAAGCTCGTCTGGAGAATAGTTAACACAGTGTCCAAAGAAGGGCCAGAAGTATAGAGAATGGTGTTGTCTGCATAGAGGTGGATCAGAGAATCACCAGCAGCAAGAGAGACATCATTGATGTATACAGAGAAGAGAGTCGGCCCAAGAATTGAACCCTCTGGCACCCCATAGTCTGCCAGAGGGTAGTTGGTGAACCAGGCGAGGCAATCATTTGAGAAACCAAGGCTGTTTAGTCTGCCGATAAGAATGTGGTGATTGACAGTCGAATGCCTTGGCCAGTTTGATGAAAAGTTCTTAGTCCAACACTAGGTTTATTATCTGTGTCCGTAAACCATCCTTGAGAGTGGTCCATTTTTAAAGCACTTATTTTATGCTTGGGAGACATTTATTACCCCATTACACTCCATGCGAGTAAGTGTTGGAAGGGAACTACTATCTCCAAATGGTACCAGATTTGTTTGTGCAGTCTTGCCAACTCCTTTGGTCATTGTTGGAAAGACCACACAAACAGATCTGGGAAGCAGGCTAACTACTGTAATACTCACCTCTTATGGGAAACAATCCTGAAGCCATGTGCCACGAGGACACAGAATCCCATACTGGGCACATAGAGCACCCTCTCTGCCACCACAAAGCCCACAGGGAAGAAGAGGTTGGAGGCTGGGATGAAGGGGAGAACAATCAAAGACAGGGCCTGGAGAAGAAGGAAGAGGAGGAATACAACCTTGAATGAGCCTACTTAAATACACTTATTGTTGTATTTTAAGATGTTCTTCTTATGAGTGCACTGGCACAGAGCAATGGGTTAACATAGATTTCAGCTGTTTGAAACTCAGTATATACACAGCACAGAGTAAACACACCATATCAGTTTAAGACTTTCCCTTACATGTTAGCATATCTACATGATAAATATGGCAAGATAGTTATGTGACCAATTCAGGCTGATGGGAGGACACCAGGATAAACATGTTAGGAGTTACTTATCACTTCACACACTATATCAGTAGAGGACTCTAAATGAAAGATTAAGCAAGGTAGAACTTTCCCAGCATGCATGTGACTCAATTCCTTCTCTCTTATCTGTTGCAATTACAGAGTCATTTTTGGAGGAAACTCAGTTTTAAAGCTTTTTACTGGTTGTGAACTAGGGAGGCAAACGAAGGTATAGAAAATAACTTGGCAGGGAATGCAACGCACGTTATGTTACTTTATTGCCTTACAAAAAATAAATAAATGCTAATCCAGATTTAACAGAAGCACAGCAGTAGCATAGTAGGTAGGATTTACTATTGAGGCCTGGTCTAAGCCTCGAGGAAACAGAGGAGTAGGTGTGAAGTATAGAATTCAATGACTGTCGTGTTGAGTTCAGCAGTTTAAACAGATTGTGTGACTGTGAAATCCAGCAGTGTGCTGTGGTAAATTCTTAGTTCACGAGTGTTGTCAAACATAACGTCTGTAAGCTGTTTACCTGCTTGCAATATGATTTTAAGTGGCCCCCATTTGACACCTCAAAAACTAACCTGTCAGATTATTCAAGAAGTACAAAAGGCCAAATGCTGTTCACAATGAAGCAATTGCTTCAGTGGACTCAGAACTTGTCATGGAGCTTTGAATTATGAGTTTGTAGAGGATTACGCCTATATTAGGATAAAACTGTAAAATAACAAATGTTCTATTGTGGTACAGTTTCAGACACAACCCAATAAGGCTGAGCCAAAATCACGCCCTTCATTTACCGATGAAGGTCAATTGCACAACTTTATAACCAGTTATTATGCTGCTACATGCACTTCTGTACGATTTTATACACATTTAGTTTTTCTATCATTCTGATGTAAGCCTATTGCAGTGGTTGGTGATTTTCTTGGCACACCAAAACTTTTTTTGTAAAAAAAAACTAACCATTTTAATTCTATGTAATTCAAGGTATGAAATTGTTATTTTCAAAAACAAATCTCTTTTTAGACATAGTTCTGGTCAATTTGGAGTGTACAAATGATTAGAATTATGTTCCGGCCCACTGACCATGAGCTCCAACAAAAATCATCCCGCGGCTGAATCTAGTTGCCAACCTCTGGCCAATTGGAACTAATAAAAAGTATTAAGTTGACAAGTAATTCACAACATATTCATCAAGTTCCCCATGCTCCAGTCCGGCAGGCGGTACCCGGTGCATCAAGGCTCAAGCAAAAATACTTCTAAACAGCTTCTATCCCCTGGCCATAAGACTGTTAAATGGCTAACAACCACTGCTCTCCCGTTCCCACAGACTATCCACACTGACTCTGTCCCCATCCACAGGGTCTCTACCCACACCGATACAACCTACTCTGCAGCTAAAATGATTATTGATTAGTATTAATCCATTAAACTGCTGCTCATTAATTATTGATTGCTATTAACATTAGTATTTATCCTGCTACTGGTCAAAATATGTATATACACTGCTCAAAAAAATAAAGGGAACACTAAAATAACACATCCTAGATCTGAATGAATGAAATATTCTTATTAAATACTTTTTTCTTTACATAGTTGAATGTGCTGACAACAAAATCACACAAAAATGATCAATGGAAATCAAATTTATCAACCCATGGAGGTCTGGATTTGGAGTCACACAAAATTAAAGTGGAAAACCACACTACAGGCTGATCCAACTTTGATGTAATGTCCTTAAAACAAGTCAAAATGAGGCTCAGTAGTGTGTGTGGCCTCCACGTGCCTGTATGACCTCCCTACAACGTCTGGGCATGCTCCTGATGAGGTGGCGGATGGTCTCCTGAGGGATCTCCTCAGGAGTGTGCTAGCCATGATTGGCTGAGATAATGGATGGGCTGGACGAGTTTGGATTGGTCTGCCATGTAGCATGCTTCCATTTATAACGTGAGCTGTTCAGTATGTGTTCAAAATCCTTTCTACCGCACCATTTTTGAAAGATATAACAGCCATCGAGAACCACAAACGTTTTGCTACTTCTCTCAACAACGATTCCCTGAATTTAGCAGCAGCTGATATCAACAGATCAGTTGGAAAATGTGATGGGCCAGTTTCTGCACACGTAACGGTCAGTATGAACCGGAGTGACTTGACATAACGGTGGCCAAACAAGATGTAGCTCCAACAAAACTGAGTTCAATGGTTCCAGTCTGCCGTGAAGCGTTCATCCATGTATACGGTTACGAGTCTAGCTACATGTTCAGATATAACTTTCTAATTTAGTCAGAAAGTCATTTTATTGCAAGTTAAAGTGTACTGTTAGTTAGCTGCAAATTTTAGCTTGCTGGCTCTCTGGCTAACGTTACGTGAATGACCACTGTACTAATATTATTTGAATCAGAAATCCATTTGCATTGCTCCTTATAGCCTAATGTTAGCAAGCTAACATTGAACCTCATTTGTTAGCTTTAGCTACTTGCAGATTCATACTACAGCTATGACAATGTTTGTATTGGTAGTAGTATGAGTTGGGATTATGCCGGTTCATTGTTTAGCTAGCAAGCTACATGTCTAAACAAAAGACTTCAATTCGGCCATATTATTACATAACCCATCTAATTTAATTAAGATGTTTCTGTGTACATGTCTAGACAATAGTGACCCATCCACTTAGCTAGATGTGGCTGGGGATGGTTATAGCATTTCCTTCACATGGCCCATCAATTTAGACAAGTGTGTCTGATAAGCATCATCTAATAATGATACAATATTTATACAATTTGTTTATCTGGACACTTTCTGTTTTTGATATTGGTACTATGCAAGTAACCACTTCACTGTACTGTTTACACCTTCTGTATCCTGTGCATGTGACAAACTTAGATTTTATTTGACAAAGCGTTTGTTTACCACATGGACTCACGTGAATCCTTAAAGAGATGGGTGGTGCTAAGGCTTAAGAGGGTGTGAACGATGTTGAATGGGTGTAGACAAAGAGCTATGTGTTACAAAACATTCAAGGGCCATTTTCTCAAAAGCAGTGTATGATAACATTTTCTAGCTCTTAGTCTCTACTTTTGTCCAATATAAAAAACACCAAATTGTGATACTTAAGACCGAATCGAGGCAGTCTGTCACATATACAAAAGACACCCCTTCAAATGAGTGGATTCGGCTATTTCAGCCACACCGGTTGCAGACGTATATAAAATCGAGCACACAGACATGGAATCTCCATAGACAAACATCGGCAGTAGAATGGCTTTACAGAAGAGCTTAAATTACTTTCAATGTGGCACCGTCATAGGATGTCACCTTTCCAGGTCAGTTTGTCAAATTTCTGCCCTGCTAGAGCTGCCCCGGTAAACTGTAAGTGCTGTTATTGTAAGTAGATACATCTAGGAGCAACAACGGCTCAGCCGTAAAGTGGTAGGCCACACAAGCTCACAGAACGGGGCCGCCGAAGCCTGAATGCTGAAGCCTGTAAAAAAGTCTGTCCTTTGTTATAACACTCACTACAGAGTCCCAATCTGCCTCCAGAAGCAACGTTAGAAAATAACTTTGTTGGAAGCTTCAATGGGTTTCATGGCGGAGCAGCCTAAGATCACTGTACGCAAAATGCCAAGCATCTGCTGGAGTGGAGTAAAAAACTCACCAACATTGGACTCTGGAGCAGTGGAAACGCGTTCTCTAGAGTGATGAATCACAATTCACCATCTGTCAGTCTGATGGCCTAATCTGAGTTTGACGGATGCCAGGAGAACGCTACCTGCCCAAATGTATAGTGCTAACTGTAAAGTTTAGTGAGGAGGAATAATGGTCTGGGGCTGTTTTTTATAGTTTGGGTTAAGCTCCTTAGTTCCAGTGACGGTACATCTTAACACTACAGCATATAGTGACACTGTAGACGATACTAATACCAATGATTTTGGAATGAGATGTTCGACGAGCATCTCATATTCGGGGAGATCCAAGGGCCAGTCAACCTGGATGAAAGGGTTTGAAACAGCTACATTACAAAATATGCATTAATTTAATGTTAATGGTTAACGCAGCATGACTTAGGGCTACACTCCTCATCCTCCAGGGGTGGAAATATAACATCATGTTGCTGTCATCACAGCAGGTGGCTACAAAGTCCAAATAGATGCCAGGTCCTATAAAAAAGGTATTCAAGACCTGAAGTAGACCTATAAATAATAACAACTGCCACATTTGTTTTCTTTAGTTTTTTGTTAATGTGACTCATTTTCTTCTCTAACCATTTCACTCCATCATGTTATGTTTCCCTCCTTTTGGAATTTGTATTGGTGAACAACAAGCTTGGTAATTCCACCACTTCTTTGCTCATTGCAAAACAAGCTTGGAAATTCCACCAACCTGGAACATTAGTTAAATAACTCTAGTAAGTGTCCAAATTGAGAAGTCTGTAGTAGCCTAGAATCTACAACACCCCTGGGAACATTGGTGACCCATCATTCAGGGCCCCACCTGTTTTGAGACCCACCTGTTTTGCATGTAATTCTGGCATTATTTGGCATCACATGTCAGTTTAGCAAATGTAAAAAACAAATCAAATAATAATAAAGCCTAGCTCAGTGGTGGAGGGACAGTCAGCGAAAGCACAGAGCTTAGGTGTTGTTAATCTTCTCTGGTTGCGCCATGATTGGCTCAGGGTTCTGTCACTCATTGGAACACTCAGTCACTGCAGAATCTACGGGAGAGCAAGGCAGTTCAAGCCCCCCTAGGGTGCTACCATAGATTTACAGTAAGTGTCCATCCAAGAAGGCTCAAGGTCAATGGCCACAGATAAAACGACGGGAAATCACGTTCTCTCTCCCGTAGCTTTGATTGGACTGATGACCACTATATATCTCCCGTAGCTTTGATGTAAACATCATATTTTCTAAATCTTAGCTAGCAAACTAGATAAGCAGTCATCATGAATGACGTCGACAATCTACTCCCAAAGCTGACTCTCTTCCCTCTGTTCTCATCTTCCTAGATCTATCTGCTGCCGTCGACTCTGTGAACCATCAGATCCTCCCCACCCTTTCAGGGCTGGGTCTCAGGCTCTGCACACTCTAGAATTGCATCCTACCTTGCAGGCCGCTCTTACCAGGTGATGTGGAGAGGATCTGTGTATGCACCACGTACTCGCACTACTGGTGTCCCTCAGGGCTCAGTTCTTGGCACTCTCCACATTTCTCTATACGCAAAGTCACTTGGCTCCGCCATATCCTCACATGGTCTCCTATCATTACTATGCGGACAACACGCTACTAATTTTCTATCCCCTCCCCCCTTCTGACACCCGGGTGGCGACATGCATCTCTGCGTGCCTGGCAGATATCTCAGCTTGGATGTCGGTCCACCACCTCAAGCTCAACCTAGACAAAAAGGAGCTGTTCTTCCTCCAAAGAACCTTGGTGTGACCCTGGACAACACCCTGTCATTCTCTGCAAATATCAAAGCAGTGACTCGCTTCTGCAGGTTCATGCTCTACAACAACCATGGAGTACGACCCTACCTCACACAGGATGCGGTGCAGGCACTTGTCTCCCGTCTGGACTACTGCAACTCGTTGTTGGCTGGGCTCCCCGCTTGTGTCACCAAGCCTCTAACTAATCCAGAACCCTACACCCTGACCTAGGCATGCTGTTCTGCCACCTCTGGTCTCTTGGCCCTCCCACCTCAACAGCAAGGCAGTTCCTGCTAAGCCCAGTCCAAGCTCTTCTCTGTCCTGGCACCCCAATGGTGGAACCAGCTTCCTCCTGGACAGCAGAGTCCCAGCCCATCTTCTGAAAGCACCTGAAACTCTACCTCTTCAAAGAGTATCTTAAATAATACCCCTACTCACCTCAACACTCTCAAAAAATAAATACACAAATGACTTTGCTGATAGCTACTTTATCGAGTAAAAGTGTACTTACTATGCCTGTGATATGGTTGTCCCACCTAGCCATCTTAAGATGAATGCACTAACTGAAAGTCACTCTGAATAAGAGCGTCTGCTAAATGACTAAAATGTAAATGAGAGAAAACTCAAACGTTCATCGACCACTGGACATAAACAATACACGACAAGTCGGAAAATCTCAAATTAAAAAATGAGTGGTTTGGAAGGAAGCAGTGGCTAACTGCGAGAGTCGCAAAGAAATCACTATTTTGCTTCCCCTGCCTGTTATTCAGTGGAGAGGGTGTGTGGTCCAAGTCTGGGTTTAAGGATTTAAAACATCTGTCTGAAAAAGTCTCAAAACATGAGAATTGTGCATCACATGTTGACAATGCTGTTTAACACGGATAAATGGGGAAATCAAACATTGTGGCTCAGCTACACACCGCATATAACGAGCCATCGACTTTTATAACTAACAAGCGGAGGAGAATAGGTATGTGCATGACAAAATTATAGCATGTATTAAATTGTGTGGTTGAACGAATAGGCTTATAGGTTATGTCTGTTTCTTAATCAAAATTATGGCTTTTATCCGTTTCATCGTTCCCTTATGCCATAGTTTGTACATCTCCTTTGTTATATTGCTTATATACTGTAGATATATCTTATTCATAATTTTAGGCAATGTTCCAATTATGTATTTCATTATTTTGCTCACTTTGTGTATTAATTAGCTCATGTGCTTTTCACCGCCAGGAGGAGATACTATTATAAACGTTGGGTCTGTAACCATGTTTGCCAGTGACAGTCTATTCCCATTCAAATATTTTTGTTAAAACAAAACTTTCAGGAATAGACCCATGTAATTCCAGTTCATAATGCGAGGGTTGTTTAGTTTGTGCAATGTGCTATCTGTGTCAGTATATTGTGGATCCTCGTGATTGTATTTTCCATCCTTTATAGACCACATAATAGAACACTTCAAAATGGTAGGCTAACCACTGACTCTCACCCCCTCGCTCTGTCTCTCAACTTAAAGACTAAAGTTTAAGGCCTCAACATCTTTCTGAATTTATCTGAACTAAGATTTATTTAAATGTCTTTTGCTGTCCATTTCGTAAGTGCCGAACGAATAGGCCTACTTCGTCAGAGATCGTTGGCTTGCACTAGCTTATAACTAGAGCTAAGTTTTAATGACATATGAATAAAAATATTATGAATTTACTGAACATAAATGTAATAAAGTTGGTGTATGGTTCAAAAGTCAAAACTCATGTTTTGTTATTATAGAAGGAGAATGTGGTTCTTATCGACTTACACAAATCCAAGGAATCAGCAGAAACCATGTTTATTTAAGCAAGTCAGCTATATCAGCTTTGGGTTTTAAAAAGGCAAGTAAATGAGGCGGAATTAACTGTTTTGCTGCCAGACGAGGCCCCACTGATAGCCAGGTGTAGTGGTGGTAAGGTTTCACTCCATGGTGCTGAAGGAAAGCTCGGCTGTTGGGACAAGCTTTATGAAGGCCCTAACAGTTTGTGGGAACCGTTTTTCACCGCTTTCGTGAATTTAATGTATTGTTTAGCGGCGACGCTGGTATGCATCTAAAAATATTGGTTGAATTTGACCCACCAAGATTTACATGCTAAAATTGCCACTGCCTGGGAAGAAGGCAGTTGATTACCAGCATCCCTTGCAGACAACACAACAGCTCATTCAAATTTCACACCTTAAAAGGGCTCGGTGGTTTCCCAGACCCAAATGGAGATGATCTACTGAAAGTGTCCAGGAGTGCAAGAGTAGCCTTATTAATCTGGGTCCCGGAACCCAGCCCATAAGGGACAATTCAGAGTTCTAGGCCTAATTCTATATTAGGATATGTTCTAGATTATCATGCAGCCTCAAGTGTAACAAAAACTGACATTTAATGTAATTTCCATTATTATCAGGACATACATTCTGAGTTCGGCAACAGTGGTGGACTCAAATAGTTTGGTTTGGAAGACACTACACGAAGAACAGAAACAATCCATCAATATAGCCAAAACAATGTTTCCTATTGGTCTAAAATAAGTAGGCTATGGGGGATTTCTGCAGTGGGGATAAAAAAATAATTAAAAAAAACTTGTAATAATAGCCAAACCAAATAGGATCTAAATGTAGTCTCATCATATCCTCAAGCTAGCTGTTGAGCTATGAGCTTTCTTTCTCTTAGAAATCAGAGTAACTATTTCTTCTACATTATTGTGATTTGTCGTGGGGAGGGTAGGGTAAATGCAACATTGTGAGCAAGTTCACTGACCCGTGTTGATTCAGAGAGAACAGAGTAAGGAAGAAGTCATGGGTCTGTTACTCTGTTACACTCCGTTCTATCACTTTCTCTTCCGCTATCTATGGGCACGCAAAGGATACAGTAGAGCAGATTCAGGGCAGGCATCCACACTGCTGAACTTTCCACTAAATTTCATTCAGGAGAGAACAGAAGTGGTGTAAGCCAGGCTGAGGATACAGAGAGATGCCATCTGTTGTGACAAAAGAGTAAAACAACATCCCAGGCGTCCATGGTATGTTGTACAGAATATGAATTGTCTTGACTTTATAAACACAGAAGGGTTAGGCTGTGTGTAAAGTAGATGGCACAGTGAGTGAAACTCAACGCCAAGAGGTCATCATTCACTCTACAAGCAGAACAAGTCGAACTTATTGGCCCAATGTGGGAATTTCCACAGTGATGTTTTGATGTCTTTGTCGTGACTACAGTTAGGTTATTGTCAAGCAAATAACTGCCGGTCTTACAGTAATTGACAATCACGTTTAGCATCTGCTGGCTTCCACGCATAGCCTTCGAGCCACTGAAGCAGGACCTTTGGACAGTCTACATTTTTAAAAAGTCTAATAAGTCAATTTAATATAGCCTACACAATCACAATAAATCCATTATTTATTTTAGACAAGTCTACATAAACATGATATGAAGAAAATGTAGTCCATTTCAGAAGAACAGAATAGCATACTTTGAGTTGTCCTTATGTTAGGTCCTGATCTGGCTATGCCATATGGCTGTGAGCTGCACTAGTTCATTTAGCAGACAACATTTGCTTAGAATTCCGTGTCATTATTTCGTATTATTCTATAGTATGAAGAATATAATTGAACATAGCTTGCTAAAATAGAAAGGATATATTCTGCCAACAATTTCAAAGGAAGTGCACACATGCGCACAGCCGGTTATATCAAACATTAACATATGCTTTATTCTGTGTTGAGCGTTTAACAAAGAAACTGGTCCTCCTATATGCTTCATTTAGAGGTATTTATGCAACTTTAGTTGTGATACAAACGTCGGGCAATATGATTGGATTTTTAATACATTCTATGGCTGCATGATGGGATTCTAATGATGATTTGAAAAAAGTTGCAAGCTGCACACACTTCAGTCTCATTCACAATTTGACAAGCACTTGATAATATTCTCACCAGGTCTTGAATTTTCCCAGCGGCACCCCCTTATGGGGCATTACGGCTACACAAAACAATCCATGCCTTTTGCGGCCAAAGTTGGTGTTGTGCCCTTCGGGTGAATATAATAATTATCATTCCTGGCTACTGTGCTCTGAAGCACTTCTCACTCACATGGCTCTCTCAGATGTAGCCAATGCCCGTCACATGATCGGGTTCCTTCTCACAGGCATTTGTGTGAATGAAGACAGACACACTGGGGACGTTACTGCGCATATTGAACATGATAGAGCTGTCCACATTTAGGCTACCTTTAGTCAACCAGCAAGATGAGTAGGCTTAACGAACAGCAAAAGCACTGTCCTATGTCAATCTATTATCCCCCATAGTAAAAAAGTTGCCCTATTCCTTCGGTACAATAAATAAATATTCCAAACACTCTGGGACCGTTATGGGATGCAATAGATCCCAAATGAATACAACCCCTAGCATAAAAAAAAGTTTAAAAGCAATGAGACTGATGCAACAGATGAGAACTTTTAGCTTAAAATGTTGTGCCCGGGTTGTGCCGTGGCGGAGTTCTTTGTGGGCTATTCTCGGCCTGGTCTCAGGATGGTAAGTTGGTGGTTTAAGATATCCCTCTAGTGGTGTAGGGGCTGTGCTTTGGCAAAGTGGGTGGGGTTATATCCTGCCTGTTTGGTGCTGTCTGGGGGTATAGTCGGACAGGGCCACAGTGTCTCCCGACCCCTCCTGTCTCAGCCTCCAGTATTTATGCTGCAGTAGTTTATGTGTCGGGGGGGTAGGGTCAGTCTGCTTTATCTGGAGTATTTCTCCTGTCTTATCCGGTGTCCTGTGTGAATTTAAGTATGCTCTCTCTAATTCTCTCTTTCTTTCTCTCGGAGGACCTGAGCCCTAGGACCATGCCTCAGGACTACCTGGCCTGATGACTCCTTGCTGTCTCCAGTCCACCTGGACATGCTGCTGCTCCAGTTTCAACTGTTCTGCATGCGGCTATGGAACCCTGACCTGTTCACCGGAAGTGCTACCTGTCCCAGACCTTCTGTTTTCAACTCTCTAGAGACAGCAGGAGCGGTAGAGATACTCAATGATAGGCTATGAAAAGCCAACTGACATTTACTCCTGAGGTTCTGGCCTGTTGCACCCTTGACAACCACTGTGATTATTATTATTTGGCCCTGCTGGTCATCTATGAACATTTGAACATCTTGGCCATGTTCTGTTACAATCTCCACCCGGCACAGACAGAAGAGGACTGGCCACCCCTCATAGCCTGATTCCTCTCTAGGTTTCTTCCTAGCCACCGTGCTTCTACACCTGCATTGCTTGCCGTTTGGTGTTTTAGGCTGGGTTTCTGTACAGCACTTTGTGATATCAGCTGATGTAAGAGCTTAATAAATACATTTGATTTGATTCTTCACATTATAAGTACAGCAGTGCACACAGGGCAGTAGGCTGTAGGCTAAGTGCAAATGTTCCAAAATGCAATCAATTAGCGGGAAAACACTTCTCGAAAGTGACGCTAAATGTGATTATGCATGTAAAGGTGAATTTAATGGTGGAAATTATCTTCCCCAAACTTGAAACTCATGCACTGTGTATATTATGCCAGTTAGGTATCGGTTATAAAGCAGATTAATGTCCTTTAATTTGAAGAAGTTATTTGGCCACTTTGGTTGTGATACAAACCTAATTAAAACATATAGGCCTATGGGCTAGGCTACATGAGGTGTGATACAAACCTAATCAAAACATATAGGCCTATGGGCTAGGCTACATGAGGTGTGTGACTAACCTTATTAAAACATATAGGCCTATGGGCTAGGCTACATGAGGTGTGATCCTAACCTAATCAAAACATATAGGCCTATGGGCTAGGCTACATGAGGTGTGATCCTAACCTAATCAAAACATATAGGCCTATGGGCTAGGCTACATGAGGTGTGATGCTAACCTTATTAAAACATATAGGCCTATGGGCTAGGCTACATGAGGTGTGCGACTTTGATTTGAAAAAGTAGCACACCTCATGTACCACCAGACTACTCTAGATTTAATGTTCCTTACATACAGTGCACAAAATAATATATGTGTGAAATTAGTTTAGATTTAGAATGGACCATGATCATGCACCTGTCGAGGTATAGGGGTATTGTTGGAAAAATACATGTATTTAAACAGCGAAAGGAGGATGCTTTTAATGTGGTTCATTTTCATGCCAGCCATGTAGGCTATACTCCTGTTGTAAAGCGAAGCAATGTGCTTAATATTAGGAAAGTTGATAGATAAATAAATATAGTAGGCCTAGCCTATAGAAAGCTGATGGGATCCTCCACTTTTTAATAGATGTCATCAAAACTCTGTTTTCTCACGCAATTGCATAGCCGATAGAAAGATTCCACAAAATGAGCTCATGGGCAATAATGAACTATTTGATTAGATTTCAGGACATTTGCATTGACGTCAGAGTGATTAGAGGGACAATAGAGTGCTGAGTACCAGGCAGTTAGAAAGTTTGGTAGGTTACTAATGATCAGCAGCATCAGAGCTTGGAGAAGCCTATTTACATGACTAAACAGTCATGTGGTATTTGAATGCTGTTATGACCGCTGGTGTGGAGGTAATACGGTAAGCCGTAACAGCCCTAGTTACAACTGGTAACTTCAGGTCAGAAACAAACCATACTAGTGCAGAAAGATTCCACACCACAGATAATAATTTCAATGACAGCTGCCAAAAGCACATTGGACAATGCAACGTGTAAGAGCAAAAGAAGAAAAATGTATTTTGATCTGGCAAAACCACAACCACCAATAAAAAAAGGCAGCGAGATTCACTTATGCACGGTATCACAAGTCTTTATAAACCACAAACTCTCACTCCACTAACCATGAGGACGGTCTTGGCGGAAGAGTGTGAGTGGCGGAGGCTGTGGAAGGCCAGCAGGCCCAGCAGGCTGTAGAAGGCCAGGGTGGCCAGGTTCCTCAGGTCTAGAGGGCTTTCCACCAGAGGAATGGTACCCATGGTCCAATCACAGCAGAGCTCCGAGGGGTTCAGAAGGAGCCAGGCATTCAATGGCAGCAGGTAGTTGAAGGTCAGCTGCCGGGCCGGAGTCGGGCTGACAGCCGCGGGGTTGTCAAACCTGGAGAAGAGAGGGGAAATGATGTTAGGGACCATATAGGATGGAATCACAAGCTAGAATATAAAATAAATTAAATCTGCTTTTCTAAATGGCGATGTTCTATTTCCGGTCCTTGTTAAAAGGTAACAATCCTTAGTGGAAGTGCCTACTATTAAGCACATTATTCGTCAATTGTGGGAATTTATGAAAAAACAAATGTAGTACAACCGAGGCGAAAGGGTTATAAATGCTAATGGCTGCTAATCTGGTTTTATCCTGTAAGTGGCACTTCGTGCTCTTTTCAAGGAATGGGACCCAACTTCTTAAAGGCCCTAGGATCCATGTGTACAGAGGTGGTCTGCCAGTCAAAAGGACAACAACCCTACATGGGATGGGGAAGGTTTTTGTGGGAGGGAAATTGGAGGACAACTTAGAGCCAGCTGGAGCTACAGTATGCTTAGCAGGGCATCTATCAAGGTACAGCTCCTTGGATAACGGAAAGGCGTTGATTCTGGTGGTACTGGTAGATATGAATAAGTATATCAAATTAGTGGCAAGGATAGTGGTAAGTACACTACATGACCAAAAGTATGTGGACGCCTGTTCGTCAAACATCTCATTCCAAAATCATGAGCATTAATACAGAGTTGGCCCCCCCTTTGCTACTATAACAGCATCCGCTTTTCTGGAAAGGCTTTCCACTAGATGTTGGAACATTGCTTCCATTCAGCCACAAGAGCATTAGTAAGGTCGGGCACTGATGTGGGGCAATTAGGCCTGGCTCGCAGTCCGAGTTTCAATTCATCCCAAAGGTGTTTGATGGGGTTGAGGTCAGGGCTCTGTACAGGGCAGTCAAATTATAACACACCAATCTCAAACCATTTCTGTATGAACCTTGCGTTGTGCACGGAACTAAGGGGCTTAGCCCAAACCATTATTCCTCCTTCATCAAACTTCATAGTTTGTATTGTGCATACAGGCAGGTAGCGTTCTCCTGGCATCCACCAAACCCAGATTAGGCCGTTGGACTATCAGATGGTGAAGAGTGATTCATCACTCCAGAGAACACATTTCCACTGCTTATGAGTCCAATACACCCATAGTGATCTTAGGATTGTGTGCGGCTGCTCCTGTTCTAGTGCTGACGTTCCTCCCAGAGGCCGTTTGGAACTCTGTAGTGAGTGCTGAAACCGAGGACAGATGATTTTTTTTACACGCTATGCGCTTCAGCATATTGCGGTCCCGTTCTGTGAGCTTGTGTGGCCTACCACTTCGCGGCTGAGCCGTTGTTGCTCCTAGAGTGTTCCACTTCCCAATAGCAGCACTAAGTTGACCGGGGCAGCTCAGCAGGGCAGAAATTTGACGAACTGGCTTGTTGGAAAGGTGGCATCCTATGACGGTGCAACATTGAAAGGCACTGAGTTTTTCAGTAAGGCCATTCTACTACCAATGTTTGTCTATGGACATTGCATGGCTGCGTGCTCGATTAAATACCTCTCAGCAACGGGAGTGGCTGAAATAGTCGAATCCACTAATTTGAAGAGATTCTGAATATTATGGACACTTTGGAATTGACTGATATTTGGAGGCTTAAAAACCCAGTTCCCGTAATATATAATTGGAGGAGGCTTAATCAAGCTAGTCGGATTGATTATTTTCTCATATCCTTTTCAATGGTGGCAAAAGTGAAGAAAAGTATTGATTGAGGAAATAAGATCATCAACTTATATCCCTCCATATAACTCTGACAGACTTTCCACGAGGAAATGGGCATTGGAAATTTAACTAAGGTTTATTGACTGACAGTACTTCCTTGGCAAAAACTAAAGAATTCATATAACTTTTTCTTGAACAATACAGGAACAGCAGACCCACTTATTGCATGGTATGGCTTTAAAATGTGCCTTTAGGGTCAATTCAATGACATTTCCATTGCAAAAACAGTATCGGTCAATGTAGACAAAACTTACAACAGAAATAGAAAATATAACATTACAAAAAGCAAAACAATAGGACTTTATTGAGGAAAGATAAGTGAAACCCTATCTAAAACCAGCAAATTAGATAAAGTTTTTCCTAAACCTTTAATATAGAAACGCAACCAAAAACAACCTACAGAAAATAGACTTAACAAAAATATAAAACGCACCACGCAACAATCAACGATTTTACAGAGTTACAGTTCATAAGGAAATCAGTCAATTTAAATAAATGAATGAGTCCCTAATCTATGGATTTCACGACTGGGGAGGGGCGCAGCCATGGCTAGTCCTGGAAGGGCATAGGCACACCCACTTGGGAGCCAGGCCCACCCACTGGGGAGCCAGGTCCAGCCAATCAGAATGAGTCCCCCCCCCCAAAAGGGCTTCATTACAGACATAAATACACCTCAGTCTTATCAGTTGTTAGACGAGCCCACAGGTGAAGAAGCTGGATGGTCCTGGGCTGGCATGATTACACATGGTTGTGAGGCCGGTTGGACATGTCGCTAAATTCTCAAAAACAAGGGAGGCGGTTTAGGGTACAGAAATTAACATTAAATTCTCTGGCAACAGCTCTGGTGGACATTCCTGCAGTCAGCATGCCAATTGCATGATCCCTCAAAATTTGAGACATCTGTGGCATTGTGTTGTGACAAAACTGCACATTTTAGAGTAACCTTTTAATGTCCCCAGCAAAAGGTGCACCTGTGTAATGATCATGCTGTTTAATCAGCTTCTTAATATGCCACACCTGTCAGGTGGATGGATTATCTTGGCAAAGAAGAAATGCTCACTAAAAAGGATGTAAACAAATTTGTGTACAAAATTGGAGAGAATTAAGCTTTGGAACATTTCTGGGATCTTTTATTTTAGCTTATGAAATATGGGACCAACACTTTACACGTTGCATATATATTGTTGTTCAGTATAGTTACAAACGATGGACAAATCCATATCTCACCAAAGGAGATTTTAAACAAATGTTCTCGTCAAGTTGACCTTGGTCAGTCAATTGTCTGCTCTTCCCTCTGTATCTGGCTCGACTGTTAACCAGTCAGCTTCTAGTGAATCTTTATTTTTTATTTTATTCAAACAATTTACTACCTGTGATGTGCTAGATGCCTTACTCAAGATTGATGTAAAACAAATCCACTGGGGCTGATATGTTTCATGCATTTGTGATGCAGCTCTGCCCCAGATTGATGAATCATTAAAAAAAACTTTAAAAAAAACCTGCCACATATATGTTACTATGCCCAAGGTTTTGAAGGTGGCCCCCTTCACAAAAGGTGGTGACCCTTGTGACCTAAATAATTATGAACCTATTTCTAAACTTTCTTGCCTAGCTAAAATATTAGAATCGTTGATTCCTTCTCAGCTAAGAACTTTCTTATCTTTGAAATATGTTATAAATGTACATCAGTCAGTTTTAGACCAGGCCATAGCACTATTTCTGCTGTATCCCAAGTTAAACAATGTGGTTAACTGTATGGATAAAAGGCAACATTGTGCTGCCCTCTTCATTGACCTTCCATACTGTTGATCACTCACTACTACTTCAGAGGCTTTCCTCAATTGGTCTAGATCAGGCTAAATTGTAACTGGTGTAAAAGTACTTGACAGATAGAACTGTGTATCTACTGATGGTATAACTACTGACCCCCTGCAGGGGTCAATACTTTGTCCGTCTTACGATTTACATTACCAATATTGACTTGTCTGTAAAAATGAAATTAATGAAATTAATTGAATTCAGGTAAAACTAAGTATATATTGTTCTCTAGAGCACATACAAATAACTGACGATTTCAACATACAGTTGAAGTTGGAAGTTTACATACACTTAGGTTGGAGTCAATAAAACTTGCCTTTCAACCACCCCACAAATTTCTCATTAACGAACTAGTTTTGGCAAGTCGGTTTGGACATCTACTTTGTGCATGACACATACGTTTTCCAACAATTGTTTAGAGATTATTTCACTTATAATTCACTATCACAATTCCAGTGGGTCAGAAGTTTAAATACACTAACGTGACTGCACCTTTAAACAGCTTGCAAAATTCCAGAAAATTATGTTATGGCTTTACAAGCTTCTGATAGGCTACTCGACATAATTTGAGTCAATTGGAGGTGTACCTGTGAATGTATTTCAAGGCCTACCTTCAAACTCAGTGCCTCTTTGCTTGCCATCATGGGAAAATCAAAAGAAATCAGCCAAGACCTCAGGAAACAATTGTAGACCTCCACAAGTCTGGTTTATCCTTGGGAGCAATTTCCAAATGCCTGAAGGTACCACGTTCATCTGTACAAACAATAATACGCAAGTGTAAACACCATGGGACTACGCAGCTGTCATACCGCCCAGGAAGTAGATGTGTTCAGTCTCCTAGAGATTAATGTACTTTGGTGTGAAAAGTGCAAATCAATCCCAGAACAACAGCAAAGGACCTTGTGAAGATGCTGGAGGAAACAGGTACAAAAGTATCTATATCCACAGTAAAACAAGTCCTATATCAACATAACCTGAAAGGCCGCTCAGCAAGGAAGAAGCCACTACTCCAAAACCCCCATAAAAAAGTAAGACTATTTGGAATTGCACATGGGGACAAAGATCGTACTTTTTGAAGAAATGTCCTCTGGTCTGACAAAACAAAAATATAACTTTTTGGCCATAATGACCATCGTTATGTTGGAGGAAAAAGGGGGAGGCTTGCAAGCCGAAGAACACCATCCCAACCATGAAGCACGGGCGTGGCAGCATCATGTTCTGGGGGTGCTTTCCTACATGAGGGACTGGTGCACTTCACAAAATAGATGGCATCATGAGGAAGGAAAATTGTGGATATATTGAAGCAAACATCAATACATCAGTCAGAAAGTTAAAGCTTGGTTGTAAAATGGGTCTTCCAAATGGACAATGACCCCAACCCTACCCACAAAGTTGTGGCAAAATGGCTTAAGGAAAACAATGTCAAGGTATTGGAGTGGCCATCACAAAGCCCTGACCTGAATCCTATAGAACATTTGGGGGCAGAACTGAAAAAAACATATGCGAGCAAGGAGGCCTACAAACCTGACTCCGTTACACCAGCTCTGTCAGGAGGAATGGGCCAAAATCCACCCAACTTATTGTGGGAAGCTTGTGGAAGTATACCCAAAACTTCTGACCCAATTTAAACCATTTAAAAGGCAATGCTACCAAATACTAATTGAGTGTATGTAAACTTCTGACCCACTGGGAATGTGATTAAATAAATCAAAACTTAAATAAATCATTCTCTACTATTATTCTGGCATTTCACATTCTTAAAATAAAGTCTGGATCCTAACTGTCCCAAGTCAGGGAATTTTTACTATGATTAATTGTCAGGAATTGTGAAAAACTGAGTTGAAATGTATTTGGCTGAGGTGTATGTAAACTTCCGACTTCAACTGTATGTACTTTGGGATGGCGTCCAAATTTTTGTGCTCCTGCTTACAAATATTAGGGCATCTGGATAGATGAAAATCTGTATATATTTTTTTAAAGCATATTGTTGAGTTAAGAAGGTGAGAAATAAAATGGTCATCTTGTATATTAATAGGCCATGCCTCTGGCTAAATAGTAGAAAGCAGATTACTCAGTAGAAGTTCCAATCGGTGCAAGACTATGGCAACAATCTATATGAACACAGTTGCCACTTCTTTAAAAGCCTTGAGATACAGTTGATCCTAGAGCTCTGTGCTTTATTACAGGCGTTAGTTTTAGTACTCATTATTGCATTATCTACCACTAAGTTGGTTGGCCCTCTGATGTCACGTAGGTTGACACATTATGTTTTCATATATAAAGCCCTTTTACAAAAGCTCCCGCTGTACCTAACATCAACACTAAACTTTAGACATGAGTTACCACACCTAGTCTCAGGGATGGAAATTCCTTTGGTCTCTACTGAGTTAGGTAAATCAACTTTTAGTTTTCTTGCACCTTATTTGTGGAAAAATCTTCAAAATGTTCTTAAAATGTGATGTGGTGCCTCTAGGGAAATTCAGAAAGCTGATTGAGGACCTTATTACTGGTGAAGGTGTTTGTTTTTTATTACTCTTTTATCTTTCATAATGTATTTATATTTTGAGGTGTGTCGTAGGAGGAGGAGGAGAGCAGGAGGCAGTGCCAGGGAGGGGGGGGGGGGCACCAAGGCAGTGCCAGGACAGTGAACTTACATACCTGAATTCACTTGGCTGTCTGGTTAAACAATAAAATCAGGTCTACAGAGCTACCAGCAATAAACATAAAGGGCTCCAGTTCCAATGAAAGCAAGCCTATTCAGTAGAATAATAAAAGTCCTTGGAGTATTGATTTCTTAATGACTACTGTCTACAACAGAAACCGGTTGGTTCGAGCCCTGAACGACATTTGGCAAAAAAATACGAATACTTTCTACTGTTCTAATTACATTGGTCACCAGTTTATAATAACAACAAGGCACCTCAGCAGCTAGAGCGTTGTTTGTAGACCATGAGACAGAAAATCGGTCTTCTCACAAAATCATCTGTAAAGTCCAAAAGTTAATTACATTGGTAACCAGTTTATAATAGAAACAAGGCACCTCGGGGTTGTGATATGGCCAAAACTGAGTAAAGGGTCTGAATACTTATGTAAAGTTAATTTTAAGATATATATTTTTTAATTATACATTTGCAAAAAGTTCTAAAAACATGTTTTCGCCTTGTCATTATGGGGTTTTGTGTTTAGATTGATGAGGATTTATTTTTATGTAATCAATTTTGGAATAAGGTTGCAACGTAACAAAATGTGGAAAAAGGGAATGGGTCTGAATACTTTCCGAATGCACTGTATTTATTCATGGTTTTACCGACTCAGGAAAATCATTTTTCAAATCATGTGAGAAAAGAATTATTTGATTTCGTATGGCAGATAAAGTTAAACGGGCATAATTATATAACGAACATGCGTTGAGGGTTAAAACGATAACATATGAAGGCATTAAACAGCTCTCTTAATAACCTGTTGAGTGTAGGGGGCAGTATTTTGATGTTTGGATGAAAAACATACCCAAAATGAAACTGCCTATTTCTCAGGCCCAGAATCTAGAATATGCATATAATTGTCAGATTAGTATAGAAAACACTAGTTTCCAAAACTGTCAAAATATTGTCTGTGAGTATAACAGAACTGATATTGCAGGCAAAAACTTGAGGAAAATCCAACCAGGAAGTGCCTAAGATAAATGTATCTCCCTTTTCCATTGCATGCCTATCCTCCATTTAAATGGATATCAACCAGATTCCTTTTCCTATGGCTTCCACATGGTGTGAACAGTCTTTAGACATAGTTTCAGGCTTTTATTCTGAAAAATGAGCGAGAACGATCACATCGCGTCAGTGGATGGCTGGGTGCCAGCAGAGTTTTGCATGCGCAACAGCTTGGAGCAGACATTTTCTCTCTCTCTCCTATTGAAAAAGCTATGGTCTGGTTGAAATATTATCGATTATTTATTGTAAAAACAACCTGAGGATTATAAAAAACGTTTGACATGTTTCTACGAACTTTACGGGTACTATTTGGAATTTGTCTGCCCCGTCGTGACCGAATGAGCCTGTGAATTTCTGAACCAAATGGAGGTATTTTGGATATAAAAATAATCTTTATGGAACAAAAGGAACATTTATTGTGTAACTGGGAGTCTCCTGAGTGCAAACATCCGAAGATCAAAGGTAAGCAATTCATTTTATTGCTTTTCTGACTTTCGTGACCAATGTAGTTTGCTGCTAGCTGTTTGTAATGTTTTGTCTGCCAAGAGAGATGTCCTTACATAAACGCTTGGTATGCTTTCGCCGAAAAGCTTTTTTGAAATCTGACACGCCAGGTGAATTAACAACAAGCTAAGCTGTGTTTTGCTATATTGCACTTGTGATTTCATGAAAATTCAATATTTTTAGTAATTTAATTTGAATTTAGCGCTCTGCAATTCAGCGGATGTTGACGAAAATGATCCCGCTAACGGGATGGGTACATCATACTCCATTAAAAATCCTACAATGTGATTTTCTGGATTTTTTTTCTCATTTTGTCTGTCATAGTTGAAGTGTACCTATGATGAAAATTACAGGCCTCTCTCATCTTTAAGTGGGAGAACTTGCACAATTGGTGGCTGACTAAATACTTTTTTGCCCCACTGTATATCTATAATTCCATGTGCATAACTATATTATCATCTACATTTATGATGAGTATTTCTGTTGAATGATGTGGCTATGCAAAATCACTTGATGTTTTTGGAACTAGTGAATCTAACGCGCCAATGTAAATTCAGATTTCTTTTCTCATAAATATGAACTTTATCAAACAAAACATGCATGAATTGTCCTGAGTGTCATCTGATGAAGATAAAATAAATCACTAACTTTGAATTATCTTTATTTCTGTTTTTTGTGAAGGCTATATTTTGCTGGAAAATGGCTGTGCTTATTGTGGTTTGGTGGAGACCTAACAATCGTTTGTAGTGCTTTCGCTGAAAAGCCTATTTGAAATCGGACACTTTGGTGGGATTAACGAAAATATATTTACAATTATATAAGACACGTTTTAGGAATTGTAATTATGAGATTTCTGTGGTTATCATATCGATCCCAGTATCGGGATTGCAGCCATAACAGGTTCACAACCTAAGAATTTGCACACAATGTGGAACGTTTGTATGATACGGCAAAATCTGGGCATAAGACGGCTAAAATCGTAGTCTGTGCGGGCCTTTAAGTAAAGTATACATTTTATGGGCAATCTCGATAGAAATGGTACAAATAGATGTCTTTACGAGGGTCTTGAACCCATCACAGTAAAATAGGATGCTTTGCAAAAGAAAATAGTATACTGCGAAAGATGGGTTAGTCTGTGGACATCGAAGGGTTGGAATTAAGATAAGAGTGTACTGTATGTGAACAAAAATAGCTGTAAGCAGCAGTAGAAGACATATTGTTGTCCGTTTCTTTACTCCAATCAGGGGAGGGGTGGTAGGTTTGGGGGAAAAAAATATTTAAAAAAGAATAGGGAATTACAAATAATGCAAACAATAAGTTTGATAGAACCCACAATCTATCTGTAATATTGAAGCTGATCTCCCCCGTCAAATGAGGTGGTGAGAGCGAAAGGGTGAGTGGGAAACATTGGAAAGGTGATGAAAGAAATTGATGAGTGGATATCTGAGTTGGGTTATCAAACTTGGAGAATGAGGGTGGAGAGAGAAAGAAATGGAAGGTTAAAGAAAGAGGCTAAGAGGAACGAAGGGTTTGTAGAATTTTGGTTAGTTGTTTACGCTTTATTTATTCAGGGAAAACCCATCGAGAACAAGGTCTTATTCACAAGGGTGCCCTGATCACAGTAACACAAGAAACAAATATAATATGAAACAAAAGTGATCAATGCAATCTAAAATGTAAATACAGCACAACATTTAAGAAAAACATGACATTCCTCAGCTATTCGGTCCTTTTGAAAGCATGCCCCTTTCAAAAAATGTAGAACAGAAAAAAGATATAGCCCTTGGTTCACTCCAGACCTGACTGCCCTTGACCAGCACAAAAACATCCTGTGGCAGACTGCACTAGCATCGAATAGTCCACGCGATAAGCAACTTTTCAGGGAAGTCAGGAACAAATACACGCAGTCAGTCAGGAAAGCAAAGACTAGCTTTTTCAAACAGAAATTTGCATCCTGTTGCTCTAACTCCAAAAGGTTTTGGGACACTAAAGTCCATGGAGAATAAGACCACCTCCTCCCAGCTGCCCACTGTACTGAGGCTAGGTAACACTATCACCACCAATAAATCCACGATAATTGAGAAGTTCAATAAGCATTTCTCTACGGCTGGACATGCTTAACTCCTGGCTACCACAACCCCGGTCAACAGCTCCGCACCCACCGCAGCTACTTGCCTAAGCCTCCCCTCCACCCAAATCCAGATAGCAGATGTTCTGAAAGAGCTACAAAACCTGGACCCCTACAAATCAGCTGGGCTAGACAATCTGGACACTGTCTAAAATGATCCTCCGCCATTGTTGCAACCCCTATTACCAGTCTGTTCAACCTCTCTATCGTATCGTCTAAGATCCCTAAAGATTGGAAAGCTGCCGCGGTCATCCCCCTCTTCAAAGGGGGTGACACTCTAGACCCAAACTGTTATAGACCTATATCCATCCTGCCCTGCCTTTCTAAAGTCTTCAAAAGCCAAGTTAATAGATCACTGACCATTTCTAATCCTACCGTACCTTCTCTGCTGTGCAATCCGGTTTCCGAGCTGGTCACCATTGCACCTCAACCACGCTCAAGGTACTAAAGGATATCATAACCACTATCGATAAAAACAGTACTGTGCATCAGTCTTCATCTACCTGGCCAAGGCTTTCGACTCTATCAATCGCCGTATTCTTATCGGCAGACTCAATGGCCTTGGTATCTCAAAAGACTGCCTCGTCTGGTTCACCAACTACTTCTCAGACAGAGTTCAGTGTGTCAAATCGGAGGGCTTGCTGTCCGGACCTCTGGCAGTCTATGGGGGTACCACAGGGTTCAATTCTCGGGCCAACTCCTTTCTCTGTATATATCAATGATGTCGCTCTTGCTGCAGGTGATTCCCTGATCCACCTCCACACAGACGACGCCATTCTGTATACATCTGGCCTTTTTTTGGACACTGTTAACTAACCTCCAAACGAGCTTCAATGCCATACAACACTCCTTCCGTGGCCTCCAACTGCTCTTAACTCTTGATTCTAGCCATCCCGGATCCGGGATCGTGAATACAGCCTCAAGCTCATTACCATAACGCAACGTTACCTATTCATGAAAATCGCAAATGAAATGAAATGAATATGCTAGCTCTCAAGCTTAGCCTTTTGTTAACAACACTGTCATCTCAGATTTTCAAAATATGCTTCTCAACCATAGCAAAACAAGCATTTGTGTAACAGCTAGCGTAGCTAGCGTAGCTAGCGTAGCATTTGGCGTTAGCATCAGCAGGCAACATTTTCACAAAAACAAGAAAAGCATTCAAATAAATAACTTACCTTTGAAGAACTTCAGATGTTTTCAATGAGGAGACTCAGATAGCAAATGTTCAGTTTTTCCCAAAAGATTATTTGTTTAGGAGAAATCGCTCCGTTTGGTGCGTCACGTTTGGCTACCAAAAAAAAAACGAAAATTCAGTCATCAAAACGCAGAACTGTTTTCCAAATTAACTCCATAATATCGACTGAAACATGGTAAACGTTGTTTAGAATCAATCCTCAAGGTGTTTTTCACATATCTCTTCATGATATATCGTTCGTGGAAGCCTCCTCTCTCCTCTCAATCACTGGATGACTGCGTGCAGCTTGTAGATTACGCACCAATTTAGACAAAGGACACCGGGCGGACCCCTGGTAAATGTAGTCTCTTATGGCCAATCTTCCAATGATATGCCTACAAATACGTCACAATGCTGCAGACACCTTGGAGAAACGACAGAAAGGGCAGGCTCATTCCTTGCGCATTCACAGCCATATAAGGAGAGAATGGAAAACAGAGCCTCAAAAATTCTGCTCATTTCCTGTTTGAGGTTTCATCTTGGTTTCGCCTGTAGCATGAGTTCTGTGGCACTCACAGATAATATCTTTGCAGTTTTGGAAACGTCAGGGTGTTTTCTTTCCAAAGCTGTCAATTATATGCATAGTCGAGCATCTTTTCGTGACAAAATATTGCGCTTAAAACGGGCACGTTTTTTTATCCATAAATTAAAAGAGCGCCCCCTATATCCAAGAAGTTAACTTCTTGGTGACAGGGGGCAGTAATTTCACATCCGGATGAAATGCATGCCCAAACTCAACTGCCTGCTACTCATCCCCAGAAGATAAGATATGCATATTATTCGTATATTTGGATAGAAAACACTGAAGTTTCTAAAACTGTTTGAATCATGTCTGTGATTATAACAGAACTTATTTAGCAGGCGAAACCCCGAGGACAATCAATTCAGATTTTTTTTTTTTTTTAGGTCTCTCTTTTCAATGGGCTTTAATTGGGAATCCAGATTTCTAAGGGACCTTCTTGTAGTTCCTACCGCTTCCACTAGATGTCACCAGTCTTTAGAAATTGGTTGAGGTTTTTCCTTTGTGTAATGAAGAATTAGCCCTGTTCAGAACGAGGGTCACTTGTAGTGTACTGTTAGATATAGAGGCGCGTGACCAGAAAGCTAGCTACAGTTCGTTTTCCTCTGGTATTGAACACAGATCATCCAGTCTTCAATTTTATAGATTATTTACGTTAAAACATACTTAAAGTTGTATTACAAAAGTAGTTTGAAATGTTTTGGTAATGTTTACAGGTAACTTTTGAGATATTTTGTAGTCACGTTGCGCAGGTTGGAACCAGTGTTTTCTGGATCAAACGCGCCAAATAAATTGACATTTTGGATATATATAGACGGAATAAATCTAACAAGGACCATTTGAAGATGTTTATGGGACATATTGGAGTGCCAACAAAAGAAGCTCATCAAAGGCATGAATTATATTTTTATTTCAGCGTTTTATGCAGCGACTGCAGGGTTGAAATATGCTTTTATCTCTTTGTTTACGGAGGTGCTATCCTCAGATAATAGCATTGTTTGCTTTCTCCGAAAAGCCTTTTTGAAATCTGACATGTTGGCTGGATTCAGAAGTGTAGCTTTAATTTGCTCTCTTGCATGTGTGATTTAATGAAAGTTTAATTTTACAGTAATTTATTTGAATTTGGCGCTCTGCATTTTCCCTGGCTAGCGTCCCACATATCCCAGAGAGGTTAAACGCTAGTAAAACGAAATGCATTCTTTTCAACCGTTCGCTGCCCGCACCTGCCTGCCTGACTAGCATCACTACTCTGGACGGTTCTGACTTAGAATATGTGGACAACTACAAATACCTAGGTGTCTGGCTAGACTATAAACTCTACTTCCAGACTCATATTAAACATCTCCAATCCAAAATAAAATCTAGAATCGGCTTCCTATTTCGCAAACAAAGCCTCCTTCACTCATGCTGCCAAACATACCTTCGTAAAACTGACTATCCTACGGATGTCATTTACAAAATAGCTTCCAATACTCTACTCAGCAAACTGGATGCAGTCTATCACAGTGCCATCTGTTTTGTTACTAAAGTCCCTTATACCACCCACCACTGCGACCTGTATGCTCTAGTCGGCTGGCCCTTGCTACATATTCGTAGCCAGACCCACTGGCTCCAGGTCATGTATAAGTCTATGCTAGGTAAAGCTCTGCCTTATCTCAGCTCACTGGTCACGATAACACACGCTTCATAGCACGTGCTTCAGCAGGTATATCTCATTGGTCATCCCCAAAGCCAACACCTCTTTGGCCGCCTTTCCTTCCAGTTCTCTGCTGCCAATGACTGGAACGAATTGCAAAAATCACTGAAGCTGGAGACGTATATTTCCCTCACTAACTTTAAACATCAACTATCTGAGTAGCTAACCGATCGCTGCAGCTGTACATAGCCCATCTGTAAATAGCCCACCAAATCTACTTAACTCATCCCCATATTGTTTTTTATCTTTCTACTCTTTTGCACACCAGTATTTCTACTTGCACATCATCCTCTGCTCATCTATCACTCGTGTTAATTTGCTCAATTGTAATTACTCCGCTACTATGGCCTATTTATTGCCTTACCTCGTGCCATTTGCACACAGTATATAGACTTTCTTTTAATTTCTATTGCGTAATTGACTGTATGTTTGTTTATTCCATGTGTAACTCGTGTTGTTTGTGTCGCACTGCTTTGCTTTATCTTGGCCAGATCGCAATTGTAAATGAGAACTTGTTCTCAACTAGCCTACCTGGTTAAACAACGGTGAAATAAAATTAAATAAACACTTATAAATTGCCCGGCATCAGAACATCTAACTGTAATTAGTTTAATTGTTCAGTGATGTGCATTAAAACTAAAAGTGGATTTATTTAATTTGGTGGAGACTCGAGGAACCTCAAGAATTGATGTGAAAGAATTTGGTAAATCACGTCAGAAGCTTGTGTAGTAGAGTTTTGAAAACAAAAAAGGTAATAGTGAAGATCTCCGGGACTTTAAATGAGGACCAGCCGACCTTTTTAACTAGCTCATCAGTATGTTTTTTAAACATTAAATCCTTGTCAATCCAAATGCCCAGATATATATAGGCTGGAACCCAATCAATGGGATAACCATTCAGTAAATAAATATTGTCACGCCTTGGTCGTAGTATATTATGTTTGTCTTCATTTATTTGGTCAGGCCAGGGTGTGACATGGGTTTTTGTGGTGCGTTTTTGTCTTGGGGTTTTGTGGGGTGTCTAGCATAGTCTATGGCTGCCTGAGGCGGTTCTCAATCAGAGTCAGGTGATTATCGTTGTCTCTGATTGGGAACCATATTTAGGTAGCCTGGGTTTCACTGTGTGTTTGTGGGTGATTGTTCCTGTCTCTGTGTTTGATGTCACAAGATAGGCTTTCACGGTCCATTTGTTGTTTTGTATATTTAAGTTATTTCATGTATAGTTCATTTTTTCATTAAAGAACATGAGTAACCACCACGCTGCATTTTGGTCCGCTTCTCCTTCTACAGACGAACGTCGTTACAAATATGTAGTCTTATCTGACATTTTTTTGCAGGAATTAGAGAACATATACTCAGTCTAGTCCACATTATACAGCTTTTGTAAGGAAACAAAGTCAGAATGCAGCTCTAACAATGCCTGGACTACATTTGGGGCAATGTCATACATAACAGTATCGTCTGCATACAGATGAATATTACAAGGGATAAACCAATATTTTTGTAAATGGTAAAGAGAAGAGGTCCCAATACTGACCTCTGCGGTACACCTTTCAAAAATATCTAGGAAACTAGACTTAACACCATCAGAAATTAGTGTCCTGTGACAGATATTCTCAAAAAATTTGCAAGAAGCCTGATCCAGGCCTATTTAATTCAACCTTTGAATGTGATGGTCAAATGTCAAAGGCCTTGGAAAGGTCTATAAATAAGGCAGCACAATGATTTTTATGATAAGCAATTTAACACATCTAAAACAATAGAAGCAGCTGAAACAGTGCTATGTAAAAAACGGTTAAAAAAACTGTAAAAACCGACTGACGACAAAGTCTGTTCTTTCCATTTGAAATGTTTAAATGTTTTTTTCCCATATATTGACACATCCTATATGTTTAAATCAAATCAACTATATTCACTGAGCTTGTTTGATGCTAAAGCACATGTTTTGATTAAATAATTAAGATACACAAATGACTAGAGGGAGTCCGACCAGCAATTGATTAGATTGTGCCGGGCTGTGCTCAGACTTGCTGGGCTGTGTTAAAAAAGACAGCGAGTGACTGTGACTAGCACCAGTTGTCTTTCTCCTCCCTGCTACAACGACCACCACAGAACATCAACAGTATTAATCGCTCTGATCGTGTTGCTGAAGCTGCAACATAATTACGGCCATTTCTGCCTGAAAAATCCTTAAATTTGTTTAGGAAAAACATTCCCTATTCCCTCAACCCTTGCTCGCTTTACATGACACACGTATGCATCGCATGCACGTGACAAAAAACCTATTAGAATGGGACAGGTATTTCTAGAGAACGTTGGTTCTGTAATTCTTACTCTAGAATGTCCATTATTCCATAGGATAATTCGGACAGGATTAGTTTTTTCCAAACTGCCCCTTGTAATTCTTAATTTTACCCCAATAAATTGACAGTTGTCATGATGTTGGCCTGATGGGGGGGATGTTTATGACCCCCATAAATATCTTTCCCCTTTTCTCTCTCCCTAATCTACAGCGTGACTCTTGGAATGTCCTTTGTTAACATAGTCTTATAACATCAAAAGGGTGGGGAAAGTAACCATATTTCGGTAATCCAACCAGCTAAAAATATGCATTGGTATTTAAAGAATATGATGCCAGATCAGTTGTCATGAGACATTATTATTAATGATAGGATGACAAAACTGTATCTTGGAAAGTCTACACATTATAGTTATCAGATTCACATGTAATTGTTGAGCAATTTAAATGTTTAAATATGAAACTATTTGTGAAAAGATTAAATGTAATTTAGCTTCTTAATAAGAGAACGGTTTGTCATAGAGTAAACTCTGCCAACTCAGTGGCCCCGCCCATGTGAACAGACAGTGGTTGTAAACTAGCATTTCGCTACACTCGCATTAACATCTGCTAACCATGTGTATGTGACAAATAAAATTTGATTTGATTTGAACTATGAAATACGGCCCTCTCTCCCAATCCTATACAAGACCGTTGACGAAAATGTAACTTCCTGTCCAAGGACGTGCAATCCCCACGTTGAAAGGACGAAGACCACCTACAGAACTAAGCCAACATCAGCAAGAACCTAACGCAACTGGCATCGAATTTCAATGTGAAGGTGACGACCTACACACCGGAAGGATGAATTTCGACTATACCAGCCAGAATATAGCATGAGCTTTAAGTATGGCAACTTGGTATGAACTTTGAACTCTTATTCACTAAAGAAGCGCTACCTCCTCCGCCCGCTAAACGTGGGCTAGGAGAGGACGGACGGAGTATCCATTCTACCATGCTCCAGTTCACCACAAGACAGTCTTCAGAGGACCAGAGATCCATACTGGACATCCGGCCTCCCATCTTCGACCAACAGATCGAAGCGCAGCTCAGAGTAAATATTAATTGCATTTTCCTTTTCCAAATGGGAGGTTATTTAGAATGCATAAGATTCTGTATTTATGATAGAGTAGCTGCCTACGGCCCAATAGACATAGCTGCTCCCTTTATTCCTCAGTCTTCCCGCTCTTTCATTCAAACCCAACCCCCTTTCCTTTGTGTAACCAGCCGTCATGTCGGCTCGTCCACCAGGGACGTTTTCTTTATGACATAATTTGTAATCAATGTATGATCCATTCTGTGTAGATGTAATTCTGTGTGATTATTTAAGTATTTAGAAAATAAATAACCCAATTTTGTATTGCTGATTCAACTTGTTAGCCAGGGTTCGTTAAGATAACCAAGAATTTACAACTTTCAGTTGAGACTAAACAATGTGACGTTTAAATATTGACTGCTATTGATGTAAAAGATTACTAGGTCATTAAGAGTTTATTCAGAAGATAACAGCTCTATAAATATTATTTTGTGGTGCCCCAACTTTCTAGTTAATTACATTCACCTGATTAGCTTAATCAGGTAATATGAATTACAGAGAAATTATTTTATAGAATAGCATGTCATAACTTAATCCGGCATAGCCAAAGACACGACACAGTTATGACTCAAGCCTGGACATTTTTATTCTAGGCGTGAAGATACAGTATTGATGGGGCAAAACTGATTACTCCAGCTTGGTTCCCAAGTTTCTAAACCATACTTCCTATAGTGTTGCCATAATTTTTGAACTGAGGAAGTGTGATCATAATAATTAGGATATTTTAGAGACCCGCAGTATGTTCTAAATGACCCCCAGCCTTGAGACGTGAGCTAAACAGTGCAATTGCACTTGAGATGCATTTTAAGGCTATGGATGAGAAAGTTAACCTATCATTTCCAAACATTTAGGTCAGTTGTATGCTGCTGCTTTGCAATCTATTAACAGCAAGGGTTGGATTAAATAGGCTCAATATTTTTTACTGATGCATTTGGTAATATTCAATTCATACGCACAAAACATATGAAAGTTGATAGGCTACATGTAGGCTATTTATACATAGATTATGCGCAGCACTTAGTTCAATTGATCAAATCAGTTATTGTTTTCTTGCGCTAAATGCGAGCAACACCTGTCAAACTCAGGCAGTTCTCTCAAAACACAAGGATGTCAATTCGCAGGGGACTAGCATTATAAGAGGACATTAGAGTTCGCCAGAAAAATGTAGGTTATTCTTGCTGGAATTGTTACTCTTCTGCCATGTAAAAATTACTGCCAAATTACTGCCACGGGACAAAAATTACAGGTGTGACCTGCAGCTGGACGTTGAAAATATGTCCAAGAGGTATTTTCGACGTTGAAGTTACATTCAAATTAGGATCTGAATGAAAGGTGAAAAAGTATTTTCTGTATGTTTAAATTATTTATTTTCCAGGATGCTGAAAAGGCATCTTTCCCGGCGTTGAATAAAACGTATTTTCGGGACAATGAAATCAGGTTAATTTTCTGTTCTGATAAACAGTTGAAAATACTTATTTTCCTGATATTGAACATACTTATTTTACAGATGTTATAAGCAGGCTCATTATTGGTTCTGAATGAAAGTTGAAAATATGTAATTTATAGACGTCTATGTTTGGGCCATTGCATTGGCTTTATTAGTCTGGATTCCAGTGAATAATCAATTTGGCTATTTAAGGTCTGAATATTAACTACACAACTTTATCAGGAGTTATCGCTTGCATATTTGTAATGTGTTTACTCAGCGGCAATGCAGAAGTATTTCATTTTTCGCTATGAAACCACTGATCATGTCAATGGGGTGAAACTCCTGGACAACAGTTGATTGTCCATTTTACTTTGACCTGTCCTGTTTTTAGGATATGTTGCTTTGTTAACATGACAGCTAATGTTTTTTATTTGATTGAGCGGTGTTTAGGTTAGGCTACTTGATTGGAGAATCCTGCATGATGTAAAAAGTGTCTCATTACATTGTCATACTATTTATCTCCAGCCTGAAGGCTTCAGAAAAGGCCACGTTCTTTCTACCATATCCTATATCGGCTACAGAATGTGTGTTAGGTCATATTTTTCCAGTGAATGTTGCATCTCTACAACAGCAACCTGGAGAGGAGTGCTGGGAATGGACATGCAAAATATTTGCGCCCCTGCCTTTGACAAAGTGTGCACTGCTTATCAAAGGGCGGCATCAGCTCTCACCTAAAAAGCCCATATGCCACTAGTTGAGAGAAATGGTCATTGTTTTTCGGCAGAATTATGAGAGGTTTTATGTGTTGTTGGAGGTACGTAATGGTCAGTTTAGCTCAGGAAATGCTACCCTCGTCAATCTGCCTCCACAGGCAGCCGCCTAATCCTGCCAAATGAGCGGGCAGGCAGTGCCTATAGCATATCATAATCACATCAATGAATTGGTTATAAACTCTGAACACCGTAACATATTTTTTATTTTACCTTTATTTAACCAGGTAGGCCAGTTTAGAACAAGTTCTCATTTACAACTGCAACCTGGCCAAGATAAAAGGGGCGGCAGCGTAGCCTAGTGGTTAGAGCGTTGGACTAGTAACCGGAAGGTTGCAAGTTCAAACCCCCGAGCTGACAAGGTACAAATCTGTCGTTCTGCCCCTGAACAGGCAGTTAACCCACTGTTCCTAGGCCGTCATTGAAAATAAGAATTTGTTCTTAACTGATTTGCCTAGTTCAATAAAAGGTTAAAAAAATAAAAAAATAAAAAGCAGTTTGACAAAAACAACAGAGTTATGGGATGAAAAATCTATGTACAGTGTGTGGAAATGTAGAAGAGTAGGGAGGTAAGGCAAAAAATAGGCCATAGAGGCAAAATAATTACAATGTAGCATTAACACTGGAGTGATAGATGTGCAGATGTGTAAGTAGAGATACTGGGGTGCAAAAGAGCAAGAGGATAAGTAACAATATGGGGATGAGGTAGTTGGGTGTGCTATTTACAGATTGGCTGTGTACATTGATCGGTAAGCTGCTCTGACAGCTGATGCTTAAAGTTAGAGAGGGAGATATAAGTCTCCAGCTTCAATGATTTTTGCATTTAGTTCCAGTCATTGACAGCAGAGAACTGGAAGGAAAGGCGACCAAAGGGAAGTGTTGGCTTTGGGGATGACCAGTGAAATAAACCTGCTGGAGCACGTGTTACGGGTGGGTGTTGCTATGGTGACCAGTGCACTGAGATAAGCCAAGAATTATAGATGACCTGGAGCCAGTGGGTTTGGCGACAAATATGTTGGGAGGGCCAGCCAACAAGAGCATACAGATCGCAGTGGTGGGCAGTACTTTGGGACTTTGGTGACAAAACAGATGGCACTGTGATAGCAAACTGGCTGTAGTCTAACTAGAGTGTTGGAGGCTATTTTGTAAATGACATCGCCAAAGTCAAGAATCGGTATGATAGTCAGTTTTACAAGCGTATGTTTGGCAGTATGAGTGAAGGAGCCTGTGTTGCTAAATAGGAAGCCGATTCTAAATTTAATTTTGGATTGGATATGCTTAATGTGAGTCTGGAAGGAGTTTACTGTCTAACCTGACACCTAGGTATTTGTAGTTGTGACAGCAAAATGGATGCTGAGGACGTGGCAAATAACCTCGAAACGGGGGAATATTTACAGGTTGCTCAGGAGGTAAAGGGAAAGTCAGATGAGTGGAATAAATGTGACTACTGGAGATCAAGAAAAAGGTAAGGAGCAAGCGCTATGTGCATATTATGCGTGTCAAACAGGTGCTGTATAGATTCATAATTTTTTGGACCATTATGAAAATGGAAACGCTAAAGTATAAGCATACCAGAGTTGTAATGCTTTTGTGTCAAGATTTTATTACAGCAAAGATTAAAAACAGTTGCATTAATTTGTGAATAACCTTTCTGAAACGGAAGGCTAATTATTCAAAGCTTGCTTTATTTTATTTATTTAAAAAAAAATGCTTGATTGCATTTCAAATGACGAATAACTCGTATGCTGTGTGATGACATGAATGAATGACTGATTGATATAGAAGTATTGAAATATAGGCCTAAGTAAGCTACGATATTAAGACTAAACGAGATATTTTCTTAGGCCTATAGCTCGATGGTGGTTATACAAAGCTGCTATACTAAGCCTCCTAATGATAAAAACATGACTTATTATAATAACAGTAATAATAACAATAATGAGATCAAGAAATAGGAGCATTATTTTTCCAACAGTTTGGAAGTGTAAACACAAAAAAAGTATAAATAATACCAGAGGCTGTTCTAATGAAAAAAAGTAAAGCCTTTCTTACAGCAAAGCAAAGATTAAAAACAACCAAATGTGAAAATGGTTTACTTGACATGTCGTTGCGTGAGGCTTGGCGCTAATAAACAAACACTCAAAGAAGCAGGATCCATCTTATTTCTGTAGAAAAAATGTATTCAGAAACTATTCAGACCCCTTCACCATATTTTGTTAAGTCAAAGCCTTATTATAAAATAAAAAATGTTACTCAAACTACACACGATACCCCCATAAGGACAAAGTGGAAACAGGTTTTAAGAAATGTTTGCAAATGTATTAAATATAGAGCTCCATTTTTATGGAATGGTCTGGCTACCCATGTGAGAGACGCAGACTCGGTCTCAACCTTTAAGTCTTTATTGAAGACTCATCTCTTCAGTAGGTCCTATGAGTGTAGTCTGGCCCAGGAGTGTCAAGGTGAACGGAAAGGCTCTGGAGCAACGAACCGCCCTTGCCGTCTCTGCCTGGCCGGTTCCCCTCTCTCCACTGGGATTCTCTGCCTCTAATCCTATTACATTGGCTGAGTCACTGGCTTACTGGTGCTTTTCCATGCCATCCCTAGGAGGGGTGCGTCACTTGAGTGGGTTGAGTCGCTGACATAGTCTTCCTGTCTGGGTTGGCGCCCCACCTTGGGTTGTGCCGTGGCGGAGATATTTGTGGGCTATACTCGGCCTTGTCTCAGGATGGTAAGTTGGTGGTTGAAGGTATCCCTCTAGTGGTGTGGGGGCTGTGCTTTGGCAAAGTGGGTGGGGTTATAGCCTGCCTGTTTAGCCCTGTCCGGGTGTATCATCGAATGGGGCCAGAGTGCCTCCTGACCCGTCTGGTCTGAGCCTCCAGTATTTATGCTGCAGTAGTTTGTGTTGGGGCTAGGGTCAGTCTGTTATATCTGGAGTATTTCTCCTGTCTTATCCGGTGTCCTGTGTGAATTTAAGTATGCTCTCTAATTCTCTCTTTTTCTCTTGGGAGGACCTGAGCCCTAGGACCATGCCCCAGGACAACCTGGCATGATGACTCCTTGCTGTACCCAGTCCACCTGGCCGTGCTGCTGCTCCAGTTTAACTGTTCTGCCTGCGGCTATGGAACCCTGACCTGTTCAGCGGACGTGCTACCTGTCCCAGACCTGCTGTTTTCAACTCTCTAGAGACAGCAGGAGTGGTAGAGATACTCTGAATGGTCGGGTATGAAAAGCCAACTGACATTTACTCCTGAAGTGCTGACTTGTTGCACCCATGACAACTACTGTGATTATTATTATTTGGCCCTGCTGGTCATTTATGAACATTTGAACATATTGGCCATGTTCTGTTATACTCTCCACACAGCATAGCCAGAAGAGGACTGGCCACCCCTCATAGCCTGGTTCCTCTCTAGGTTTCTTCCGAGGTTCTGGCCTTTCTAGGGAGTTTTTCCAAGCCACCATGCTTCTACACCTGCATTGCTTGCTGTTTGGGGTTCTAGGCTGGGTTTCTGTACAGCACTTTGATATATCAGCTGATGTAAGAAGGGCTATATAAATCAATTTGATAAATATGAAAATAGAATATTTACGTAAGTATTCAGACACTACGCTATGAGAATCGAAATTAAGCTCAGGTGCATCCTGTTTCCATTGATTAACCTCGATGTTTCCATTGATTAACCTTGATGTTTCTACAACTTGATTGGACATGATTTGGAAAGGCACACAACTGTCTATATAATGTCCCACAGTTGACAGTGCATGTCAGAGCAAAAACCAAGCCATGAGGTCGAAGGAATTGTCCGTAGTACTTGAGACAGGATTGTGTCGAGGCACAGATCTGGGGAATGGTACCAAAACATTTCTGCAGCATTAAAATGTACCTAATAACACAGTGGCCTCCATCATTCTTAAATGGAAGAAGTTTCAAACATTCCTAGAGCTGGGCACCCGGCCAAACTGAGCAATCGGGGGAGAAAGGCATTGGTAAGGGAAGTGACCAAGAACCCGATGGTCACTCTGACCAGTTCCTCTGTGGAGATGGGAGAACCTTTCATAAGGACAACCATATCTGCAGCACTCCACCAATCAGGCCTCTATGGTAGAGTAGCCAGATGAAAGCCACTCCCCAGTAAAAGGCACATGACAGCCCGCTTGGAGTTTGCCTAAATGCACCTAAAAGACTCTGACCATGAGAAACTAGATTCTCTGGTCTGATGAAACCAAGATTTAACTCTTTGGCCTGAATGCCAAGTGTCACGTCTGGGTGAAACCTGGCACCATACCTACGGTGAAGCATGGTGGTGGCAGCATGCTGTGGGGATGTTTTTCAGCGACAGGGACTAGGAGACTAGTCAGGATCGAGGGAAAGATGTACAGAGATCCTTGATGAAAACCTGCTCCAGAGCACTCAGGACCTCAGACTGGGGAGAAGGTTCACCTTACAACAGCACAACGACCTTAAGCACACAGCCAAGACAACGCAGGAGTGGCTGAATGTCCTTGAGTTGCCCAGCCAGAGCACACCACTTGAAACCGATCGAACATCTCTGGAGAGTAGAGGTCACCCGATTATGATTTTTCAACGGCGATACCGATTATTGGAGGACCAAAAAAGCCGATACCGATTAAAATCGGCCAATTTTAATTAATTAATTTGTAATAATGACAATTAAAATAAGTGTTCATTCAGTATTATTGTAACTTAATACATCAATAAAATCAATTTAGCCTCAAATAAATAATGAAACATGTTCAAATTGGTTTAAATAATGGAAAAACAAAGTGTTGGAGAAGAAAGTAAAAGTGCAATATGTGCCATGTAAGAAAGCTAACGTTTAAGTTCCTTGCTCAGAACATGAGAACATATGAAAGCTGGTGGTTCCTTTTAACATGAGTCTTCAATATTCCCAGGTAAGAAGTTCTAGGTTGTAGTTACTATAGGAATTATAGGACTACTTCCCTCTATACCATTTGTATTTCATTAACCTTTGACTATTGGTTGTTCTTATAGGCACTTTAGAATTGCCAGTGTAACAGTATAGCTTCCATCCCTCTCCTCGCTCCTCCCTGGGCTCGAACCAGCAACACAACGACAACAGCCACCATCGAAGCAGCGTTACCCATGCAGAGCAAGGGGAACAACTACTAGAAGGCTCGGAGCAAGTGACTTTTGAAACGCTATTAGCCCGCGCTAACTAGCTAGCCATTTCACTTCAGTTATACCAGCCTCATCTCGGGAGTTGATAGGCTTGAAGTCATAAACAGCGCAGTGCTTGACGCACAACGAAGAGCTGCTGGCAAAACTCACGAAAGTGCTGCTTGAATGAATGTTTAAGTGCCTGCTTCTGCCTACCATCGCTCAGTCAGATACTTAGATACTTGTATGCTCAGTCAGATTATATGCAACGCAGGACACGCTAGATAATATCTAGTAATATCAACCATGTGTAGTTAACTAGTGATTATGATTGATAGTTTTTTATAAGATAAGTTTAATGCTAGCTAGCAACTTACCTTGGCTTACTGCATTTGCCTAACACTCCTTGTGGAGTGCAACAAGAGGCAGGTCGTTATAGCGTTGGACTAGTTAACTGTAAGGTTGCCAGATTGGATCCCCCGAGCTGACAAGGTGAAAATCTGTCGTTCTGCCACTGAACGAGGCAGTTACCCCACCGTTCCTAGGTCGTCATTGAAAATAAGAATGTGTTCTTAACTGACTTGCCTAGTTAAATGAAGGTATAAAAAAAAAAAAGGCAAAAAAATATATATATATTTACGATTGTTATGAAAACTTTAAATAGTCCCCAATTAATCAGCCATACTGATTAATCGGTCGACCTCTACTGGAGAGACCTGAAAATAGCTGTGCAGTGATGTTCCCCATCCAACATTACAGAGCTTGAGAGGATCTGCATTGAAGAATTAAACTCCCCAAATACAGGTGCCAAGCTTGTAGCATCATACCCAAGAAGATTTGAGTCTCTATTCACTGCCAAATGTGCTTCAACAAAGTACTGAGTAAAGGGTCTGAATACTTATGTAAATGTACCATTTCAGTTTTATTTTATTTTATACACCTGTAAAAAACTGTTTTTGCTTTGTCATTATGGGCTATTGTGCATAGATTGACGAGGGGACAAAACATTTAATAATGCTGTTAGTTCCTTTTCCAAGCTACAGGTATCGTCGTATCGCGAAAACCCTAGTTGAAATGAAAATAAAGTATGCCAGTTTAGTGCATCATGCTCTACATTCTATTCTGAATTGACTAAAGGACTCCCTCCAGTGGAATTAGATATATTTTCAGAGACCACATTTTCAAACAGGTGGCAAGCTGAAGCAAAATGACTATTAAAATCCCCACAAAATTCAATTTGTCTAGTATGTGACCAGAGGCTGACAAAACCTGCTGGGTAAACAAGGGGGTGGAGACTTGTTTCAAATATTTAACCACTTTCCAGAAATTAGCACCGGTCTCCGAAATACACAATTCAAGAAATATGTTGATTTTGCTTTTCTAACCAGATATAGACATCTATTTCTCAAATGTGTGAAGGACTGTCAATCAGACATATAATCAGTCAGTCTAGCCTTAGACCAAGCTAAATGTATTTCCTGTAATTTCACAGGCAATTTATTTGTGAACTAAGGATTAGATCTCTTTTACCCGTAGCTTTTTGTACAGCACATGATTATCTGTAACAGAGTTACAGGGAAATAAAACAATTGGGGGCCTGATCCAAGTCAGTGATAGTTGACAACCTACCAGTCACTCAACCCCAGTTAAGACAAATGTTAATCATAAAAATTCCCTAAATGTCTCTGTAATAATGCATAAGCGAGATGTAGGAATCTTACCATTTCTTATGCAAGCAATGGGACAATGGTCACTGAACTCATAAGCAAATATCCCATTGGCTATAAACTTTTATAAACTTATAAGCATTTATTGGGGTGAGTTGGTTTAATTATCAGCCAAGTTAGATTCAGCTCAGTACAAATATCTTTCAGTTGATCGGATTTAGCATAGTTAGACAGCAGGTCAGACAATTTACTAAGAGCACATAATGAGGCTTAGGGAGGGCAATAAATTCCCACTAGCATCAGATGGACATTATTACTAAGGCCCACATTTAGGACTAGACATCCAAATTGCTTAGATTTAAGTTGCTCTGTATGTACAGTATATGGCGACGCCCCCTTCTCTGTCAGACCTAAAAACATTGTAAGAGACGCATACATTGTCAGAGACGCATAGACTTCTTAACCAAGGTTCAGTTATAAACAGAGTATCTGCATTGGTTTGAAATCAAACTTCTGCCATTTACGTCAACCAGCCCAATGACGCAGATGACAGATATTTGATGAGGACATAAATTAAAACAAGAGTATATGAGGGTTAGCTGTTGTGAGTAAGTACTGATATCCTATCATTGGCAGCAGTCATTTAGCTGTGGCGCCGTGGTATGGCAAAACCATTGTCGCCACGCCCCAAAAACATAGAACATGGAGAAATATTTCCGCTGAGGTCGATTTCGAAGATGCTGGAACGGTCCACATTTACTTTAAAATATTCCTCTCGAGGCGCATTCCAGTTACCTGCAATGTAATTGTTCTGAACCACAAGCTGAAAATGTTTTCATTACACCCGCTACTCTACTAATGACTAGCCCAATAGGGTAAAAATGCAGATAGACAACCCCATGCTTCAGCCTACTTATTTATAGCCATTACACTGCACCAGATGGTCTACAGTTGATAATGATTATTGCTAATAGCATACCATGCATAGGCTATATGCATGGTCCAATATGTTAATATAATTTTACCAAATAATTTTACCAATATATTGTTTGCCTCATTTCTGGAAGAGGAAATTATATTTTAGATATCAGCATAATTGTAATTCCATTCATTTTGGAGTAGAATGCCGTTTTAATGTTCTACCCATGGAGTCTGACTTCAGAAACCACTACTGAGAAGCGCTGTTTCAGAGACGGCAAGGGCCAGGGTGCCCTGATGAACAGCTATGGACCAGTCTGAAACCCCCTGGATGTGAGCCCCCTCCGTTTCAACTCCAAACTATCTCTATTGTAGCTTTCCTCCTGGGGCTGAATGCTCAAGCCATGAATGAACTACCCTGACTGCCATGATTGTCTATTGACCCATTTGTCTTGTTTTCCAAAATTGCATGTCTTTTTTCCACACTTAAAGCGATTTGAGAGTTTTAAAAAAGTGCTATAAAAGTTAAGAGTTTAACTCTACAATGGCTTCAGTATATATATTTTTTAGCCTTCACCACCTCCCATTGACCCGCGTTTGGTTCCAAAGAAAATAGCCTCTCATGACTGTGAAGGGGCTGGCATTCATGATTCACATACCTCAGGACCACGAGATTTATGGAGTTATAGTCTACATGGCTCTAAGGAGGAGCACCATTCAGAAGTCATCAATAAGGGATAAACCAATGACTGTTAGCTCACACACAAAGATGGCGATTATCCAAATATGCAGCATTTTTATGTCTAGGAAATTGTTATTTTTCCGATAACACTAATTCAGCGATACAATCTGGAGACAGCCAGTGGATAAACTGCTCAAGCATTACAAAAAAACTCATCTTTAGGAATGTTATCGACATGATGCATCAAGTTGTTCCTGTCTGTGCTTGACTGTATTGACAAGTTCTTCTGATGCAGTTGAGACGGACACTCCCTGACCCAGTTAAGGTTTAAAACCTGGAACAAAAAACAATATTTCACATTCCACTGAGGAAATATACATTGACCATGGATTTAGTTTAAATCCCTGGATATCCTAAAAATATGTCTGCTACGTATCCACATTTTGTCTGTGCGTGTGCCTGGACTCCCAGAATCCTAATGTGTTCCATCATACCTGGCATGAGTAAGCAGGGGGTTGGATTAACCAATACATTCAACGACCACCGCACCGGCCTACCTCGGTCACAGGGCCACAATGACTGACTACTCTCTCGTCCACTACTCACGCTGACCCCATGCATAACGTTAACATACCCTGGACAGTTGTTACCTCTGTGCGGGTGCATTGCTATTAGCACAATGACATGCTATCTGTTCCCATAGACTTCCAGTCATTGAGCCAACAACCGTCCATTTAAAAGCTCGTCTCAGCACAGCTATTTTCAGGTCTCTCTAGAGATGTACGATCGGGTTCAAGTCCGGGCTCTGGCTGAGCCACTCAAGGACATTGAGACTTCCCCCGAAGCCACTCCTGCGTGATCTTCGCTTTGTGATTAGGGTTGTTGTCATGTTGAAAAGTGAACCTTCGCTCCAGTCTGAGGTCCTGAGCGCTCTTGGTGCAGTCTCAAAAACCATCAAGCACTATGATGAAACTGGCTATCATGAGGGAAGCCACAGGAAAGGAAGACCCAGAGTTACCTCTGGTGCAGAGGATAAGTTCATTAGAGTTACCAGCCTCAGAAATCAGCAATTAACTGCACCTCAGATTGCACCTGACAGAGTTCAAGTATCAGAACACATTTTAACATCAACTGTTCAGAGGAGAAGCGTGTATCAGGCCTTAATGGCTGAATTGCTGCAAAGAAACCACTACTAAAGGACACCAATAAGAAAAATATACTTGCTTGGGCCAAGAAACATGAGCAATGAGCATTAGACTGGTGGAAATCTGTCCTTTGGTCTGATGAGTCCAAACTTGAGATTTTTGGTTCCAACCGCCGTGTCTTTGTGAGACGCAGAGTAGGTGAACGGATGATCTCCGCATGTGTGGTTCCCACCATAAAGCATGGAGGAGGTGGTGTTATGCTGTGGGGTTGCTTTACTGGTGACACTGATTTATTTAGAATTCAAGACACACTTAACCAGCATGCCTACCACAGCGATACGCCATCCCATCTGGTTTGTGCTTAGTGGGACTATCATTTGTTTTCCAACAGGACAATAACCCAACACACCTCCAAGCTGTGTAAGGGCCATTTGACCAAGAAGGAGAATGCAAAGCTGTCATCAAGGCAAAGGGTGGCTACCTTGACGAATCTAAAATATATATTTTTATTTAACACTTGTTTGGTTACTACATGATACCATATGTGCAATTTAATAGTTTTGATATCTTCACTATTATTCTACAGACGTAGAATTTACTATGTAGATAAAAGTAAATAAAGAAAAACCCTTGAGTAAGTGTGTCCAAACTTTTGACTGGTACAGCAAATGGATGATTTTTAAAGCCAGGCACATTTAACTATTGATTATAGACCCTTTTTATTTAGAGTTTCCTCTCTCCTCACTTTTCTTAGACGATAAGGCAAGGGCAGTTTTCTCATCTCCCCATACTGCTGCTGCATCCGACGCATTGTTCCCAACACCAATATACTGGTTAACTTTGCTATTAAGCACATTGTCTAAGAAAAGGCACTTATTCAACAGCGCACTGATGTGTTTCAGAACTGCGGACAGCAACCACTACACAAAGCGGGAGGAAACGCATTTGTTACAAAATAATATAATTTTGGCCTCCCGAGTGGTGCCGGGTTCGATCCCAGGCTGTCACAGTCGGCAATTTTGAGTGTGACTCCAAATTCAGACCTCCATGGGTTGATAAATGTGATTTCCATTGATAATTTGTGTGATTTTGTTGTCAGCACATTCAACTATGTAAAGAAAAAAATATTTAATAAGAATATTTCACTCATTCAGATCTAGGATGTGTTATTTTAGTGTTCCCTTTATTTCTTTGAGCAGTGTATATATATTTTATGCTATTGCTCGACTAAAGAAAGCTTGGTCGACCAACAGCTTATGGACCAAACAATCGGCCAGTCAACTAAATGGGGTCCGCCCTATTAGCTAGCTAATAAGGTATCATACTTTACAAATTGAAGACCAAAAGGTAAACGGACCGCGAGTAGTTTTAGAATGCCCCACGACATGGTTTATGAATGAATGACAAATTAATTGTAAATTAATGCAAAAAAACCAACACTTTGAAACCTTTTCAGCGTGATTAGAATGAAACACTTCCTTTGTTGCGGTGGCAAAGTTTTGGCGCATTCCATGTAGGAGGGGTGAAGAGGGAGTCTAAGATGATGCATCTCAATTGGTCTACCGGTTTTGGAGTGACAGGTCAGCCTCACCCAATGATCCAGTTTGCTTACATCCTAGCTAGATGTAGGTACCGTAATTTCTGGACTATTAAGCGCACCTGAATATAAACCGCACCCACTGAATATTTTTTTTTTTATATAAGTATTTTGTACATAAATAAGCCGCACATGTCTATAAGCCACAGGTTCCTACCGGTCCTTGCAAACAAATTAACTTTACACAGCCTTTAAACGAAACACAGCTTGTAACATAAAAAAATAGCAGTAAACAGTAGCCTACAGCGCTCGATTTACGTCGCATTATGTGACGGTGCTCAGTTTTTTGGCGGCATGAATCTTGTGAAAGTGGGAAAAACCCATAAATTAGCCACGTCATTGTATAAACCGCGAGGTTCAAAGCGTGGGAAAAAAGTAGCAGCTTATAGTCCGGAAATTACGGTATGTTATATTAGACAGGATACAGTGCAATCGGATAACTTGCTAGCAACTGGTGACTGCCGGTGTGGCGGTAATACGTTCAACACATCAGCCCTAGTCAGTCCCAGTGGCCAACTGAGCCCTTTTTAGCCTAAATTATTTAAAAGTAAAAGAATAATTATACACTAGCTGGCTAGTTGGCAAAACATTGTTGCCTCAGCATTGAAAGTTAGTTAGGCATCGAACATAGCTGTACTGGCCATCATTATAAGCTGCTAGCTGGGATATATAATTAGGATGAACCGTCATTCCAAAATCAGTTGACCAATAGAATCATTACACCTCCCTCTAAACCCCTCATTACACCTCCCTCTAAACCCCACCTAAACGGAATGAACGTGCTAAAACTTTGCAACTGCAAAAAAAAGGCAGCGAAAGCAAAGGGCAGTGTAACGTAACCCAAAAATGTTTTGCATTAATTTACAATTCATTTGTACTTGCCTTTAAAAATAAAATCCTTGCAATTTTTATTTAGCAAGGAACTGTTTGGGAAGAAACAAAACATTTTCTCTGTAGTAATGGTACAACCATAACACTAACGAATCTGCACTCTCTAGAGCCTTGGAAACGACGCTACAGTGAAGCCTAATCATTACAACAATTATCTGAAATAAAAATTACAGGCGCAGTGCTCCCAAATTAAAATTTCAGGTTGCACAGCAAAATATTTAGGAGCATATGTTACCAAAGTCGACCTTAGAGCCCTGTCGATCCTATCTGGGGAACTGCAACAGCCCTTTAAACCACAAAACAAACATTTCAACATCTTGAAAATGCAGGTTCAATATTTATTTTCTCAACGAAATGCGTTTCTCACTATATCTAGGCCTACACTTTTAAGGTTGAACAGCAGACACTGATTAGGTAATAGACTATGTACTGTTCCAAATGGTAGGGCTACCATGTGCAAAAACATGGATTCTAACAGAAACAAAAATATGCACACCATCTTTTCTGCCATGGAAACACATCAACAGCTCCACCCACCTGGTAAAAACAGGAAGCTGTGATTGGATGACCTGGACCCTGATGATGACCAGCAGCAAGGTGCTGATGATGAGGACGATGAGCTTGAGGAGCGTCTGCAGGACAGCATAGGGGAAACCATCTTTACCCCTCAGCACCTGGAGGAGTGTATCCAACAGCATGGGCAGTGTGAACTGAGAGAGGTGGGGGGAGAGAACGAGAGAGAGGGAGAGGGGGATTGAGAGAGACAGTGAGAGAAACCATTAAATGACTTATCTGTACACAGGATTCACAATGGGGTGGGAGAGGTCAGTTGTGTCGATTTTTCATTCTAATCGACCTCCAGTTGAGAAACACTGATCAGTTAACAATGTTTTCTGGATACAAGGCCTAGCCTTGTCTGAATACTAAGCTTAAAGGCAAATCAACAGAGTGAAATCAAGCATTTAAACCAAACAGTGGCTGTTCTATGAAGTGCAAACAAATCCTCAACTAATATAACCAGATGGATCAAGATCCTTAAATATTTGGGGGCAAAAATAGACTAACGAGTTACATGATACAAACGCATCAGGGAGCCAAAGCCAAGACTCCTCTTTATATGCAAGCAGGGGCCTTAGCGTTGATAAAGTGTCCGAGATGAGGGAGAGATGCCAAAACAGCTGCTCACCATCATTCCTTTTCAAGTAACCCTTTTGTAGTAAAAATGGGAGCTAGCCAGTATCATAAAAAAAAAAAATCATCCAATAACTCAAATCTATTACTGGGTTTTGTAAGCGAGGGCGTGACCGTGCAGGGTGAGTAATTGTTGAAGCGATGGCGAGTGTTGCACTGTGGAGCGAGGTTACGGGCATGGCCTGCCTTAGCCGTTGTGCAATTTTGTCCATTCCCATTTTGTTGTCATTCTGATAAGGGTCATTGACGGTGTAAACATCCTGTTTTTGACCTAAATTACACTATGTTAATAAAGTATTATGTGTTTAATTGTAAGTGAGCGTTAAGCCTTTTCTTTTCAAAAGCTCCTATCATGTTATGATTGCACCTCATTTCACATTGGTTGAGCGCCTACTTCTCCTCTCCAAACGTACCCCTTGTGCAACAAACACCTCGTGGACACAGCAGATGGCGATGACTGTGATGCCTTGCTCCTTGCATAAAGTGGCTGCAGCCACCAGAACAACAGTCACAGCAATGGGAGTCCACACTAGAGAGAAAGAAAGGTTGAAAAAAAATAAGGAAAATAGAGAATAGGATGTCACAATCTACAAAAATGAATGCATTTCGAAACCACTTGATTTATGCCCTATTCTACCTCATTGTTGACTACACCAAATTCAGCCAGAATGATGAAAAACATCAGCTTGCTTGTTATTAGCGTTGCAAAGCTACCAGTAATTTACCAAATTTAACTAAATCGTCAGTCATTTTGGTAATTAACAGAGAATAGGGCAATCTATCGTATCTTTGGTAATTTATACTCGAAAAGCCTTCTATATATATATATCTATATATATATATCTATATATATATATCTATATATATATATCTATATATCTATATATATCTATATATCTATATATATATATATATATATATATATATATATATATATATATAGATATATCTATATATATATATATATATAGATATATAGATATATATATATATATATAGATATATAGATATATATATATATATATATTTTTTATTTATTTATATATTTTTTAAATAAATTCAGCAAAGATAAACATCCCTTTTTCAGGACCCTATCTTTCAAAAATAATTTGTAAAATCCAAATAACTTCACAGATCTTCATTGTAAAGGGTTTCAACACTGTTTCCCATTATTGTTCAATGAACCATAAACAATGAATGAACATGCACCTGTGGAACGGTCGTGAAGACACTAACAGCTTACAGACGGTCGGCAATTAAGGTCACAGTTATGAAAACTTAGGATACTAAAGAGGCCTTTCTACTGACTCTGAAAAACAACAAAAGAAAGATGTTCAGGGTCCCTGCTCATCTGTGTGAACGTGCCTTAGGCATGCTGCAAGGAGGCATGAGGCCTGCAGATGTGGCCAGGGCAATAAATTGCAATGTCCGTACTGTGAGACGCCTAAGACAGCACTACAGAGACAGGACAGACTGGTGATCATCCTCGCAGTGGCAGACCATGTGTAACACCTGCACAGGATCAGGTACATCCGAACATCACACCTGCGGGACAGGTAGAGGGTGGCAACAACAACTGCCCGAGTTACACCAGGAACGCACAATCCCTCCCTCAGTGCTCAGACTGTCTGCAATAGGCTGACAAGTACACAAGTATCTATACCCACAGTAAAACGAGTCCTATATCAACATAACCTGAAAGGCCACTAGGCATGGAAGAAGCCACTGCTCCAAAACTGCCTTAAAAAAAAGCCAGACTACAGTTTGCAACTGCACATGGGGACATAAATTGTACTTTTTGGAAAAATGGCCTCTGGTTTGATGAAACAAAATTAGAACTGTTTGGCCATAATGACAATCATTATGTTGGAGGAAAAAGGGGGAGGCTTGCAAGCCGAAGAACACCATCCCAACCGTGAAGCACGGGGGTGGCAGCATCATGTTGTGGGGGTGCTTTGCTGCAGGAGGGACTGGTGCACTTCACAAAATAGATGGCATCATGAGGTAGGAAAATGGAGATAATGAAGCAACATCAAGACATCAGTCAGGAAGTTAAAGCTTGGTCGCAAATGGGTCTTCCAAATGGACAATGACCACAAGCATACTTCCAAAGTTGTGGCAAAATGGCTGAAGGAAAATAAAGTCAAGGTATTGGAGTGGCCATCACAAAGCTCTGACCTCAATCCTGCAGCAAATTTGTGGGCAGAACTGAAGAAGTGTGTGCGTGCAAGGAGGCCTACGAACCTGACTCAGTTACACCAGCTCTGTCAGGAGGAATGGGCCAAAATTCACCAAACTTATTGTGGGAAGATTGTGGAAGGCTACCCGAAACGTTTGACCCAAGTTAAACAATTTAAAGGCAATGCTACCAAATACTAATTGAGTGTATGTAAACTTCTTGGGAAGTTTGGAATATGAAAGAAATAAAAACATTCTTAAAATTAAGTGGTGATCCTAACTGACCTAAGACAGGTAATGTTTACTAGGATTAAATGTCAGTAATTGTGAAAAACTCTGCAAATCTTTTCCCTTCTGCACCTGGAGGAGAGTACCCATTGACTTTTCACAACTGCCACCAGTTTCATGCAAAAACAGAAAAATATATATTTTTTAATATGTAAGTGTGTACAACAAAAATAAGTATTAATATTCCATGCTGAATCTCATTAAACACCAAACGGTATTCAGTAGGTTGATGGTTTATGTTTAGGTGCTTCTACACCTGCATTGCTTGCTGTTTGGGGTTTTAGGCTGGGTTTCTGTACAGCACTTTGAGATATCAGCTGATGTACGAAGGGCTATATAAATAAATTTGATTTGATTTAGGATGATGTTTTACAGCTTTTATAATTATTTAATATATTTTTCATGTCCACACAGAGGGCCAGAGATGATTACAGATACCTGTAATAATCTGATGTGCCCAAAAGGGCCATTAGATGTCTTGTGAGACTACATAAAATGCTTGAAAGATACCACAATTCTGGTAGTTTATTGGTCAACTTCAAAAGTTTCCTGTAATAGACTCTCACTTGGCAACCGTACTTGCTGTTTGAATGAGGCTTTGTAAATTGTTTGTGGAGGAAAATGTGTATCTACTGTATCTGCGTGTTATGAACATGGACTATATAGGCCACCGGAATATACATTGATATGGTGTGATGAGTGGAAAATGTGTATTACATAAATGGACAATTCTTCACGTATGAAGAATTCTTCACTCCTCATTCACATATGCGGAGTGTACATTTTTTGTTTTGACATTTGAGGCCTGTTGAAATGGGAGTTATTTCCTTAAGTTTTCGTTCGTTGCACGCAAATTCACTTGACAGATTTGACTGTTTAACACTAGAAATTTCCTAAGCTCCGCCTCATCACCAACTTATAAGGTGCTCATCACCAACTTCATCCTGCAGCCATCGGCAGCATTATGGGAGTCTATTGTCAACCAATCATTAGGGTGTTTTTGTTTGACTCGTGAACGTGACGAAAGACAAATGACACAGGAACCAATTTGCCGTGATTTGTGTGTACAGTGGATATATGCTATTGGAAAACCAGTGGCCTACTTTCAGCTGTTGCATCTCCCCTGACTTCACTCCTAGACTTTGGTCTAGTTTGTTGCTTTAGCCTTACCCTTCAAAATGCGCCCGTTGCTGCTTGTGGCAATGTCGTCTAGCTGAGTCTACCTATGAGATTGACTTCATAATTTAATGTGACCTGGCAGATTCAGAAGCTTGAAAACTCCATTAGATTTTTACCCCCATAAAAATTTTTAACTGAACATAATTCTGGATGGTTTATATTTTAGTTTTGGAGTCAAAGAATAGTTTCAATAGTTTTATTTTATTTCAGTTTACTCAATTGTTTATAATTCACTTAAGTTTTAGTTCATTAAAATAACCTTGGTGCCCTCAAATCATTCCTTGAGTTGATATCTACCTTGTTATTTTCCTTAACCAATTGACACATTCTTTCAGACACTTAACTTCCCCATTCTGACAGTTGTCCTCATGAGAACTGTAATCTTTCAGAAATCAAACCCTATCATGATTCAATGGGAATTAATTGCATCTTCAAATGTAATCTTTCACAACGTAAAGCCTTTATCTATCAACACGGCCGCCTACACAAAGCCTGTAACAAGTTCCTCTATCCATTTGAAACGGTTGATCTGACATTCCAAATAATTCCAGCGGTCTAAGGTGTGCAGTGCAAAGCGAGACTTGGCGATGAATACTACCCCAACCGCCTATGAGGGTGCCATAACGAGTCAGGGCATGGGTCTTGTTGTCTTGTTGTTCTCTGAAGGCTCGCAACCAACAGGGGGAGGGGTACAGAAGACTCACTGAATAACAGACTAGCAAGTAGGAGCATGCATCTCATTGTCCTGTTTTCCTCTGAAACCTGTGTGTGTGTGTGTGTGTGTGTGTGTGTGTGTGTGTGTGTGTGTGTGTGTGTGTGTGTGTGTGTGTGTGTGTGTGTCAAACAGGGGGACAGTATTGGTGGAGGTCTACAGTAAAAGTAGTTTCACCGATGGATTGGTCAGCTCCATTAGATCTGGTGTAGGCCAGGAACGCCGCCAGGAGGAAGATGGAGGACAGGAGCTCTGCTCTTCCTACGACACCCGTCACCTGTAAGAGGAACCAAAAGTAAAAAAGTTCAAAGTCAACATTTCTGGCACAAATATGTTATTCTCTCACCAATCAATCGAGGAGGTCCTCACTCCCCATGGCACCCATCACCTGTCAGTCCATGGTATCAGGGATGTCTCTACCCCATCAAAATGTAAAATGGTTAGGGTAGGTGTTAAGGTTAGGTTAAGGATGTCCCAAGGATCCCGAGGATAGTTTTCTCATGAATCATTCTAATCAATCAACAACCTTTAAAACACTTCCTCCTCAGTCTCTATGGAAGTTCACACCTCTCAACATGTCTACCAGGTATGCCTGGAATCTTCTGCAACCTGATTCTCCATCCACCTAACTGTGAAAACCACAAGCTGTGTGAATCAGATCGCAGCAGATTCCAAGCTGTGAAAACAATCAAAAAGATGTCAGAGCCTAAAATCAACACCCGCCAAATGCAGGTAGATTTTGGCATTTGTATTTATTAGGTATCCCCATTAGCAGCAGCTACTCTTCCTAGATTCCAAACACATTAAGGCACTTACATTACATATAAAATAGTACATCATAACATTATTACACCACTACATATCTACAATACAAAATGTTTAATACCACCATACAACAATATTACAATGTATGCATGTGTCTGTACCTTTGCGTGTCTCTTCACAGTCCCTGCTGTTCCATAAGGTGTATTTTTACCAGTTAATTTTTTTTTTTTTTTATCTGACTCTACTGCTTGCATCAGTTACCTAATGTTCCATGTAGTCATGGCTCTATGAAGTACTGTGCGCCTCCCATAGTCTGTTCTGCATTGGCAGGTAAGATGCCCATTTCACTAGCCACGTTGGGTGGTCAAGGTGTGAGCATTTCACTGGCAGTTGTGAATACAAATAGTCAAGTATGATCACATTTATTAAAATGCATTCGGAAAGTATTTCACCCCATTTACATTTTGTTATGTTACATTCTTATTCTAAATTGTATTAAAATCTTCCTTCCCCCCTCAAATCTACACTCAATATCCCATAATTACAAAGCAAAAACAAGTTTAGAATGTGCAAATTTATTATAAATACAAAAATATGACATCTACATAAGCATTCAGACCCTTTACTCAGTACTTTGTTGAAGCACCTTTGGAGGTGATTACAGCCTCGAGTATTCTTGGGTATGACGCTACAAGCTTGGCACGCCTGTATTTGGGGAGTTTCTCCCATTCCTCTCTACAGATCCTCTCAATCTGTCAGGTTGGATAGGGAGCGTCGCTGCACAGCTATTTTCAGGTCTCTCCAGAGATGTTCGATCGGTTTCAAGTCCGGGCTCTGGCTGGGCCACTCCAGGACATTTAGAGACTTGTCCCGAAGCCACTCCTGCGTTGTCATGGCTGTGTGCTTAAGGTTATTATCCTGTTGGAAAGTGAACCTTCACCCCAGTCTGAGGTCCTGAGTGCTCTGGAGAATGGTTTTTCTCAAGGATCTCATGGCATACATGTTCCATCTTGGCTTCATTAGATTCTTTTAGGTGCCTTTTGGCAAACTCCAAGCGGGCTGTCATGTGCCTCTTACTGAGGAGTGGCTTTCGTCTTGCCACTCTACCATAAAAGCCTGAATGGTGGAGTGCTGCAGAGATGGTTGTCCTTCTGGAAGGTTCTCGCATCTCCACAGAGGATCTCTGTCAGAGTGACCATCGGATTCTTGGTCACCTCCCTGACTAAGGCCCTTCTCCCTCGATTGTTCAGTTTGGCCGGCAGCCAGCGCTAGGAAGAGTCTTGGTGGTTCCAAACTTACTCCATTTAAGAACAATGGAGGCCACTGTGTTCTTGGGAACCTTCCATGCTGCAGAAATGTTTTGGTACCGTTCCCCAGATCTGTGCCTCGACACAATCCTGTCTCGGAGCTCTGCGGACAATTCCTTCGACCTGATGGCTTGGTTTTTGCTCTGACATGCACCGTCAACTGTGGGACCTTATATAGACAGGTGTGTGTCCTTCCAAATCATGTCCAATCAATTGAATTTACCACAGGTGAACTCCAATGTTGTACAAACATCTCAAAGATGGTCAATGGAAACAGGATGGACGGGAGATCAATTTCAAATCTCTTAGCAAAGGGCCTGAATAGTTATGTACTTTTACATTTTTATATATTTGCAAAAATGTCTGAAAACCTCTTTCGGCTTTGTCATTATGGGGTATTGTGTGTAGATTAAATGAACATTTTCCCTCATCAATCTATTTGAGAATAAGGCTACGTAACAAAATGTGGAAAAAGTCAAGGTATCTGAATAAATGCTGCAGTAGCTGTATTTCTGCCATTTTGTTTCATAGTTTATAAATTACGTCGCACAAAATCAAAGAACAAATTCTATATAGCCTACCCCACCTCACGCTGCAACACTCCCTGGCTGAGGGCTGTGTGCTCTTGAAGAACTACGTGAAAGACAGATTTTTAGAAGCACTGCGGACAGGCATAAAAGTTGGTCTAATTTACTTGAAACTAGTGATGAAATCAGTCAATGGAAATACATTCATTAGGCCCTAATCTATGGATTTCACATGACTGGGAAATCAGATACTCAGATACAGTACCCAAAAAAATTGTGTTCGTTGTCTCTAGTTTATGCCTGCCCATACTTTAACCCCACTGCAACCACGGGGCACTGTTCACAACGGTGACATCAGAAAAGCGCTTGCCCACATGACGCCAAACACGAGGTCAGCTGATCGTACTGACAAGTTCTTTAATACGTCTGAGGCGGCTTACGGTAGAGAAAATGTTGATCACTGGCAACATCTCTGGTGGACATTACTGCAGGCAGCATGCCAACTGCACACTCCCTAAAAACTTGACACAGTGTGTCGTGACAAAACTGCACATTTTAGAGTGGCCTTTAATTGTCCAAAAGGCTCCTTAACCGCTTCTACCCGCAAGCCATAAGACTGCTAATCAAATGGTCATCGGACAATTTACATTGACCCCGCCTCCCTCCATTTGTTTTTTTTAACACTGCTGCTATGCGCTGTTTATTATCTATGCATAGTCACTTCACCCCTACCTACATGTACAAATGACCTAGACTAACCTGTACCCCCGCACATTGACTCGGTACCCCCTGTATATAGCACCGTTATTGTTATTTTATTGTGTTACTTTTTATTATTTGGTTATATTTTAATTCAGTATAGAAAAACATTGTTTCAGAAACCTTAGAATGCACGCTTCGGTTTCTTTGTGTTTTATTGGTGTAATTTTAGCAGCTGGTTCATTTTTCTTCTTTCCATCTACCTGCTACAGTGGCTGGTGGACTAAAACGTTTATTTTATGCCCTGGCCGGCATAAATCATGGAGGGAGACCACAGAGGTGGCTCGCAGTGGCTCTTGCAGTACAGGGGCCTCTAGCAGAAATATGTGAATGCTGACTGCCACCTTATGCGAGCACATGGAACTGCACGTTTTCTTTGCACAGGAGCGGCTGGGCTAGGAGATCCTCCACCATGAAGAGAGCATGTTGAGAAAACATTTGGAAACGCCTTGAGGTACTACCTGGACTTGTCCAATAAGAAACAGATGTGTGTTGCAAAATATTTTTGCTTTGCTGAAAGTGGTCCGGCTGAGGTTGACTCATTTACATATTTATGATGTCATACAAATGTAGTTCAATCTAAATATGTTCACTATGTTGAGATACCAGACACAGATGCAGCACAAATACACTGAACTACACATTCAGAAAGACAGACACTAAGAGGCTCACAACGGTCTCTTTGTCAGTGTTGATCATGAAGGGGACCTTCAGTACATCAAATGAAAAACAAATGATCTGCTGAGAGAGAGATTCCAGATCAAGATAACGTGATTGCATTGCTCGTCCAGGGGCTTCTTTTTGACTATGAGTGAAATGGGCCCTTTCAAAAGGACTGTCAGGCTGCACTCAGCTGAAGGAGAGAACACCATGAGGAAGATGAGAAGCAGTTTGAGGGAGCACTGAGCTGTGTAACATTACCACTCCCTTTACCAGAGCAGCAGAATGTTGTCTTTGTTCTTTTTCTATCCTGTTTTTCTGTTCTATTCTTCTAAGGCCTGTCTGGTCGCCGGTGCAACTCAATTGAATGGGGCAAAATGGGGGGGTAAAGGGGTTAAGTAAATAGGCGAGAGTAGATGTAGATAGAAAACACTTTAAAGTTTCTAAAACTGTTAAAATTATGTCTGAGTATAAACAGAACTGATATGGCAGGCAAACCCCAAGGACAACCCCCCCCCCCCCCCCCCCCCAAATTCACCTGACCACTGTTTTCAATGGCTAGTACTATAATTATAAGCCCAAGTCCTCCCAAATTGCAGTTCCTAGGGTTTCCACTAGATGTCAATAGTCTTTAGAAAGAGTTTCAGGCTCGATTTGGGAAAAATGACCCAGAAATTGTAGTTTTTCTAGGTGGCTCCTATTTTGGCTGTAGTGTTTCCAGGCGCGTTATTCATCTACAGTAATGAACATACTATTCTCAGTCTTAAATTGTATCGTTTATTTGCGTATTAGGTTACCTAAGGTGTGATTATAAATGTTGTTTGACTTGTTTGGAAAAGTTTATTTGTATTGTTTGGGATTAATTTTGTATGCATTTTGATGGAGAAACAGTGGATTATTGACTGAAGCGCACCAGCTAAACTGAGTTTTTATGGATATAAAGGACATTATCGAACAAAATGACCATTTGTAATGTAACTGGGACCTTTTGGAGTGCCAACAGAAGAAGATCTTCAAAAAGGTGAGGCATATATTATTTCGCTTTTTCTGACTTTCGTGTCGCAACTCCCTGGTTGAAAATGATTTGTTATGCATTTGTGTGCTGGGCGCTGTTCTCAGATAATCGCATGGTTTGCTTTCGCCGTGAAGCCTTTTTGAAATCTGACATGGGGGCTGGATTAACAACAAGTTAAGCTTTATTTTGATGTATTGCACGTGTGATTTCATGAAAGTTTAATATTTATAGTAATTTAATTTGAATTTGGCGCTCTGCCATTTCACCGGATGTTGTCGAGGTGTCCCACTAGCGGCACGTCTATCCCAAACAGGATTTTTAAAAATCTAAAAATGTTTTAATTATATTTATTAACGGGATCGGCTCATAACACCAGCCACAATTAAGTTCTGACACTGACAGAACTGTCGGAGCCCACAATCACACCACTTGATATACATGTGCTTTGCTTTTAAACTAGCTCCTGATGTCCACCAGATGCAAACACTTTGCGTTCTGGCGGAAGTCATTCATTGTCAATGGAGCATTGTTCATTTCTCTACCATAAGTTCCTTCCAGTGTTGATTTTGGCAGTGTGTCCAACCTCCTCACAACCGCAGACCACATCTAAACCACACCATCACAGGACATCTACATCCAGCTTCTTCACCTGTGGGATCGTCTGACACAGCTGATGACACCCGGACAGCTGATGAAACTGGGTTTTCACAACTAAAGAATTACTGCAGAAACTGCCAGAAAAAAAGTCTCAGGGAAGCTCATCTGCGTGTTCGTCGCTCTCACCAGAGTCTTGACCTGATTGCAGTTTGACATCGTAACCAACTTCAGTGGGCAAATGCTCACCTTCGATGGCCACTGGCATGCTGGATTAGTTTGCTCTTCACAGATGAAACCCGGTTTCAACTGTACTGGGCAGATGGCAGACAACGTGTATGGTGTCGTGTAGGCGAGCAGTTCACTGATGTCAACGTTGTGAACAGAGTGGCCCATGGTGGCGGTGGGGTTATGGTATGGGCAGGCATAAGCTATGGACAACAAATGGCAATTTGAATGCACAGAGATACCATGAGGGACGAGATCCTGGAGGCCCATTTTCGTGCCATTCATCCGCCACCATCACCTCATGTTCCAACATTATAATGCACGACCCCATGTCACAAGGATCTGTACACAATTCCTGGAAGCTGAAAGTGGCACATTTCTTCCATGGCCTGCATACTCACATCACCCATTGAGCATGTCTGGATCGACATGTACGATAGCGTGTTCCGGTTCCCACCAATGTCACATTGCATGAGGCAAAAGGTGGTCACACCAGATAGGAGCGCATCGCTGGCACCGGTGTCCAAAGCAAATGGACTACGGAGAAGCTAGCACAGGTACAGAGACCAAAAGGGTCCCAGCATTTCGTAACCTGAACGGGAGACGAAGGTAGAAAAACAACCAACAGGAGTGACTAAAGCAGACATCTCATTGGCGCACTCAGCTAGAGGGACCCACCAATAGTTAAATAAATAAATAATCTCCTCAGCAGATAGAACTTTCTAACGTACTTAGCAGCGCCAACATGGTCCACATAATTGTCAAACTTGAGTCTGACTTAGTAAGGGCATTGTTTTTCTGAAAATCAAAACGAAACCGCAGATAACCATCCTTACTATGAACTAAAAAACAGGGTAGCAGCAAACTTAACATGTGTAAATATTTGTATGAACATTTGTATGAACATAAGATTCAACAAGACAAACTGAACAAGTTCCACAGACATGTGACTAACAGAAATGGAATAAGGTCAAAATCAAAAGTAACAGTCAGTATCTGCTGCATTAAGTATTGCAGTGCGTCGACTCCTCATGGACTGCACCAGATTTGCCAGTTCTTGCTGTGAGATGTTACTCCACTCTTCCACCAAGGCACCTGCAAGTTTCTGGACATTTCTGGGGGGAATGGCCCTAGCCCTCACCCTCCGATCCAACAGGTCCCAGACGTGCTCAATGGGATTGAGATCCGGGCTCTTCGCTGGCCATAGCAGAACACTGACATCCCTGTCTTGGAGAAAATGAGGCACATAGAGCAGTATGGCTGGTGGCATTGCTGGAGGGTCATGTCAGGATGAGCCAGCAGAAAGGGTACCACATGAGGGAGGATGTCTTCCCTGAAACGCACAGCGTTGACATTGCCTGCAATGACAACAAGCTCAGTCCAATAATGCTTTGACACACCGCCGCAGATAATGACGGACCCTTCACATCGATCCCACTCCAGAGTACAGGCCTCGGTGTAACGCTCATTCCTTCGACGATAAACACGAATCCGACCAGCACCCCTGGCCAGACAAAACCGCGACTCGTCAGTGAGAAGCACTTTTTGCCAGTCCTGTCTGGTCCAGTGACGGTGGATGTGTGTCCATAGACGACGTTGTTGCCGGTGATGTCTGGTGAGGACCTGCCTTACAACATACCTACAAGCCCTCAGTCCAGCCTCTCTCAGCCTATTGCGGACAGTCTGAACACTGATGGAGGGATTGTGCGTTCCTGGTGTAACTCGGGCAGTTGTTGTTGCCACCCTGTACCTGTCCCGCAGGCGTGATGTTTGGATGTACCGATCCTGTGCAGGTTTTGTTACACATGGTCTGCCACTACGAGGACGATCAGCTGTCCGTCTAAAAACAATATGTATATATATAAAAATCACAAAATTAACCATCCAAACAGCAGTGCTGGGCAATTTGGAAAGCCATAGTCAGTTAATAAATAATACTTGTAGGAAAGGTTTTCATGCATGTGTATGCAAATGTATGTAGTAGAAAAGAAGATCTGTCCTCCGAAGAGGGGGGGTGGATGGGTTAATTAAAAAAGTCATGCTCCAGTGCATTTGTCTGAGTTGGCACATCTGAGAATAAACCCTGATATGCTCAAATCTGAGTTACTCAGCCGTCCCTCAGGCACAGGGTGTATAGGGCTTTCCTCATGCTCTTGAGGAAGACTATAGTCAACGGTGACCGCAGTGGCCACAGGCAGAACATCACTACCGGTTTCCACTGATATGCTGCCAAATCGTAGAGAGTAAAGTATGACGTTTTTTTTCCCTACACTCGTGTGGCAATGATGTAATCCAGATTTATTTTTAAATTCACTATGGGGTAAGGGCTTGAAAAGCGAGCTTGCAACAGTGACCCCAGTATGGGCAACAAAACCAGGACTTGCCCCCACATCGAAAATGCAGCTTCTGGCCTTTTAATTGTACCAAACTTTCAATTTTGTTTGCGCTTTCTCCAGAATCTCAGAGGCAAAGTCACACGCCGGGTGAAATCTCTATTGAAAACCATTTACAGATTTAGTTTTGTATTTAAGGTGTTGACCTGCAACAAACTCTCTCAGCAAGCTCAAAAGAACTCAAACTCATTCTGACTAAAACCGCGAGATTCCTAAAGAACCACCCGCACTGCAAACAGCACAAGAGGCACCCCTCCATCCCAATCTTTCTCAAACTCAAAGCAGTAAGATTTCAACATAGACTTCAAAGTTGGATTAAATCTCGCAAAAGCACCTTGAGACTGAGTGGTAGGCACTAGAGGGGCAATAGGTAACACCCAACTGCTGTAGGACTTGCTTATATTTTAACCTTGGTCTGACTTCACAACCTGCGGATGTCCAAATATTTAAAATAATTTCACCAAGGCCTTAACAATACTAGGAGCCGTGATTTTCCTCAGTTGAATGTTCTCTGGGAAACGAGTGGCAGCGCACATGATGGTCAAGAGAAACTGATTGCCACTCTGCAAATGACCAACACATTCCACCAGGACTCCGAAACGTTTGTCAAAAGCAGGAATAAGCTGCAGAGCTGCAACACGTACAGCTTGATTTGGTTTACCTGTCTTACGTCAAACAGTAAGTCACAACATCCTGATTCAGACCAAGCCAGAAGAAGTTATGCAAGATACAGTCATAAGTCCTGTTGACCCCAAGATGGCCCGCCATACTACCATAGTGAGCCAACCTCAGTATCTCTTCTTGAAGTGTAACTGGAACAACAATTTGAGATACACTGAGCCACTCGTCTTGCCCAGAACTTGCCTCACGAGAACACAATCTGTCAAAGTAACCCACAAAATACAAACCTCTCTGGTTGAATCTCAGCAAGAAGATGGGAGACTGTTCAGCAATCAGCTGCTTCCTAGACATCAAACTGTCAACTTTAGGGATCCTCCTTTCTCTGGTCCTACAAACTCGCTCACCTTTGGGGTTTTCAAATGAGAATTTAACTTTAGGTTTATCGAAATCTGGAACACAAAGATGTCTCAGACAGATCGATCATGGTGGGATCGCTGACATCCTCAATACTAAACTTGCTCCCGGCGACTTTCTGAGACAAAGCACATGTAACGGCACACGCTGGGAACACTAGGGTAATTATCTGATAATCCATCAGGTTCCTCTACTCTGGGTTCCTTACAAACGACATGATTTTGCACAACCTTCCCTCTATCCAAATTGTTTCTGAAAAAGAATGAGACGCCCTCCTCTCCCTGTTAGACTAGGCCTCATTCCAAAGACAACGGAACCAGAAACAAGATCAGACGAGTTCCACCTTATGCAAAAGGAACTTCCATGCAACCCATTCTCACACCTTGTACTAACAAACTGTAACCAGTCCAAGAGGGATCAGGGGCATGCAACTATAGTTTTCCTTCAAAGAAAATACACTGAACAAAAATATAAAACGCAACATGTAAAGTGTTCGTCCCATGTTTAAATGCTCTGAAATAAGATCCCAGAAATTATTCACTCACATAAAAACATTTCAAATTTTGGGCACAAATTTGTTTACATTCCCGTTAGTGAGCATTTATTTCTCCGTTGCCAAGATAATCCATCCACCTGACAGGTGTAGTAAATATTAAAAAGCATGATCATGTCGCAGGTGCACCATGTGCTGGAGACAATAAAAGTGCACTCTAAAATGTGCAGTCTAGTCAAACACCACAATGGCATCGTTTAGAGAGAGAGCAATTGGCATGCGGACTGCAGGAATGTCCATCAGAACTGTTGCCAGAGAATTGACAGTTAATATCTCCTCCATAAGCTGCTTCAGACATCGTTTTAGAGAATTTGGCAGTACATCCAACCGGCCTCACAAACGCAGACCACGTGTATGACGTTGTGTGAACAGAGAGCTCCATGGTGGCGGTGGGGTTGTGGTATGGGCAGGCATATTGTTGTGCCTAGAAGGCCAGCATCCCGGAGTCACCTCTTCACTGTTGCCGTTGAGACTGGTGTTTTGCGGGTACTATTTAATGAAGCTGCCAGTTGAGGACTTGTGAGGCGTCTGTTTCTCAAACTAGACACTAATATACTTGTCCTCTTGCTCAGTTGTGCACCGGGGCCTCCCACTCTTTATACAATGGCTAGAGCCCGTTTGCGTTGTTCTGTGAAGGGAGTAGTGCACAGCGTTGTGCGAGATCTTCAGTTTCTTTGCAATTTCTCGCACGGAATAGCCTTCATTTCTCAGAACAAGAATAGACTGACGAGTTTAAGAAGGTTCTTTGTTTCTGGACATTTTGAGCCTGTAATCAAATCCACAAATGCTGATGCTCCGGGAATCTCAACTAGTCTAAGGAAGGCCCGTTGTATTGTTTCTTTAAATAAGGACAACAGTTTTTAGCTGGGTTTTCTAACGATCAATTAGCCTTTTAAAATGATAAACTTGGATTAGCTAACAACATGCCATTGGAACACAGGAGTGATGGTTGCTGATAATGGGCCTCTGTACACCTATGTAGATATTTCATAAGTAAACCAGCCGTTTCCAGCTACAATAGTCATTTACAACATTACCAATGTCTACACTGCATTTCTGATCAATTTGATGTTATTTTAATGGACAAAAAGTGATTTTCTTTCAAAAACAAGGACATTTCTAAGTGATCCCAAACTTTTGAACGGTAGTGTACATTATTGCAACAGTCAGCAAAAAATAGCTTCATTTTCATTAGATAACAGAAGTGCAACGGTATTTGGATGGCAGCCACACAAATAAATTAGCTTACAATGAAAAGGCTATGTTTTTGCAGAAACGATGCATGGTCATCATATTTCTAATGTTTAGGTCTATCAGTTTAGTGCAACTGAAGCACAAAATGAGTCTGATGCCCAGCAGAAATGACAATAAGAAGCTTTTTAGATCTGCATTTACAAAATGCAGCAAGATTTCTCATGCATTAGATTTTTTTCCTACATGAAACACAGAATTCAAGATAAACTTAGGGGTCGTGTTAAACTTTACATCTAAGTAAGTGGCTGAAATATTAAGGTGACTGGGCATCATATTGTGTTAGCTTTCTGCCGTGTTTGAGAAGTCAAAGCGCTTTGGATGCTTTATCTATACAGCTGCCACTGCCATCTTGATTTCCTTGCGTTTTTCCTCCTCTTCATTCTCGGCAGTCTGCTGCTCCTCCCACTTCTCTGAGCAGAGCAGACAGGCCAGTTGCCCTAACGACTTGAAAATCCACAGACACAGCATGTAATCATGCTGATGGAGAGCCAGTACTGTTCTTCCTTCAGACTAGCATGGTTTCACGTATACTTGTAAAGGTCTAAACTCACCAATAATGAAATTCAGTGCCCCACAGTGCGTGCATTTGGCAAGTATTCAGACCCCTTCGCTTTTTCAAAACAATTTACATAGCCTTATTCTAAATTGTATTAAATTGTTTTTTCCCCTCATCAATCTACACAATATACCATAATGACAAATCTTCACAAAATAACTACTGAAATATCACATTTACACAAGTATTCAGACCCTTTACTCAGTACTTTGCTGAAGCACCATTGGCAGAGATTACAGCTTAGAGTCTTCTTGAGTATTACGCACACCTGTATTTGCAGAGTTTCTCAATATTCTCTGTAGATCCTCTCAAGCACCGTCAGGTTGGATCGGGAGCGTCGCTGCACAGCTATTTTCAGGTCTCTCCAGAAATGTTAAATTGGATTCAAGTCTGAGCTCCAGCTGGGCCACTCAAGCACATTCCGAGACTTGTCCCGAAGCCGCTCCTAAGTTGTCTTGTCTGTGTGCTTCGGGTCGTTGTGAACCTTCGCCCCTGAGCGCTCTGGGCAGGTTTTCATCAAGGATCTCACTGTACTTTACTCCGTTCATCTTTTTCTCGATCCTAACTAGTCTCCCAGTCTTCCCAGTGTTGTCGCCACCATGCTTCACCGTAGGGATGGTGCCAGGTTTCCTCTAGACATGACGCTTGGCATTCAGGGCAAAGTTCAATCTTGGTTTCATCAGACCACAGATTCTTGTTTCTCAGAGTACTTTAGGTGCCTTTTGGCAAGCGGGCTGTCATGTGCCTTTTACTGAGGAGTGGCTTCGTCTGGCCATTCTACCATAAAGACCTGATTGTCGGGGGGCTGAAGAGATGGGAGAACCATCTCCACAGAGGAACTCTGGAGCTCCGTCAGAGTGACCATCGGGTTCGTAGTCACCTCTCTGACCAAGGCACTTCTCCTCCAATTGCTCCATTTGGCCAGGTGGCCAGCTCTAGAAAGTGCCTTGGTGGTCCCAAACTTCTTCTATTTAAGAATGATGAAGGCCACTGTGTTCTTGGGGATATTTTAATGCTGCAGAAATTGTTTGTTACCCTTCCCCAGATCTGTGCCTCGACACAATCCTGTCTCTGAGCTCTACGGACAAATCCTTCATACTCATAACTTGGTTTTTGCTCTGACATGCACTGTCAACTGTGGGACCTTATATTTATTTAAGCTTTATTTAACTAGGCAAGTCATTTAAGAACAAGTTCTTATTTACAATGATGGCCTACCGTCATTATATAGACAGGTGTGTGCATTTCCCATTTCCAAATCATGTCCAATCAATTGAATTTACCACAGGTGGACTAATGTTGTAGAAACATCTCAAGGATGATCAATGGAACAGAACAAAGGGTCTGAATACTTATGTAAATAAGGTATCCCTTTATTTGTTAATATATTTGCAAACATTTCTAAAAACCTCTTTCGGCTTTGTCATTATGGGGTATTGTTTGTAGATTAATGAGGGAAAATGTTCATTTAATCTATTTTAGAATAAGGCTACGTAACAAAAATGTGGATAAAGTCAAGGGGTCTGAAAACCTTCTGAATGCACTATATAGTAAAATAAATTCTGCAGTAGCTGTTTTCAAAGTATTTCTGCCATTTTGTTTCATAGTTGATCAATTAAATCGCACAAAATCAAAGAACAAATCCTATATAGCCAACCCACCTCATGCTGCAACACTCCCTGGCTGAGGGTTGTGTGGTCTTGAAGAACTAAGTGAAAGAAAGATTTTTAGAAGCGCTGCGGACAGGCATAAAAGTTGGCATAATTTACTTTAAACTAAAGTCTACTGAAGTGAGACTTTGTCCTTGTGGTTCTTGGCAATTTATACTGAAGCTAAATATAAAACAACTATTTCAAAGATTTTACGGAGTTACACATCATGAGGAAATCAGTCAATTGAAATAAATTAGGCCCTACTCTATGGATTTCACATGACTGGGAATACAGATACGCATCAGTTGGTCATCGATACAGTACCTTAAAAAAATTAAATGGGCCTCAGGATCTCGTAACGATATTTCTGTGCATTCAAATTTCCACTGATAAACTGCAATTGTGTTAGTTGTCCGTAGCTTATGCCTGCCCATACTATAACCCCACCGCCACCACGGGGCACTCTGTTCACCCGTTGACATCAGCAAACCTCTCGCCCACACGACCTCATACACGTGGTCTGCAGTTGTGAGGCTGGTTGGACGTACTGACAAATTCTCTAAAACGTTGTTTATGGTAGAGAAAGGAACATTTAGATCCCTGGCAACATCTCTGGTGGACATTCCTGCAGTCAGCATACCAACTGCACGCTCCCTCAACTGTGACAGTGTGTGACAAAACTGCACATTTAGAGTGGCCCTTTTATTGTCCATAGCACAAGGTGCACCTGCGTAATGATCATGCTCTTTAACCTCTTTTGGCTGCGATCCCCGTACAGGGATCAACATCAGGGGAAATTTCAGAGTGACAACTAAAAATACAACGTCGTAACATTAAACATTCTTGAAAATGCAAGTGTCTTACATCCTTCAAAAGATTAGGATCTTGGTAATGAAACTACGTTTTCCGATTTAAAATAGCTATTACAGAGAACAAATACGATGCTTTTGTTTGAGAAGAGCAATCAACAACAAAAACATTTTCCGCCATGACAGTTTTTACACATTCACATCTGAAGGTAAAATTATGACTTACATTCTGATATCTTGCTCTTATTTCCCTTCCTGCGGGTCCCAGTGATCAAATGAAGTGCCATTTTCTTTGATAAAATCCATTTTTATACCCTAAATCGAAACATTTTGTAACCCATGTGCCGTGAATTCCATCTATCAATTTTTTACGGAGCATTCGACATAAACAATTGTTTACCATGTGTAATTATCTAGTCATGGTTGGTTTCAGTGCATTCCTCTGGATGTTTGCAACACAGCTAAACATCATTCTTTTTTTTGCGGGGAGTATTGACCGAAGTGAACTGATTTGAAGACAACGAGCAATGACTACCTTGCACACCAATAATTTTAGCGAAGCTTTGTTGATTGACTGTATTTCTGCCCAATGACCACTGATCTTCTTTAAATCTAGCTGGGTAGATAGCCAATGAGCTGAGGTAAACGCCAGTATGTAATGGTTTTGGGTTGGACCACCATTCCTTGTTTGTAAATGCACGCGTAACGAACTCCATTCTCACCTTGACTATCAGAGGAGTTGCTGTGACGTTTCGCGCAGCAGTATTTCGGAAAGTTGTATTTTCAATGATTTCATTGAAGACATCATGGCGAATAAATCAGGAAAAGCAAAGTCAAAGTCTAAAGTGAAAGTGAAACAGATTTTTTGTTTGAGGAATCTTTGAGTGTTATGATTCAAACAGGAACTGAGGAGCTGTTTTTGCAAGGACAGGACGTACTTCTGGACGGGTAAGTGCTAATGCCGTTTTATGAAATGTAAATGTATACACTGCTCAAGAAATAAAGGGAACACAATCAACACAATGTAACTAAAATAACACATCCTAGATCTGAATGAATGAAATATTCTTATTAAATACTTTTTTCTTTACATAGTTGAATGTGCTGACAACAAAATCACACAAAAATTATCAATGGAAATCAAATTTATCAACCCATGGAGGTCTGGATTTGGATTCACACTCAAAATTAAAGTGGAAAACCACACTACAGGCTGATCCAACTTTGATGTAATGTCCTTAAAACAAGTCCAAATGAGGCACAGTAGTGTGTGTGGCCTCCACGTTCATGTATGACCTCCCTACAACGCCTGGGCATGCTCCTGATGAGGTGGTGGATGTTCTCCTGAGGGATCTCTCACAGACCTGGACTAAAGCATCCGCCAACTCCTGGACAGTCTGTGGTGCAACGTGGAGTTAGTGGATGGAGCGAGACATGATGTTCCAGATGTGCTCAATTGGATTCAGGTCTGGGGAATGGGTGGGCCAGTCCATAGCATCAATGCCTTCCTCTTGCAGGAACTGCTGACAGACTCCAGCCATATGAGGTCTAGCATTGTCTTGCATTAGGAGGAACCCAGGGCCAACCGCACCAGCATATGGTCTCACAAGGGGTCTGAGGATCTCATCTCGGTACCTAATGGCAGTCAGGCTACCTCTGGCGAGCACATGGAGGGCTGTGCGGCCCCCCCAAAGAAACGCCACCCCACATCATGACTGACCCACCGCCAAACCGGTCATGCTGGAGGATGTTGCAGGCAGCAGAACGTTCTCCACGGCGTCTCCAGACTGTCACGTCTGTCACATGTGCTCAGTGTGAACCTGCTTTCATCTGTAAAGAGCACAGGGCGCCAGTGGCGAATTTGCCAATCTTGGTGTTCTCTGGCAAATGCCAAACGTCCTGCACGTCCACCCTCATGGAGTCTGTTTCTGACCGTTTGAGCAGACATATGCACATTTGTGGCCTGCTGGAGGTCATTTTGCAGGGCTCTGGCAGTGCTCCTCCTTGCACAAAGGTGGAGGTAGCGGTCCTGCTGCTGGGTTGTTGCCCTCCTACGGCCTCCTCCACGTCTCCTGATGTACTGGCCTGTCTCCTGGTAGCGCCTCCATGCTCTGGACACTACTCTGACCTTCTTGCCACATCTCGCATTGATGTGCCATCCTGGATGAGCTGCACTACCTGAGCCACTTGTGTGGGTTGTAGACTCCATCTCATGCTACCACTAGAGTGAAAGCACCACCAGCATTCAAAAGTGACCAAAACATCAGCCAGGAAGCATAGGAACTGAGAAGTGGTCTGTGGTCACAACCTGCAGAACCACTCCTTTATTGGGGGTGTCTTGCTAATTGCCTATAATTTCCACCTGTTGTCTATTCCATTTGCACAACAGCATGTGAAATTTATTGTCAATCAGTGTTGCTTCCTAAGTGGAGAGTTTGATTTCACAGAAGTGTGATTGACTTGGAGTTACATTGTGTTGATTAAGTGTTCCCTTTATTTTTTTGAGCAGTGTATATTAGCCTGTGTGAGTTTATGCAACTTTCAAAATGATTCCACCAATCTTATAACCCTCAGGGTGACAAACTACCACAAAAGTGTCTTTTGAACACTCAAATATATGGGCACAGCAGAGCCTCAGAGTAGGGAATTAGAGCGACTACCATACTCCTGGGAAACAAGATCCCGGACGAGCCCCATTTTTGTTATATTCTCCAGCAAGAAAATCAAAAACAAAGGAGTCACTGACTGTTTTAAGAGAGGTTCTGAAAGACACATGAGGGTGTCCACTGAAAGCAACAAAAACTGGAACTTAAAAGACACCAACTAAATTTGCACAAGAAGTGGCAAACAAAAAACAAACACCAAATTTAAAAACTGAAAAAAAACAAAAAGTGGAGCGAAATGAAAAACAGGGACGATCAGATCAAGGATTGTTTTAGAACTCAAATAGGGACCGACAACTAAAGGTGTTCACCCTCCCTCCACATCTCGCCAGACAACTGGAGCACTCGCCAGACAACTGGAGCACTCGCCAGACAACTGGAGCACTCGCCAGACAACTGGAGCACTCGCCAGACAACTGGAGCACTCGCCAGACAACTGGAGCACTCGCCAGACAACTGGAGCGCCTTCTGACTGGTGTAAAAGGTGTAAAACATACTGACACCAATCGGTGCGCCTAACGTGTTAATGTCCAACCTTGAAATATAAATGGAAAAACCAAGGCCTGTAACTTCTACCCAGTCACACATTTATACTGACTCTACACACAATAATTTACGCTGTTATTACTTTGTTTATCATATATCCTAGCCTAGTCACCTTACCCCTCTACATATAGTATTTACCTCTATCACTCCAGGGTCTTTGCACATTGTAAATATGGTATTGGAACTGACCCTGTATATAGCTTCTTATTTTCCTTATTTCCTATTTCTTGTGTGATTTGTTCTACCTTGATATTTTTTGTGCTTCGCATTGATATTGATTACTGCATTTTGGGGTTTGGAGCTGGCAACAAAGGCATTTGACTGTACTTGTGCATGTGACATTAAAATTAAGATGATCCTAGATCTGTGCCAACAGTTGACCAGACTTCCAGCCTTTGTGTGGACGGGGTGAACAGCAGAGTTAATCTGATCCTAGAACAACAAACTTACGGCCTCTGTGTGGATGGGGTGGACAGCGAACAGCAGGGCCGCAACCAGGCTGGAGGTCTTGTCCAAGAACAGACGGCAGAACCTCAGAAAAAGCACACACACCACAGAATGCAGCCCTACGTTGAGCAGGTGGTAGGATGCAGAACTCAGCTCACTGAAGAGATAGTTCAGACGGAAGGTGAGCACTGTCAGGGGCCGGTAGGATTTGTGGCTCCGCTCCTGTAATGAGACAAAGATATGACAGGGAGTTATTAGCTTCAAATGCATAAAGACTGATTGAGGATAGTTGAGACATCAATTCAAAACGATTTTAGCATTAGATACAAGTCAACCCTGCTGTCAACTACAAATTACTTTTCACTCTAGGAATGTAGTTCTGGTACCAGGTTCTGTCAGTGTCTAAGAAGAGATTAATTGACTAATCTTGAACATAGTATAGCAATTGGTTGTTAAAACCACCTTAAGCCAACATAGGGATAGAGGATGGTAATAAGAGCTAGAGAAAGCTCACACCACTTGTGGGTGTGATATGCTGTAACGGACTCAAACAAGAGAACGAACATCTTGTTCCTAAATTCAGGTTTGTGTACCAACACTAAGGGTACCACGTGACGGCACTTTGTGGCACACTTGTGCCATCTAGGGAATAACGGTCAGGAAAATAGGGCTGTAGTGAATATAGGTGATTTTGTAGGAACTTGAAGTTCAACTCCTCTGACAATTGTTATGATGCGAAAAATCATAATCAGCAATATTGACAGCCATTGAATAATTGACCATAAAACGTATTTGAAATTCTCTCAGCTCAAATTTAACTAATTCACTTGTTCAAATGCATTTTTTGCTTGGGGAGCATAAACAAAGTATGACATGGTGCATGCAGAAGAGAACGGACTGCCCCCTCTGAAGTCACAGATGTTCAAGGCCGACCGCGGTACTGCAGGCATTGTTAGCAGGAAACAGAATAGGCCACTAAAGTGAATAGAAAAATGTCAATCTTCGTGTAAATAAAAAACATTTGCAAAGACAATCATGGTACCAATAATTGGGTCAAATAGACCAGATGTATGTCCTTGAAACGATTATTTTAAAATCGCACCCTGAAGAAGTTAAGGATAATTTAGTTGTTAACGGCAGCTTGCCGTAACCAGGTCGGCCTTAAATTGCGCTACTCAATGAGGGTGAAGAACAGTGCAAGGCTGCAAAGTTACTTCCTGTAATAGCTCAAACTGCACATGCTATATGTCTCCATAAGACACCATCTTAACAGACTTCATTTAGCGTCAAAGCCCGACTGAGTCAAAATACAGAACAGTATGAAGATGGGCAGAAACTGCTTCTCAAATAGAAATCAAGCACAACATTGTCTAGCTAAGCTCATGCGCAGAAACCAATGATGTACATGAACCCTAACGCTATGTATATTAAGCCACCTGACGGCCAAATTGGAAATCTCCAGTAGGAGAGGTCCTCCCTAGGAATTCTACAGCATTTCAAATAAATGTTTCAAGGACAGAATTACATGTACTTAAGTATTTTTCTGCTGTAGTGGGGACAGTAACATTAGTAATCACAAAAAAAACATATATCTATACATACAGTTGAAGTCGGAAGTTTACATACACTTAGGTTGGAGTCATTAAAACTTGTTTTTCAACCACTCCACAAATTTCTTGTTATCAAACTATAGTTTTGGCAAGTCGGTTAGGACATCTACTTTGTGCATGTGACAAGTCATTTTTCCAACAATTGTTTACAGACAGATTATTTTGCTGTATCACAATTCCAGTGGGTCAGAAGTTTACATACACTAAGTTGACTGTGCCTTTAAACAGCTTGGAAAATTCCGTCACTGCTTTAGAAGCTTCTGATAGGCTAATTGACATCATTTGAGTCAATTGGAGGTGTACCTGTGGATGTATTTCAAGGCCTACCATCCAACTCAGTGCCTCTTTGCTTGACATCATGGGGAAATCAAAAGAAAATCAGCCAAGACCTCAGAAAAGAAATTGTAGACCTCAACAAGTCTGGTTCGTCCTTGGGAGCAATTTCCAAATGCCTGAAGGTACCGCGTTCATCTGTACAAACAATAGTACACAAGTATAAACACCATGGGACCACGCAGCAGTCATACCGCTCAGGAAGGAGACGTGTTCTGTCTCCTAGAGATGAACGTACTTTGGTTCAAATCAATCACAGAACAGCAGCAAAGGACCTTGTGAAGATGCTGGAGGAAACAGGTACAAAAGTACCTATATACACAGTAAAACAAGCCCTATATCGACATAACCTGAAAGGCCGCTCAGCAAGGAAGTAGCCACTGCTCCAAAATCACCATAAAAAAAGCCAGACTATGGTTTGCAACTGCTCATGGGGACAAAGATTGTACTTTTTGGAGAAACAAAAATAGAACTGGTTGGCCATAATGACCATTGTTATGTTTGGAGTAAAAAGGGGGAGGCTTGCAAACCAAAGAACACCATCCCAACCGTGAAGCACAGGGGTGATAGAATCATGTTGTTGGGGTGCTTTGCTGCAGCAGGGACTGGTGCACTTCACAAAATAGATGACATCATGAGGCAGGAAAATTGTGGATATATTGAAGCAACATCTCAAGACATCAGTCAGGAAGTTAAAGCTTGGTTGCAAATGGGTCTTCCAAATGGACAATGACCCTAAGCATACTTCCAAAGTTGTGGCAAAATGGCTTAAGGACAACAAAGTCAAGGTATTGGAGTGGCCATCACAAAGCCCTGACCTCAATCCTATAGAAAACTGTGTGCAGAGCTGAAAAAGCGTGTGCAAGCAAGGAGGCCTACAAACCTGACTCAGTTACACCAACTCTGTCAGAGGAATGGGCCAAAATTCACCAAACGTTTTGTGGGAAGCTTGTGGAAGGCTCCCCAAAACATTTGAACCAAGTTTAAATTGTTTAAGGCAATGCTACCAACTCTGTCAGAAGAATGGGCCAAAATTCTAATTGAGTGCATGTAAACTTCTGACCCACTGGGAATGTGATGAAAGAAATAAAAGCTGAATACAATGCTGTGATAAAGTATTTTCCCCCTTCCTGATTTCTTATTTTTTTGCACATTTGTCAAACTTAAATGTTTCAGATCAAACAAATTTTAATATTACACAAAGATAACTGCATTTTGTGTTTACTTGGGTTAAGTGATCATTTGATTTATTCAGGGAAAAAAACTATCCGAACCTTGATGGCCCTGTGTGACAAAGTAATTGTAGTCTCTGCTACTGCACAGCAAGCAGTACCGAAGCACCAAGTCTAGCTCCAAAAGGATTCTAAACAGCTTCTACCCCCAAGCCATAAGACTCCTGAACATCTAATCAAAAGGCCACCCGGACTATTTTCCTTGCCCCCACCCCCCTCCCTCTTTTACACTGCTGCTACGCTCTTATTATCTATGCATAGTCACTTTAATAACTCAACATATACATATTACCTTGACTAACTGGTGCCCCTGCACATTGACTCTGGACCGGTACCCCCTGTACATAGCCTCACTATTGTTATCATACTGCTGCTCTTTAATGGTTAAAGGCTTGTAAGTAAGCAATTCACTGTAAGGTCTATACCGGTTGTATTCGGCACGTGACGAAAAACATTTGATTTGATTTAGAGTAGGTGTTCTAAAACTTTTGACCGGTAGAGAGAGTGAGAGACCGGTACCGTTCAAAAGTTTGGGGTTACTTAGAAATGTCCTTGTTTTTGAAAGAAAAAAAATTCAATGGTTGAATGAATGAATGGTTGAATGAATGAAATATATATATATATACACAGTCGAAGTCAGAAATTTACATACACCTTAGCCAAAATCATTTAAACTGTTTTTCACAATTCTGACATTTAATCCTAGTAAAAATGAACCTGTCTTAGGTCAGTTAGGATCACCACTTCATTTTAAGAATGTGAAATGTCAGAATTATTTACTTCAAATTGTATTTCTTTCATCACATTCAGAAGTTTACATACACTCAATTAGTATTTGGTAGCATTGCCTTTTAAATTATTGAATTTTGGTCAAACGTTTCAGGTAGCCTTCCACAAGCTTCCAACAATAAGTTGGGTGAATTTTAGCCCATTCCTCCTGACAGAGCTGGTGTAACCGAGTCAGGTTTGTAGGCCTACTTGCTCGCACATGCTTTTTCAGTTCTGCCCTCAAATTTTCTATAGGATTGAGGTCAGGGATTTGTGATGGCCACTCCAATACCTGGACTTTGTTGTCCTTAAGCCATTTTGCTACAACTTTGGAAGTATGCTTGGGGTTTAACTTCCTGACTGATGTCTTGAGATGTTGCTTCAATATATCCACATAATTTTCCTTCCTCATGTTGCCATCTATTTTGTGAAGAGCACGAGTCCCTCCTGCAGCAAAGCACCCCCACAACATGATGCTGCCACCCCCGTGCTTCACGGTTGGGATGGTCTTCTTCGGCTTGCAAGCCTCCCCCTTTTTCCTCCAAACATAATGATGGTCATTATGGCCAAACAGTTCTATTTTTTTTTCATCAGACCAGATGACATGTCTCCAAAAAGTACAATCTTTGTCCCCATGTGCAGTTGCAAACCGTAGTCTGGCTTTTTTATGGCGGTTTTGGAGCAGTGGCTTCTTCCTTGCTGAGCGGCCTTTCAGGTTATGTCAATATAGGACTCGTTTTACTGTGTATATAGGTACTTTTGTACCAGTTTCCTCCAGCATCTTCACAAGGTCCTTTGCTGTTGTTCTGTGATTGATTTGCACTTTTCGCACCAAAGTACATTCATCTCTAGGAGACAATGTGTCTCCTTCCTAAGCGATATGACGGCTGCGTGGTCCCTTGGTGTTTATACTTGCATACTATTGTTTGTACAGATGAACGCAGTACCTTCAGGCATTTGGAAATTGCTTTCTGAGGTCTTGGCAGATTTCTTTTGATTTTCCTATGATGTCAAGCAAAGAGGCACTGAGTTTGAAGGTAGGCCTTGAAATACATTCACATGGACACCTCCAATTGACTGAAATGATGTCAATTAGCCAATCAGAAGCTTCTAAAGCAATTACAATTTTCTGGAGTTTTCCAAACTGTTTAAAAGCACAGTAAACTTAGTTTATGTAAACTTCTGACCCACTGGAATTGTGATAGTGAATTATAAGTGAAATAATCTCTCTGTAAACAAGTGTTGGAAATATTACTTGTGTCATGCACAAAGTAGGATGTCCTAACCAACTTGCCAAAACTATAGTTTGTTAACAAGACATTTGTGGAGTGGTCGAAAAACGAGTATTAATGACTCAAGCCTAAGTGTATGTAAACTTACGACTTCGATGTATATATACACACACACACTTTTAAAAAAATCATAGATGGAAACATCATCGGGTCTAATGGTAATCGGTGTCACTTTCACAAAGTTGGAGTAATAACACGTTCAACTAGTCATGAAGAGATTTGGAATGGGTCCCCAGATCCTCAAAAACATTCTACAGCTGCACCGTTGCACCGTTGAGCCCTGACTGGTTGCATCACTGCCTGGTATGGTAATGGCTTGGCTTCCAACCGCAAGGCACTCCAGAGGGTAGTGTGTACAGCCATTCAAATCACTGAGGCGAAGCTTCCTGCCATCCAGGACATCTATACCAGGCTGTGTCAGAGCAAAGCCCTAAATGGTCAAAGACTTCAGCCACCCTAGTCAAGGACTGTTCTCTCTGCTACTTCATGGCAAGCGGTACCGGAACGCCAAGTCTAGGACCAAGAGGCTCCTTAACAGCTTCTACCCCCAAGCCATAAGACTGCTGAACAATTACTCAAAAATGCCACCGGACTATTTGCATTGACGACCGCCCCCCCCCAATTGGTTTTGTACACTGCTGCTACTCGCTGTTTATTATCTATGCAGTCAGTTCACCCCTACCTACATGTACAAATTACCTCAACTAACCTGTACCTCGCACAGTGACTCGGTACCGGTAGCCCTTGTTTATAGCCTCGTTACTGTTATTTTATTGTGTTACTTTAGTTTATTTGGTAAATATTTTCTTAACTCTTCTTGAACTGCACTCTTGGTTAAGGGCTTGTAAGCATTTCACGTTAAGGTTTACACTTCTTGTATTCGGTGTATGTGACAAATAAAGTTATATTGATTTGCTTTAAGAGGGGCTTGAATCTAGGTTGTGCCCTTAGTTGTTTATTTTCTAAATCTACGGAAGAATGTTTTGCTTCTCTCATTGACGTCTCAAACCCCAGCCTCTTCTGCTTGGCAAGCTTTCTCAAAAGTCTTGCGATGTTGCACCTTTGGGTGTAGAAATTCTTCACATAGTAATGAATGGTGTAACATAGTCAGTGGCTTTGTCCATTCATATATACAGTCATTGGTCACATGATATGTCATGGGTAATCTAGTGCACCAGACAGATTCAAATCACCTCAGCCATGGGCGTGCCCCAGAAGTCATTGAGGAAGAGGTTGCGGAGAGGGGTGGCAGGCCGCAGGTCCTTGTTGTCCAGGATGGCTGAGACATCATCGAACACAAAGCCGCAGGACAGGCTGTTCCAGTAGCACCCCACCACCAGTCCAGTCAAAAGCAAGATCTCCATCCACGACACGACAGCCATTGCTGACCAACGGCTTCATTGATCACTGTGATAGAGGAAGTAAGAGCAGGACAGAAGAGATCAGACTAGAGGATTTCTTTGTTCATTATCACATTATGGTTCACACATACAATGACTCCAGCCCAGATTTGCTAGGATGCCAATGACACAGCCTGGTGACAAGAGACTGGCATCACAACAATGTATGCCTTCTAGTAAACTCTGATTCATGTTCCCATTCAACGCAGACAGATTCGATTAATACTAACGATGACAAAGGGAGATCATATTAAAACTTGAAAGGCTACAATGTAGTGTGCTAGCTCTAGTTCCTTGCATTAGTTAGCTTAGTTCCTCACTAGTTAGCTAAGCTATCCATCGAGAACACGATTCGATTGGAATCATGCCGTTTCAGTCATGTTAGTTATACATGTTACATTTAACATCGATAAACGTCAAACATTATCATGTAGCTAGACAGTAATTGCGACGAATTAGACGTAAAACAACTACTAACGTTAGCTAGGACCGTAGGTCTTTCTACGCCTGCTAGTTCTACGCCGGTTAAACTCGGTAAAATGTTTGAATATCTAGCATTTGACCTATCTCGTTTACAAACTACTGGTAAAAATTGCTTACATTTCCTAAAATGTTATGTTCAATAACAATGTTAGAATTAGTGTGAAAATACAGAAACATACGTGAATTAGAGTATTTTATCGGCCATTGACATTATAATGTGGCATACGCTAACAACTAGGAACATAAAAACTCCCAAAAAGGCTAGCAATAAATCCCAAAACATTTCCGGGTCAAAGTTGAAAAAAAAAGTGACATTGATTTCTGAAACAGCCGTGACTATAATGTTGTTGTCACACATCGAATGACACTATAAAAATAAAAAAAATTAAGAGGAGAATACAATGTATTTTCTATAAAACTTGAAACGTGTTTTAAAGAGGACGGAACGCGCTTTGGCTCGCTGAATAGCTTTTGCAGCAGTGACACGACGTTATCAGCCGTAAAGTTGTAGGTTGTACGAATTGACCAGCTGAGGGCAAAGATCCCCGTTGTATGTAACTCTCGTCGTTTGAGTCATTATCTGTTCTTTTGAGTTTTGAAGTTGAGTCTTTGCCTGACAAAGTGAAGTTAGGATATATAAGTTATCCTGTACGAGCGTATGTGCCGAATACATTAAGACGCTACAGGTGTTAAGCTTATGGGCATCAGTGTGTAGGCGGTAGGGTCCAAGGTGTGAGAAATGTGCAGAAGGGCATGGGACAAAGTAATGTGTAGTATTGGGGAAAGTACTGGAATGTGTTAATTGTATGGGGTGCCCTTAGAGCTGGGGATCAGAAATATCCCATGCAAGAGAGGCAGGTGGGGTTTCCAGGGGTAGAGTAGAGCAGATGTTGTCATATGTTGAGGCAGTTTAGAAAGTAGAGGAATATGGGTTAAGGGGGAGGAGTGGGGAAAGTAGTAGAGATATACCAGTACAGAGGGATAGGCCAAAAAGTGAAATAAGTTTCAGTAAGATTGGATTTTTAGCATTTATATCAATGGTTATCAATTGTACTGCAGGGATGGATCGGAAGTCTCAGAAAATTGAAGTTGTGGTGGCAGCTGCAGAGAGGTATTTGTGTGTGCGAGACTTGACAGCAGAAGAGTTACAGGATTTAAAAAAATATATATATATGTATTTCACCTTTATTTAACCAGGTAGGCTAGTTGAGAACAAGTTCTCATTTACAACTGCAACCTGGCCAAGATTAAGCAAAGCAGTGCAACACAAACAACAACACAGAATTACACGTGGAATAAACAAACATAGTCAATAACGCAATAGAAAAAAAGTCTATACAGTGTGTGCAAATGAAGTTAGATAAGGGAGGTAAGGCAATAAATAGGCCATAGTGGTGAAGTAATTTGACACTGGAGTGATAGATGTGTAGAAGATGAATGTGCAAGTAGAGATACTGGGGTGCAAAGGAGCAAAATAAATAACAGAATAGAGATGGGCTATTTACAGATGGGCTATGTGCAGGTGCAGTGATCTGTGCTTAAAGTTAGTGAGGGAGATATGAGTCTCCAGCTTCAGTGATGTTTGCAATTCGTTCCAGTCATTGGCAGCAGAGAACTAGAAGGAAAGGCAACCAAAGGAGGAATTGGCTTTGGGGGTGACCAGTGAAATATATCTGCTGGAGTGTGTGCTAAGGGTGGGTGCTGCTATGGTGACCAGTGAGCTGAGATAAGGAGGGGCTTTACCTAGCAAAGGCTTATGGATGTGTTAAGTGGTGATGTCCCATCCTTTCAGAGTGATTGCATGAGTTAGGAATATATACAGTTAATTAGTGGTGTAGGGGGGTATTCATGTTATATCATTTTTAAATTAGTGAGTATAGTGTTAGATGGTAGGGTATTTAGTACATTTTTATTTTTCAAGTAAAGTATAAGGGAGTTGTACTCCTGTGTAGTAGGTGGCGGTAATGCAACAAATTGGATGCCAACTGCCGTTAAACGTCATAGACGAAGAAGAGGTTGTACGAATCGATTTACGACTGTTGTCAACGGTAACTTAGCAACTGGAGTAGCCGTTGAAGATGGCTAGCTAAAATAGCCAGTGAGCTAGCCAAACAGTACGTTGTAGCGGGTATATGAAAAAAAGGTTAGGTAAAAGTTAATGTCTTACTGATAAAAGGAAAATAATACATATCGCCATATGTTATTCATATACATTGTTGAATGTATTTTTTCGCCGCCCAATGCAATGTTAAACACATCTTGAAGCAAATAGCAGAAGCTAATGTTAGCTAGCTACATAGCCACAAATAAAATGCATTTTGCAAGGATAATAGCCATAGCTATGTTGTCCCTTTACAGCATTACCCTAACTTACAATGTGTGTCTGTCCATCTACTTGTTCCACAGTTCCTGTTAGCTAACACAACTGTCACAATTGTCAAAATGCCTCCTCATCTTGACTGGAGAATGGTGATGGATGCTGACCCAGAACAGCTGCAGGAGAGTGGAGATGCAGAGATAATCAACCACATGTTTTTACAGGTACGTTACTGTTCCTAGGTGTCCATGCATGCACCTCAAATGTTCTAATCTGATAGTACTGTTTCCCAAGTCTGATCAATCAAATATTCCAATCTTGTGAGTGGTCCGGCTGTCCCTGACAAAAGCATCATACTGACTGGGAGTATGGCTAGACTGTACACTGTCCTTCTCTCAGCACATATCAAAGCTGCAGGCTGAAGTTAAATCTAGACTTGGTTTCCTCTATTGTAATCGCTCCTCTTTCACCCCAGCTGCCAAACTAACCCTGATTTAGATGACCATCCTACCCGTGCTAGATTACGGAGACATAATTTATAGATCAGCAGGTGCTCTCGAGCAGCTAGATGTTCTTTACCATTCGGCCATCAGATTTGCCACCAATGCTCCTTATAGGACACATCACTGCACTCTATACTCTTCTGTAAACTGGTCATGTCCATATACTCGTCGCAAGACCCATTATATTATTCTTATTTAGAAAACCCTCTTAGGCCTCACTCCCCCCTATCTGAGATGTCTACTGCAGCCCTCATCCTCCACATACAACAGCCGTTCTGCCAGTCACATTTTGTTAAAAGTCCCCAAAGCAAACACATAACTAAAAAGAGGAGCGACCCAGTGTTCTGCAGCTAGCGATTGGAACGAGCTGCAACAAACACTCAAACTGGACAGTTTTTATTTCAATCTCTTCATTCAAAGACTCAATCATGGACACTCTTACTGACAGTTGTGGCTGCTTTGCGTGATGTATTGTTGTCTCTACCTTCTTGCCCTTTGTGCTGTTGTCTGTGCCTAATAATGTTTGTACCATGTTTTGTGCTTTTGTGTTGCTGCCATGTTGTTGTCATGTTGTGTTACTACCATGCTGTGTTGTCATGTGTTGCTGCCTTGCTATGTTGTCGTCTTAGGTCTCTCTTTATGTAATGTTTTGTTGTCCTATATTTTTATATATATACACTGCTCAAAAAATAAAGGGAACACTAAAATAACACATCCTAGATCTGAATGAATGAAATATTTTTATTAAATACTTTTTTCTTTACATAGTTGAATGTGCAGACAACAAAATCACACACAAATTATCAATGGAAATCAAATGTATCAACCCATTGAGGTCTGGATTTGGAGTCACACTCAAAATTAAAGTGGAAAACCACACTACAGGCTGATCCAACATTGATGTAATGTCCTTAAAACAAGTCAAAATGAGGCTCAGTAGTGTGTGTGGCCTCCACGTGCCTGTATGACCTCCCTACAACGCCTGGGCATGCTCCTGATGAGGTGGCGGATGGTCTCCTGAGGGATCTCCTCCCAGACCTGGACTAAAGCATCCGCCAGTCCATAGCATCAATGCCTTCCTCTAGCAGGAACTGCTGACACACTCCAGCCACATGAGGTCTAGCATTGTCTTGCATTAGGAGGAACCCAGGGCCAACCTCACCAGCGTATGGGCTCACAAGGGGTCTGAGGATCTCATCTCGGTACCTAATGGCAGTCAGGCTACCTCTGGCAAGCACATGGAGGGCTGTGCGGCCCCCCAAAGAAATGCCACCCCACACCATGACTGACCCACCGCCAAACCGGTCATGCTGGAGGATGTTGCAGGCAGCAGAACGTTCTCCACGGCGTCTCCAGACTCTGTCACGTCTGTCACATGTGCTCAGTGTGAACATACTTTCATCTGTGAAGAGCACAGGGCGCCAGTGGCGAATTTGCCAATCTTGGTGTTCTCTGGAAAATGCCAAATGTCCTGCACGGTGTTGGGCTGTACGCACAACCCCCACCTGTGACACGTCGGGCCCTCATACCACCCTCATGGAGTCTGTTTCTGACCGTTTGAGCAGACACATGCACATTTGTGGCCTGCTAGAGGTCATTTTGCATGGCTATGGCAGTGCTCCTCCTGCTCCTCCTTGCACAAAGGCGGAGGTAGCGGTCCTGCTGCTGGGTTGTTGCCCTCCTACGGCCTCCTCCACATCTCCTGATGTACTGGGCTGTTTCCTGGTAGCGCCTCCATTCTGAGGACACTACGCTGACAGACACAGCAAACCTTCTTGCCACAGCTCGCATTGATGTGCCATCCTGGATGAGCCACTTGTGTGGGTTGTAGACTCCGTCTCATGCTACCACTAGAGTGAAAGCACCGCCAGCATTCAAAAGTGACCAAAACATCAGCCAGGAAGCATAGGAACTGAGAAGTGGTCTGTGGTCACCACCTGCAGAACCACTCCTTTATTGGGGGTGTCTTGCTAATTGCCTATAATTTCTACCTGTTGTCTATTCCATTTGCACAACAGCATGTGGAATTTATTGTCAATCAGTATTGCTTCCTAATTGGAGAGTTTGAATTCACAGAAGTGTGATTGACTTGGAGTTACATTGTGTTGTTTAAGTGTTCCCTTTATTTTTTTGAGCAGTGTATTTGTTTTTATCCCAGCCCCCGTCCCCACAGAAGGCCTTTTGGTAGGCCGTCATTGTACATAAGAATGTGTTCTTAACTGACTTACCTAGTTAAATTAAATAAATAAATACAGTTGTCTGTGTAAACAACACAACACAACAGCCCCTTACACTCCATGCAGTTTGGCTTCAGAGCGAAACACTCCACAGAAACAGCCAACTGCTTTCTTCTGGAAAATGTGAAGTCCATGATGGACAAAGGGGGTGTTGTTGGGGCTGTGTTTCTGGACCTAAGGAAGGCTTTTGACACTGTTAACCATGAGATTCTTATCACAAAATTGTCCAAGTTCAACTTTTCCCCGATGCCTTGAGATGGATGATCTGCCCTCTGTCTGTACTGGGTCTGAAGTTCAAATGTATGCGGATGATACAGTGATATATGTGCATGCAAAGAGCAAACAACAAGCTGCACAAGAACTCACTACTGTAATGGTCCAGGTTAGAGGTCGACCGACTATGATTTTTCAACACCGATACCGATTATTGGAGGATCAAAAAAAGCAGATACCGACTAATCGGCCGTTTTTTTATATTTTTTATGTATTTATAATAATGACAATTACAACAATACTGAATGAACACTTATTTTAACTTAATATAATCCATCAATAAAAATCCATTTAGCCTCAAATAAATAATGAAACATGTTCCATTTGGTTTAAATAATGCAAAAAACAAAGTATTGTATAAAACGTAAAAGTGCAATATGTGCCATGTAAGAAAGCTAATGTTTAAGTTCCTTGCTCAGAACATGAGAACATATGAAAGCTGGTGGTTCCTTTTAACATGAGACTTCAATATTCCAACGTAAGAGGTTTTAGGTTGTAGTTAATATAGTATTTATAGGACTATTTCTCTCTATATCATTTGTATTCCATATACCTTTGACTATTGGATGTTCTTATAGGCACTTTAGTATTGCCAGTGTAACACTATAACTTCCGTTCCTCTCCTCACTCCTACCTGGGCTCGAACCAGGAACACATCGACAACAGCCACCCTCGAAGCAGCGTTACCAATCTCTCCACAAAATCCACGGCCCTTGCAGAACAAGGGGAACAACTACCCCAAGTCTCAGAGCGAGTGACGTTTGTAACGCTATTAGCGCACACCCCGCTAACTAGCTAGCCATTTCACATCGGTTACACCAGCCTAATCTTGGGAGTTGATAGGCTTAAAGTCATAAACAGCTCAATACTTGAAGCACAGTGAAGAGCTGCTGGAAAAACGCACGAAAGTGCTGTTTGAATGAATGCTTACGAGCCTGCTGCTGCCTACCATCGCTCAGTCAGACTGCTCTATCAAATATCAAATCATAGACTTAATTATAACATAATAACACACACAAATACGAGCCTTTGGACAATTAATATGGTCGAATCCGGAAACTATAATTTCGAAAACAAAACATTTATTATTATCGCATATATCCTCACTCTGCGCGCAATGAACGCAAGAGAAATGACAATTTCACCTGGTTAATATTGCCTGCTAAGCTGGATTTCGTTTAGCTAAATATGCAGGTTTAAAAATATATACTTTTGTGTATTGATTTTTAAAAAGGCATTGATGTTTATGGTTAGGTACACGTTGGAGCAACGACAGTCCTTTTTCCGCGAATGTGCACCGCATCGATTATATGCAACGCAGGACACGCTAGATAAACTGGTAATATCATCAACCATGTGTAGTTAACTAGTGATTATGATTGATTGATTGTTTTTTATAAGATACGTTTAATGCTAGCTAGCAACTTACCTTGGCTTCTTACTGCATTCGCATAACAGGCAGGCTCCTCATGGAGTGCAATGAGAGGCAGGTGGTTAGAGCGTTGGACTAGTTAACTGTAGGGTTGCAAGATTGGATCCCCCGAGCCGACAATATTAAAATCTGTCGTTCTGCCCCTGAACAAGGCAATTAACCCACCGTTCCTATGCCGTCATTGAAAATAAGAATGTGTTAACTGACTTGCCTAGTTAAATAAAGGTGTAAAAAAAAAAAATTGGCCAAATCGGTGTCCAAAAATACAGATTTCCGATTATTATGAAAACTTGAAATCGGCCCTAATTAATCGGCCATTCCGATTAATCGGTCGACCTCTAGTCCAGGTTACAAAGTGGCTCAGGGACTCGTATTTGCATCTCAATGTAAAAAAACTGTTTCCGTGTTCTTCACAAAGAGGGCAACTGATGCTACTGAGCCAGATGTCTATGTGTCAGGGGAGAAGCTCCAGGTGGTATCTGATTTTAAGTACCATGGCATCATACTTGATTCCAACCTCTCTTTTAAAAAGCATGTGAAAAAGGTCATTCAAATAACCAAGTTCAACCTAGCTAATACTCCCCCACTTAACATACTGCTTGACTAGGTGGGCCCAAGCTTGCTGTACAAAATTAAAACCTATTCAGTCTGTCTACAAACAGGCTCTCAAAGTGCTCCATAGGAAGCACAATAGCCATCATCACTGTTACATCCTCAGAAAGCATGAGCTCCTGAGTTGGGAAAATCTTGTGCAATACACTGACGCATATCTTGTGTTCAAGATCCTAAATGGCCTGGCTCCCCCTCCACTCAGTATTTTTGTTAAACAGAAAACCCAAACATATGGCAGCAGATCCACAAGGTCTGCCATGAGAGGTGAGTGTATAACCTTGAGGAAAAGCACCTTTAGTAAATCTGCTTTCTCTGTGAGAGCTTCCCATGTCTGGAATACACTGCCATCAGACACACATAACTGCACCACATATCACACTTTCATAAAATGCATGAAGACATGGCTAAAGGTCAATCAGATTTGTGAACATAATCCCTAGCTGTGTATTGCCGCTTTCCATGTTGTCTGTAGCTTGTGAGGTGTGGAAACACTTTGTTGCTTTTATGAATTTTGTCTTGCTGCTTTTTGTTCTGTATGTATGCTACGTCTTGCTTGTCCTATGTTGCTCTGTCTGTATGCTACGTCTTGCTTGTCCTATGTTGCTCTGTGTGTGAACACTGATCAATGATTGTCTATATTATAATTGTTTTTAATAACCTGCCCGGGGACTGCGGTTGAAAATTAACTGGCTGGCTAAAACTGGCACTTTTACTGAAACGTTAATTAATGTGCACTGTCCCCGTAAAAATAAAATATACTCAAACAAAGGACTCCACTGCCTGCTGCCAAATTACAAACTGCCTGTGTCAGAAAAATGCCTCAAAACAGGCTAATCCTCTTCTGCGCACCTAATTTTGATCCCCCTGCCATTTCCCTCCCTGGCTAGGAAAGCACCTGGCTTGTAGACTAAACAAACATGTAAGACATTTTGACATCTAATACCAGAGAGACAGGAACAGTGGCGATTTTAGCATGTAAATCTTGGTGGGGCAAACCCCCCAAAAAATTTGGGGATGCATGCCAACAAAGCCACTACACAACACTAAACAATACGTTAATTGCACTATAAAGTTGACAAACGGTGCCTAAATAAAGTTGTCCCAACAGCAGAGTCCCAACAGCAGTTCCAACATCTTACCACTGCTACACCTGGCTATCAGCGGAGCCTTGTCTGACAGCGAAACAGTTCATTCAGCCTCATTTACTGCCTTTTAAAAAACATAAGGGGACGACAAATGGATAAGAGGCAGTCCGTAATTTCGATTAAGACATTCATGAGTGAGCTAGGACAAACGTAGTCAATATATTTGTTAAGCACTTTTGAAATGTACAGCGACAAAATTCAGAAAATGGGCCATTCTTACAGTGTTCTCCCTGTACATCAAGTCAGAACCGTAGGATAAATAAAGGCGGCATATACACTACCGGTCAAAAGTTTTAGAACACCTCATTCAAGGGTTTTCTTTATTTGACTATTCCCTACATTTTTAGAATAATAGTGAAGACATCAAAACTATGAAAAAACACCTATGGAACCATGTACAGTCATGGCTAAAAGTTGAGAATGACACAAATATTAATTTTCACAAAGTTTGCTGCTTCAGTGTCTTAATTTTTGTCAGATGTTACTATGGAATTCTGAAGTATAATTACAAGCATTTCATAAGTGTCAGGCTTTTATTAACAATTACATGAAGTTGATGCATAGAGTCAATATTTGCAGTGTTGACCCTTATTTTTCAAGACTTCTGCAATCTGCCTTGGCATCCTGTCAATTATCCTGACTGATGGCAGCCCATTCTTGTATAATCAATGCTTGGAGTTTGTCAGAATTTGTGGGGTTATGTTTGTCCACCTGCCTCTTGAGGATTGACCACAAGTTCTCAATGGGATTAAGGTCTGGGGAATTTCCTGGCCATGGACCCAAAATATCTATGTTTTGTTTCCTGAGCCTCTTAGTTATCACTTTTTCCTTATGGCAAGGTGCTCCATCATGCTGGAAAAGACATTGTTCGTCACCAAACTGTTCCTGGATGGTTGGGAGAAGTTGCTCTCGGAGGATGTGTTGGTACCATTCTTTATTCATGGCTGTGTGTCACGCCCTGACCATAGAGAGCTGTTTATTATCTATGTTGGTTGGTCTGTGATAGTGGCTATAGTGGGTCATCTAGGTGATTAGTGATTTATGTTGGCCTGGTATGGTTCCCAATCAGAGACAGCTGTTTATCGTTGTCTGATTGGGGATCGTATTTAGGTAGCCATTTTCCCCATTGTGATTTGTGGGATCTTGACTATGTTTGTGTGTAGTTGCTTTCTGCACTGCATGTAGCTTCGTGTTTCATTTATTCACTTTATTGTTTTTGTGCTTTAAGTTTCTCTTCTAAATAAAAGGATGGATACATACCACACTGCATCTTGGTCCACTCATTATGACGAGCATGACACTGTGTTCTTAGGCAAAATTGTAAGTGAACCCACTCCCTTGGCTGAGAAGCAACCCCACACATGAATGGTCTCAGGATGCTTTACTGTTGGCATGACACAGGACTGATGGTAGCACTCACCTTGTCTTCTCCGGACAAGCTTTTTTCCGGATGCCCCAAACAATCGGAAAAGGGATTCATCAGAGAAATTACTTTACCCCAGTCCTCAGCAGTCCAATCCCTGTACATTTTGCAGAATATCAGTCTGTCCCTGATGTTTTTCCTGGAGAGAAGTGGCTTCTTTGCTGCCCTTCTTGACACCAGGCCGTCCTCCAAAAGTCTTCGCCTCACTGTGCGTGCAGATGCACTCACCTGCTTGCTGCCATTCATGAGCAAGCTCTGTACTGGTGGTGCCCCGATCCCGCAGCTGAATCAACTTTAGGAGACAGTTCTGGCGCTTACTAGACTTTCTTGGGTGCCCTGAAGCCTTCTTCACAACAATTGAACCTCTCTCCTTGAAGTTCTTGATGATCAGATAAATGGTTGATTTAGGTGCAATTCTACTGGCAGCAATATCCTTGCCTGTGAAGCCCTTTTTGTGCAAAGCAATGACGACGGCACGTGTTTCCTTGCAGGTAACCATGTTTGTCAGAGGAAGAACAATGATTCTAAGCACCACCCTCCTTTTGAAGCTTCCAGTCTGTTATTCAAACGCAATCAGCATGACAGAGTGATCTCCAGCCTTATCCTCGTCAACACTCACACCTGTGTTAACGAGAGAATCACTGACATGATGTCAGCTGGTCCATTTGTGGCAGGGCTGAAATGCAGTGAAAATGTTTTTGGGGGATTCAGTTCATTTGCATGGCAAATAGGGACTTTACAATTAATTGCAATTCATCTGATCACTCTTCATAACATTCTGGAGTATATGCAAATTGCCATCATACAAACTGAGGCAGCAGACTTTGTGAAAATGTATATTTGTGTCATTCTCAAAACGTTTGGCCATGACTGTAGTAACCAAAAAAGTGTTAAACAAATCCAAATATATTTTATATTTGGATTCTTCAAAAAGCCCACCTTTGCCTTGATGACAGCTTTGCACACTCTTGGCATTCTCTCAACCAGCTTCATGAGGCAGTCTCCTGGAATGCATTTCAATTAACAGGTGTGCCTTAAAAGTTCATTTGTGTCATTTCTTTCCTTCTTTATGTGTTTGAGCCAATCAGTTGTGTTGTGACAAGGTAGGGGTAGTATACAGAAGATAGCCCTATTTGGTAAAAGACCAAGTCCATATTTGAGTGAGCATATATAGTTGAAGTGTACCTATGATGAAAATTACAGGCCTCTCTCATCTTTTTAAGTGGATGAACTTGCACAATTGGTGACTGACTAAATACTTTTTTGCCCCACTATATCCCTGGCATATAACATAATTTATGCAGCAGCATACAATACATTTTTGGACCTTGTTGTGCTTTGCTCATTTGAACAGGAAGGTGGCAAGGTGGTCCTTCATGGGCAAATTTTGTCATCAAAGTCTGGCATTCTATGGATTTATGGTGCTTTCAAGGCAGCTGGGAACACTGAAAAAGGTTGAATCATGATGTCAGTGATCTTCAGGTCATAGCTCTAGAAAGAGGCCCGAGTTCCCAATTTACAATTCTTGGATGTGGAGTTGGATGACCATTCAAAACGTATTTTCCCAGTCGGAGCTTGTTTTTCCCCGAGTTCCCAGTCGTCTTGAACTCGCTGAAGTCAGATTTCCGAGTTTACAGTTGTTTTGAGCGCGGCAGAGATCATGCTGGATTGACAGCATGGCCAATGTTGAATGTAAACCCAGACTTGGGACCATACACACAGGCAAGTGATTGCAATGCTTGCAGTTAGCCACTGATTCCATCCAAATAACTCATTCTTGAATTTGCGATTTCCAACTTGTTGTGTAATGTTTATTTCCAATGGCCGATGAGCATCGATACGTTTTATCTGTAATTACTCTTCATTTTCTACTTCATTTGACAAGGATTAAAAAGGATTTGCCAGTAGATTGTCGACTTGGTTCATGATGATGACTGCTAGCTAAGATTTTGAAAGTATGATGTTGACATGTCCAATCAAAGCTACTGTAGATATAACGTTATTTGACTTAATTTTATCTATGGCCAATGACCTTGCACCTTCTTGGATGGGCACTTCTTTGGTAACTGTATGCCAGCACCCAAGGGGCTTGATTTTTCCAGCTCTACCCTTAGATTTGGCAGTGACGTAGTGTCTCCATGAGTGACAGAACGCTGAGCCAATCACAGCGCAACTAGAGAACATTACCAACCCCTAAACTCCGTATTTTCTACTGGCTGCCCCACCACCACAGAAAGCACTGAGCTAGGCTGAAACACCTGCATTTTGGAGCTGCCTTACTCAAGAAAGCAAAAAAGAGACCATGTTTGTATGGAGGCTTAATTAACTCAATGATATGTGGCACGTATTTATGCAAAAATAACATGCAACAGGTAACGTGGCTCTGTCCCAACTGCCCTTAATGATGGGTCACCACTGGACAGGAACATGCATAAAATACCAAGCAGTACTTGTTCCTGGGTCTTGACAGACTGTTGTGCTCAGGGTTTACTTAATTTTGCACAAAGCAGTACTGTTGTTGCTGTGTTTCTGCCTGAGGACAATTTTGCTTTATGTTTCATTGAAAAGCAATGGTGCTCTATTTCTCTACAGGTCAAACGATGGGAGCGGGAGTTGAAAGATGGAAGCCCAGAGAAAATTGTTCACCTCTTGCGAGTCGTTCAAGGCCTTCTGAAGGTGTCCAATGCTATTATTACCCAGACACATCCAGAGATGCATTACTCAAGCTCACTAAAACTGTGCTGAAATGATTTTATCCAGTGTTAATATCAGAGTGGAATACATTACGTAGTTGCTTTGAAGGAATAAGCTCTACACAGTGTGGTATAATTAATATAAAAAAGTTTGATTATATTTGCTTCAGATACTTGACCTGCTTTTGGGTGGATTTACAATATTCATCTGTTATAGTCTCAGTTTCATGTAACGTACAGTTGTGGTCAAATATATTGGCAGCCTTGCACTTTTCTTAATTAAATCATTCCATATTTCTTCTAAAACAAGTTTAAATTTAAAATAACTTTTGGTCTCCACACCTTGTTATTGGATGTTCAACATTGCAGAAACCAGTTACATTTTTGTAAACTTAAGTTTACAATTTTTATTTAGGAAATCAAAGTAAAATGGCATGGACAAAATGATTGCCACCCTGGAGCTAGTACTTGGTTGCACAGCCTTTGGCCACGATAACTGCCACAAACTCTTCTTGTAGCCATCAATGAGATTGCTGCACCTTTCCACTGGCAATTTGGCCCTCTATTCAGCACGGAACTGTGCTAATTCTTCAATGTATGATGGGTGCACTCCAACAACTACTGTTTCCAGCTCTCGTCATAGGTTATAGGTGATTCAGGTCATTGATGGTTAGTGTTTGTCTGCAGTTATCTTGGCCAAAGGCTGTGAAACCAAGTACTAGCTCCAGGGTGCCAATAATTTTGTCCATGCCATTTTTCTTTATTTAAAAAATAAAATTGTAAACTAATATTTACTCAAATAAAATGATTTCTGCAATGTTGAAAATCCAATAACAAGGTGTGCTGGCCAAAATTTTCTATATAAGGTTGAAAATCCAACATTTTCTATATAAGGTACACCGCCCAAGCTTACTAAAATTGTTTTATTTTTTTGCAGTTGAAGAAAGAGGAGGTTACTATGGCATTTGAACTCATCGATAATGCCGGGACAGAACAAGCTAGATCGGGTAGGTGCATAGAGCATTGTTTTCAATCCAGTTGTTGGGATAAATATTTGAAATTAATGGCCCGCAGTAGATACTACAACAGTATCTCTTTCATGTCTTACAGAAAATGAGTGGAAGGCCAAGGAGTTACAGTGGGAAGAAGAGTTAGAGGTAAGGCTTGGTGTGAATGTTGTCATTAAATTGAACTGTGAAGCATTAGGGTCCAATCAAAACTGCAGTTTCTGGAAAGCAGTTTTGATTGAATTGGAGCACAGGTCATTTCAACTCATGCTCAGTTTTCTTCAATAGGACTTAGTACACCTCTCAACCAATAGTAAAGTCCCTCACTGTCCACAAAGGAGATTGTAAGCTGTGACCATAGAATGACGACACTTAAGGAGATTAGAGTGCTCTGCTACGCTGCAGTTTGTTGATCTGTTCTTTGCGTTTCCTGAACAATAATTTGGCCCTGGGACTTCTTTCACACGTTCATAGAAGCAAATGGAGACATAACCTAATCTTGTTTTTCGAGAGACTGGTGGTAGTTTAAGTACATGAGTAAGTGTTGTAAACAGAGGGGGCCTGAGAGTTTGTTGTCTGCTTGATTTCCTGTCCAGATGGCCAAGAAGTCGGGCGTTGGCGGCGGGCCAGATACTCGCTTCCTGCGGGACGAGATGCGCACACTGGAGGCCCAGTTGAACCGTAGAGAGAAGGATATCCAACAGTTGGAGAAAGAGACGAGCAAGGAGAAGAAAATCAATGAGGAAGTATGACCTTATGTTATGAGACGTCATTAATTCCATCGTGAGCTAGTGTTAATGTGTGTCATTGTGTTCTCAACACTATACTAAGACCTTCCTACTTTGTGCAAAATGTTCAATTGATTTTATTGTATGTAGCCTATACAAAGTAATCTCCCATTGTGTTCACAATTCCAATACAACTAATATCTCCCATGTGTTCCCACAGTTGATGATTCGGGCAGAGGAGGCTGAGGATGAGAGCAGGAAGCTGAAAAGAGAGGTTAGTGACAACATAGTCGTGTCTGAATTGGGGAGGCACTACCTGAACACTCATTTTTGTTTGCGTTTCAAAATATTTTGCTACATTGTGCCCAAATTATGATAATACCCTTTTTAGTGTAAGAGCTGTTTGAAAAGACGGCCTGAAATTTCAGCCTGTTTTGGTGGAAAGGAGTTTTGGCCTGCGGTACATTTCATAATAGATCAATAAGAAAGAGAGTTCCAAACCTCTCTGACAATAACAGTTCGTTTTCTGTTTTCCCCTCCCCACTCAGACCACTCCCAGACAGTGGTAGTAAAATTCTTGTTTGAGAAATTGCTCTTTGCCAATAAGCTATTTTAGTTTGTTTTTGACCATTTTAAATGAAAACGATCACATTAAGGTTCTTCATTGTTACCCAGAAATAAATTGACTTTAAGATAAGAATAGCTGCATTGGACCTTTTTAAGGTGAAAATAAGTGTTTGTCCAAGTAAGGAGAACACCAGTGAGTGTCTGTCTGCGTTTGTGTTAACTGTTCATAATACGTATATGACAGTATACACCAGTATAAGTGTATGTTAACTGTTCATAATACGTGTATGACAGTATACACCAGTATAAGTGTATGTTAACTGTTCATAATACGTGTATGACAGTATACACCAGTATAAGTGTATGTTAACTGTTCATAATACGTGTATGACAGCATACACCAGTATAAGTGTATGTTAACTGTTCATAATATGTGTATGACAGTATACACCAGTATAAGTGTATGTTAACTGTTCATAATACGTATATGACAGAATACACCAATATAAGTGTGTGTTAACTGTGTGTTAACTGTTCATAATACGTGTATGACAGTATACACCAATATAAGTGTATGTTAACTGTTCATAATACGTATATGACAGTATACACCAGTATAAGTGTGTGTTAACTGTGTGTTAACTGTTCATAATACGTGTATGACAGTATACACCAATATAAGTGTATGATAACTGTTCATAATACGTGTATGACAGTATACACCAATATAAGTGTGTGTTAACTGTTAACTATGTGTTAACTGTTCATAATACGTGTATGACAGTATACACCAATATAAGTGTGTGTTAACTGTTAACTATGTGTTAACTGTTCATAATACGTGTATGACAGTATACACCAGTATAAGTGTGTGTTGTAGTATGTGGTTGGACAACTATATGATGATGCAGTAGTTAGTGTATAACCTGTGAGAGTAGATTAGGCACTGGGTCCCACTACTCCTCTCTAACTGTGTCTCCTCTCCTGCGGTGTGTGTCAGAACGAGCAGCTCCAGCAGGATGTAGACTTCTACAGGAGGGAGTTGGACCAGAAGGAGCCAGTCCAGTCCAGAGAGGAGAGTACTGAGACACAGAGGAGACTCAACTCAGCCAACAGACAGCTCTACCAGTGCATGGAGGACGTTCAGGTACTGCAGACCCCTTTCATACAATTTATTTATTTTATTTAACCTTTATTTAACTAGGCAAGTCAGTTAAGAACAAATTCTTATTTACAATGACAGCCAACCCCAGCCAAACCCTAACCCGGACGACCCTGGGCCAATTGTGCGCCGCCCTATGAGACTCCCAATCACTGCCGGTTGTGATACAGCCTGGAATCTAACCAGGGTCTGTAGTGATGCCTCTAGCACTGAGATGCAGCGCCACTCGGGAGCCCGAAACTTCCCTGATTTGGATATTTCCCTAATGTGTAACCAGGCCAGCGCAGTACAACTCGCCTTGACTTGGCTCAGTAGTGTCAAAAGGGTATTAAGGACAAGTCGTGACTTGAAAAACACATGGACAAAATCTTCCGTTGATATCATTGCATGATTTACAGTACGTTTCTTACTGTACTAACCCCAGACCTGTGTCCTCATTCCTCTACCTCTAGCGTGCGGAGGAAGAGGTCACCCACCTGAAGACACAGAACGATCAGATGCAGAAGAGCCTAGAGGAGTCAGTGAAGGAGATGGAGACGATGACTGACGAGTACAACAAGATGAAGATCGTTGTGCAGCAGACAGACTCCATCATGGACCAGCTGAGGAAGGAGAGGGACCACGCCAAGCTACAGGTAACCTAGAGGGACAAAATTACAGGTTGCAATCTGGTTCCGGTTATACGGACAAATGTAAAGGTTGAAACTGGGAAAGTTTCAGCACGGCTTTGCATAGACTTTATGAAGCATTTCTGATATTGAATCATTATTGTGAATTGAGAGTGTAAATAACATACATTCATTGGTGTTGAATAAAAACAATATACTGCTGTGTTCTTCACTTCAGGTCAGAGAGCTGACAGAGCAGATTCAGAGCCGGGCGGAGGAAGATGACCCAGTCATGGCAGCCGTGAATGCCAAGGTGGATGAATGGAAGGTGGGTGTTCTCACATTATTTACCTGGCTGAGAGAAAAGGCAGCAGGCGATACACTGATTGTATCAAGTACTGCATGCTGCTGCTGTGTATGTTTTCTGAATCATTAAAGAACTTGACAGCACACAGCTAATTACAGTACCAGTCAAAGGTTTGGAGACATCCACTCATTCAAGGGTTTTTCTTTATTTTGACTATTTTATACATTGTAGAATAATAGTGAAGACATCAAACTATTAAATAACACATATGGAATCATGTAGTAACCAAAAAAGTGTTAAACAAATCAAAATACATTTTATATTTGAGATTCTTCAAAGTAGCCATCCTTTGCAAACTTTATCCAAACTTTTGACTGGTACTCTATGTATAGAGGAAATATTTACATTTATTCTTCACACTTCAAACATTAGTAGTCAATCAGCATAAATGAAAACATTTTAGATCGGGGCCTGTCCTCATCAAAGCATACTGCCTGGTTAGTTGCAGCTGTGTTGTTTTGTCAGTGGCCCTGGTGATCTCTGCGTTTTTCTGAGTGGCCTTGATTGTGTCTGTGATTTGTGATTTTCAGAGAGTGCTGGCTGGGAAGGATGAGGAGATCATGGAGTACCAGCAGATGATCCGCGAGCTAAGGGACAAGCTACGCTCGACCCAGATGGACACGGACAAGAGCAACATCATCGCCTTGCAGCAGGTCCGTCTCAAAGCTGAAATCCTTATCTTTATGTAAATACATACAAATTAATACATCTAAGGAACTTGGCTAGATCTGAATTTTACATTTACATTTTAGTCATTTAACAGACGCTCTTGTCCAGACCGACTTACAGTAGTGAGCAACTTACAGTACGTTTTCAAACTTCAATAGAGATAATTCATTGTTCCTGTGAGGGAACTTTTTGTGCAGTATTTGGTACATACAGTACATGCAACAACAAATTACTTTAGAAACGGTGGCATTTTATACTATATTAGGAAATCTCTAAATCTATCTGTTCAAACTGTGTGTTTTTTGTTTATCTTCATCTTTGAAATATCTGTCTGTTGAAAGATATATATTTCAACTGTGAAAATATTTAACTAAGTTTCTACTAAAATAACATATGGAATTGTTTTAAGATGGTCATACCAAGGATCATTTAGCTATTTGATTTAGAATTTTAGTATCCCTATAAGTATAAAAAATATATATACAGTACCAGTGCAAAGCTGTAATTTGTTTAACACTTTTTTGGTTACTACATGATTCCATATGTGTTATTTCATAGTTTTCATGTCTTCGCTATTATTCTACAATGTAGAAAATAGTAAAAATTAAGAAAAACTTTTGAATGAGTAGGTGTGTCCAAACTTTTGACTGGTACTGTATATAAAGACATTGAATTGGGCTTTTCGACTATTAGCCCATAGAAACACATTGAATAACAGATTCATACATGGAAAAATAGATATTTAAAAATTATTTAAAAGGAAGTATGTTTGGAAGTGGCTGTCCTACATCTGAAAGATATAAGAAGTATGTATTTATTTTTTACCGTGGAATGACCACCTTTGACTTGGAAATGCCTATTCACTTCCATTCATTTTTCGGCCCAGTACCGGGTAAACTTCAGAAGAGTCCTGTGACACTTGTGGGGGTTGTAGGTAAAAACTGAGAACACCATCTTGTTCATGAGAGTCTCACCTTCTATGGAGGGGTCATATTAGTGTGTAGCCCAAACCATTCAGACACTACAGGCAGATGTTGGCACATCGGCGGTACCGACTTCAGACAAGATACTGTATCTTTGTGTTCCATCTGTCATTTCCACTGCAGCTTCTCTTCTGTTCATTCTGTTCTTTTCTCCTGTTTTCTCCTGTCTTTACTTGCACTCCCGTCACTAACTCGTGGCCAGGTCATATATGAGCTATGTGGTGTAAGTTACTCGGTCCTCCATATTTCTTGTCTATTTTACAGACCTCTCTCTGCTTTCATTTCATTTCACAAGATCTCATGTCTTTTATTACACGTTATTGTACACAAATCACAACCTGCTGTGCTCTTCCGTGGTTGTCCTTGTACTAACGCTGGTTCCAAACTAATAAAATGTTTGTGAATGTCTTCAAGGCCGTGCTAGAGAGAGACAATCAAATCAAGATGCTGACAGAGCAAGTGGAGCAGTATACGGGGGAGATGGAGAGAAATGCCCTGCTCATAGAGGAACTCAAGAAGCCCCTGAAGAAAGACAGAGGTGCGTGTCAAATTGTCTTGTTGTAAAAGCACATGGATCTGGATGCTGTTAACAAGGAATGTTGTTCTGGTGTCAGCCAAGGCTGCTATGCACCAACATTGCTATAAGATTGAAAAAGTGTGGGTGTTCTCTGCAGGTTAGTTGGCGCCAACTTTACAGTATATTTTTTAGCTTCAGACAATTTAGCTAAAATGTTTCTTAAAGGGAAGACATTTAGCATGTTAGGGTTAGCATTTGTATCTCTAGTGTAGCACAGAGCCATAAACTCTGATTTAGCATTATTAGCAATAGCTTATAGCTCAAAGTTTTTCCCCAGGTCTGCCCTCAGCCATCCAGCAGAGGAAGCTGGACGAGCTAACCGCTAAGCTGCAGGTCACAGAGACAAGAGCACAGGAAGCAGAACGTGTGGCTGAGCTAGCCGAGACAGACGCCAGGGACAAGGACAAAGAGCTCAGTGACACATTAAACCACATGAGACTCTATGAGTCTGTAAGTCTGCCTAGCCTGCCCAATTTCACAAATGCTCAGTTGCTTAAGGTCCTCCAACATAATAAGTCCCAAAAAACTATTTTCCCCCATCCCTGTGGTGATTCTCATGACTCATGCAACAGGCTTTGTTTTTGAGATGTCTGGTCTGTCAAATCTTGTATCCTAGATTAAACAAAGTATGAAAGCCATGGCTGATCTATCTTGGCTCTCTTTACTGTCCTGCAGGGCACTGATGGTCTGCAGGTGGCCATCGCTGAGATCAAAGAGTGTAAGAATCAGATGAGAGTGCGAGACCGTGAGGCGGAGGCTATGACCAGAGAGATCAACCAGCTGGAGATGAGAATCAACAACCTTCTGGATGAGAACGAAGATCTTAGGGAACGACTCGGTAAGTCACACACAAAACAAATGTAATTAACAAACTTCAAGTCACATTTTATTTATGTTCATTTCACAATGTCTCAACATGTTACAGATAGAAATTTAAAATAAGAACTGAAAACAACAACAAAGAAATCAAAAACAGGGAGACAGCAGACGCAAAATTAATTTCCTGTTGGATTGTGTTATATTTCATAAAGTTAATGAATGATGTCATTAGCTAGACATTTTTTCATTGTTGAATATCCTTTCATTTAATAAAAAATAACAAGCAACAAACAACAAAGACATAAAAAAACAGAGAGACAGCAGACATATTTGATTTCCTGTTGGAAGGTGTTATATTTCATAAAGTTAGTGAGTTACCTTATTAGCTAGACATTTTCATTGTTGGATATCCTCTCATTCAGGTTCTGTATTCATCCATCATTCTCTTTCATAAGGTCTGGAGCCCAAAGAGGAAGTGGATCTGACAGAATTCAGAAGAACCAAATCCCTGAAACAGAGGCAGTTCCAAGCAGAGAACCAGGTTCTCACCAAAGAGGTAGATAGGGATGGGAAGGAACCTCTTGACGTCAATTTGACTGTGTCCCATTTGGTACCTTGTTCCCTACATAGTGCACTAAAATAAGTAGTGCACTATACTATGGGCACTGGTTAAAAGTAGTGTACTATATAGAGAATAGGGTGCCATTTGGAACGAAACCTTTAGCTCAACCTGTGGCCCTGTTTCCCTTACGACCCCACTTGACTCCACAGATCGAACGACTGGAAGAGGAGAGACTTGAACTGAAGAAACAAATCAGGCGAATGGTAAAGGACAAAGGTAAATATCCGCTCCATGCTACACAACTATAGGAGGGAGATATGAGTTGGTTAGCCAGCATGCCATACAAGTACTGATAACAAGTTAGTAGTATTTTATCCCCCATTTAACTAAGTCTATCTCTATTTTTGTGCTGATAAACCCACTTTTCTCCATCATAGGGATCACAGTGACCAGCTCATTGCTAGAGGATGATGCCAAGCCCACCAGATCCATCAAACTGACACCAACACCAACATTCAGTTCTGCAGATGAGGAGGAGATCAAAAGCAAGGTTAGATGACAGAAGGAGATGTCAGAATTCTGGTCGTTTAAAAATGGCCTTTATAAATCAGTATATGACCTAACCATGACATCACCGAAGACATCACCCTGACATATTTTTGCCAGTTTTTTCCACTGTATGGTTTATGTGGGCTATATCCTGTCTTATATACATCCTTTCCCACTTGTTTTACAGTATGAGCATCTGAGGAGAGAACTGAACCATAAGGAGAGAGACTTGGAGCATCAGAGGACCCAGTCATCTCAGTTTAAATCCAAATGTATGTACAAACTGGCAGTATATTGTATAGTAGGAAATGTTGAAGTAGTTTTATGGCTACTCACAGCATTTCATGCTATACGCTGTCAGAAATGCTCACTATGTCTTCCTCAATACTATTTCCCAGTAAAGGACTAGGTAGTGTCAATGCATTGAGTGAGAAACGTGGATGTCCAAAGGAATCCCTGAACACAGTTGGATAAGCGCTGCTGTCTTCTCTTTGTGTCCCTTAGTGGAAGACTTGTTTAAGGAGAACAAGCAGCTGGAACAAGGTATGAAGGAGATCCTTCAGGCCATCCAGGATGCTCAACAGAAAACCCCCTCCTCACAAGCTGCTGTCTCTATCCCCAGTCTGGAGAAGCTGGTCCGTGTAAGTGTAACCAGTAGCATCATCACAGCTGTCCACATGTTATATGTCGTCACTCTATTGTTCTTAGAATGTTCATTCATGCCCTGAATTGAAATGGAATTGACCCCAACCCTGCTCCGTCATGTTCCATGTTCCAGGCAATAGAGATGAAGAACTCTGATGGGAAGTTTGACACCAGCCACCACCTGAAGGCCCAGGTAGACCAGCTGACGGGAAGGAACGACGAGATCAGACAGGAAATGAGGGCAGCTCGGGAGGAAGCTGCCAACACCATGAGTCAACTGGTCAAAGCCAAAGAAAAGGTATCCAGCTGGCTGGTTGTACTTACTGTACAGTATGTAGGGCAAGTTATGAGAAAGCCACAGAATTATATTTTGCTGTTGTATGAGTGTATATACATTTTTCACAAAGGGCCAAATAATGTCTGTCCATTTCTTTCTTTTGTCAACTTGTTGTATATTATTTTGTTTTTGAAGGCAAGAATAGTGTTGTTAATGGCAGAAACAATCAGGTACCTGCAGGCTATGAATAACTCAATGTTAAGTAGTAATGGCATCCAATCCATATGAACCTCATACCTACTGGCACTGTAATTCCATTCCACCTCAATAGCTTAAAGCTGGACTCCTTAATTGGTGAAACTGCCACGTCCATCTGCAATATTCCAATAACAAAGAGGTTACTGCAAACAACCAGCACTGTTTCTTTTCTCCTCTGACATCGTTGCCCGCGTGATAGAACACCAGAAGATGTACTGCATGTATTTTTACCATGCTCCTCACCTCCGCTTCGTCAACAAAACAAAAACAGTAACAGTGGTGGTGGGGTGGACAGTGGCGCTGTTTCCCTTACTTTGATTCCATCGTTAAATTGTTCCATGGATATTGTTGCATATCTGTGTCTTTTTCATTGCAGTCTTTTGAATGTCTAGTAAATAGGCACTGTACTGCTGCCATTGATACCATTTAAGACTAAATCTGTAATAGGGGATACCATTTAAGACTACATCTGCAATAGGGGATACCATTTAAGGCTAAATCTGTAATAGGGGATACCGTTTAAGACTAAATCTGTAATAGGGGATAGCATTTAAGACTAAATCTATAATAGGGGATACCATTTAAGACTAAATCTATAATAGGTGCCAAAATTAAAACTGTTTCCCTTCTATCTCTGTTGGTCAGGTGACCCGTTTGGAGGGCGATATGGAGGCGCTGAGAAAGTCCAAAGGGGGCGGGGTAATCTTTAGGACCCTGAATCTCCCTGAAGACATGGCCCTATCCAGCACTGAGGTTATCAGCTCTCTGAATGAGTATGCCGTTCGACTGTTACGGGTCAGTCTCGCCCAACTTCGCCCATCACTGTTAGCCTAATCGATTGTGTTTGAGATTGACAACAAAGCAGTTGGCGACTGCAAAGCAGTCGATCTCAAACATGCACTATTTCTTGTATTATTCTCTGTAACTCATCTCCCAAATGATCTGAGAGACATTTTCACAAATAATGTTCTTTTTTAGGAGGTTAAAAACAAAGAGGAGTCAAGCCAGCAGCTGGTGGCAGCCTTGGAAGAGTACAAGGGGAAGTTTGCTGTGATTCGCCATCAGCAGGGACTCCTCTACAAGGAGCACCAAAGGTACAGTAGGGCAGTTGGTTGAGATCATCTGCAGCTAGAGGACCAAACTTACTGTACATCAAATGTATTTATAAAGCCCTTCTTACATCAGCTGATGTCACAAAGTGCTGTACAGAAACCCAGCCTAAAACCCCAAACGGCAAGCAATGCATGTGTAGAAGCACGGTGTATGGCATGTACAGTATGACAGTGGTGCTGCGTACCTACTAGAGGTCGACCGATTGTGATTTTTCAAACCCGATACCGATTATTGGAGGACCAAAAAAAGCCTATACCGATTGATCGGACGATTTTTATTTATTTATTTGTAATAATGACAATTACAACAATACTGAATGAACGAACACTGAATGAACACTTATTTTAACCTCAAATAAATAATGAAACATGTTCAATTTGGTTTAAATAATGCAAAAACAAAGTGTTGGAGAAGTTAAAAGTGCAATATGTTCCATATAAAAAAGCTAATGTTTAAGTTCCTTGCTCAGAACATGAGGACATATGAAAGTTGGTGGTTCCTTTTAACATGAGACTTCAATATTCCCAGTTAAGAGGTTTTAGGTTGTAGTTAATATAGTATTTATAGGACTATTTCTCTCTATACCATTTGTATTTCATATACCTTTGACTATTGGATGTTCTTATAGGCACTATAGTATTGCCAGTGTAACAGTATAGCTTCCGTCCCTCTCCTTCCCCCTACCTGGGCTCGAACCAGGAACACATCGACAACAGCCACACTCGAAGCAGCGTTACCCCATCGCTCCACAAAAGCCACGGCCCTTGCAGAGCAAGGAGAATAACTACTCCAAGTCTCAGAGCGAGTGACATTTGAAACGCTATTAGCGCACACCCAGCTAACTAGCTAGCCATTTCACATCGGTTACACCAGCCATTAGGCTGATAGGCTTGAAGTCATAAACAGCGCTGTGCTTGCGAATAGCTGCTGGCAAAACGCACAAAAGTGCTGTTTGAATGAATGCTTACGAGCCTGCTGCTGCCTACCATCGCTCAGTCAGACTGCTCTATCAATTCATAGACTTAATTATAACATAATAACTCACAGAAATACGAGCCTTTGGTCATTAATATAGTCGAATCCGGAAACTATCATTTTGAAAACAAAACGTTTATTATTTCAGTTAAATACGGAACCGTCCGGTATTTTATCTAACGGGTGGCATCCCTAAGTCTAAATATTCTTGTTACATTGCACAACCTTCAATGTTATGTCATAATTACGTAAAATTCTGGCAAATTAGTTCGCAATGAGCCAGGCTGGCCAAACTGTTGCATATACCCAGACTCTGCGTGCAATGAACGCAAGAGAAATTACACAATTTCACCTGGTTAATATTGCCTGCTAACCTGGATGTCTTTTAGCTAAATATGCAGGTTTCAAAATATATGCTTCTGTGTATTGATTTTAAGAAAGGCATTGGTGTTTATGTTTAGGTACAGTCGTCCAACGATTGTGCTTTTTTCTCAAATGCGCTTTTGTTAAATCATCCCCAAGCGTTGCATCGATTATATTCAACGCAGGACACGCTAGATAAACGAGTAATATCATCAACCATGTGTAGTTATAACTAGTGATAATGCTTGATTGTTTTTTATAAGATAAGTTTAATGCTAGCTAGCAACTTACCTTGACTTCTACTGCATTCCCGTAACAGGCAGGCTCCTCGTGGAGTGCAATGAGAGGCAGGTGGTTTGAGCGTTGGACTAGTTAACTGTAGGGTTTTAAGATGGGATCCCCCGAGCTGACAATGTGAAAATCTGTCATTCTGCCCCTGAACAAGGCAGTTAACCCACCGTTCCTAGGCCGTCATTGAAAATGAGAATGTGTTCTTAACTGACTTGCCTAGTTAAATAAAGGTATAAAAAAATATATGAAACTTTTTTCTTTTTTTTCGGCGCCCAAAAATTCAGATTTCCAATTGTTATGAAAACTTGAAATCGGCCCAAATTAATCGGCCATTCTGATTAGTCGGTCGACCTCTATTATCTACCAAATCAGAACACCCCTTTATGCTTGAAAAGATCAACATGGACACCCCCATTATTGTTCAGATTATTAACCCTAACCCAGCCCCCTATTTTTAGGGCACCAGAAAAGTTAATGTGCCATTTGAACCCGGCCCTCCCTACACACACTACAGCAAGACTGATACCCACAAAGCTGAATAGAACACAAAACTCTTAACTTATCTTTGAGTATTATGATGGTGTAGTGAGAAGGAGGTCTGGCAGAAGGAAAAGGAGACACTCAGAGAGATGAAGAACAAGCTGGAGGAGCAGAAGCTGGTGGACACAGTAAAGATCAAAGAGTTCAACGTGAGTGACAGAGCCAAACATTGCTCAGTGGCTCACTGTATCTCTAAACTCTCTGCATTATATTCAATGTATTTCTAATCCCCACTGTGTCCAATAGCACTGGCTGGAGGCACTGCAGAAGGATCCAGAGGAGCTGCGGAGGCAGGTGGCGGAGGTGGCCCGGAGAATGACGGTTCTGCGTGTGAACGAGAAGTCTCTAACACATCGCTACACCACCCTGCTGGAGCAGGAGCAGCACCTCCGCAAGGACAACAACAAACTGAGGGATGACTTCAGCACCATGCAGGCCTCTGTCACACAGAGGATGGGATACCTGACCAGATACAAGGTACACGTGCCCTCTGATTGTCTGAAATGTTGCCATATTGCATACACCTATCCAGGAACAATAAAAGAAGGGTTAAGGGTAGAATAGTTCACTTGACTGAAAAACGACCAAGAAATAACTTTGAAGTGTATACTTTTAATGACGGGTATAGAGAATAATTTAACTCCCAATTCAATCGTTTTCTTCACAAGACTTGATATAGCATTTTTTGTAGGACATGGCAGCATATAAACTGGCAGCGCTGCAGAAAGCCCTGGATGACAGCGTCCCCTCATCAGAGCTGGAGAGGGCCAACAAGCAATACACAGAGCTGACGGTGAAATACAGGGACATGCTCCAGAAAGACAACCACCTGGTGCAGAGGACCACCAACCTAGAACACCTAGAGGTAGGTCATCCTCTCCCCGTCTCCTTTTCAGGACTGGTGGAATCTCAAATGACTTCATATTAGTGCAAATGAAGAAAAGGAACTTTCGTTTAGTAGTTAACAGTGAATGTGTCAAATTTAACCTTTTATTAGTGGATAATTATTGACGGTATGGCTCCTCTTTCGTTGACTGAGTTCTCTATAGAGCTTTTTGTGGACTCATACCGTATCTGTCTTTTTCCCTTCTACTTTTAGGGTGAGAACATTTCCCTCCGTGAGCACATCACTGCCCTCAATAAAGAGCTGGAGATTACCAAGGAGAAACTCCACACTCTGGAGCAAGCCTGGGAGCACATCAACACATTAGGTAAGCTTCACAACTCAGGATTGAAAATACTTCACTTTTAGAGTCTGTATTGTCTCTCCAAAGCCCTATAATTTCTGACAAGGGTTGCAAAATTGCCTGAACTTTCTTGAAGTTTCCGAGTTTTTCAGAAATCTCATTTGGATGATTCTTTGACTTTTCCAATTGGATTTCTGACCCTGGAGCGTTTTTCTATTCCCAGGTGGTGAGAGCAGCATGGACAAGGCAGCGAAGGCAGTGGCCAACAGTGAGATTATATCAACGTCCAGGAGGATCACCACCTTGGAGATGAAGGAGCTGAATGAGCGGCAGAGGGCTGAGCATGCCCACAAGATGTACGAACACCTCAGGAACTCTCTCAGACTGGTGGAGGAGCGCAACGTGGAGCTGGAGACAAAGTTTGCAGAGGTAGGAGAGAGCTATCTACATAGTGTAGGAGTTAGGGAAGGGACAAAGCATCTATTCCGCCATAAGCAAACAGGAAAACGCTCACACAGAAGCGGCACTCTTAGTAGCCGGGGACTTTAATGCAGGGAAACTTAAATCCGTCTTACCAAATTTCTATTGGCATGTTAAATGTGCAACCAGAGGGGGAAAAAACTCTGGACCACCTTTACTCCACACACAGGGCTTGCAAAATAGTACAGACTACAAAGGGAAGCACAGCCGAGAGCTGCCCAGTAACACGAGTTTACCAGATGAGCTAAACTACGTCTATGCTCGCTTCGAAGTAAATAGCACTGAAACATGCATGAGAGCACCAGCTGTTCCGGAAGACTGTGTGATCACGCTTTCCGCAGCTGATGTGAGTAAGACCTTTAAACAGGTCAACATTCACATGGCCGCAGGGCCAGACAGATTACCAGGACGTGTACTGCGAGGATGCGCTGGACAGCTGACAAGTGTCTTCACTAACATTTTCAACCTCTCCCTGTCCGAGTCTGTAACACCACCATAGTCCCTGTGCCCAAGAACAATAATGTAACCTGCCTAAATGACTACCGACCCATAGCACTCACATCTGTAGCCATGAAGTGCTTTGAAAGGCTGGTCATTCCTCACATCAACACCATTATCCCAGAAACCCAAGACCCACTCAATTTGGCATATAACACCAACAGATCCCCACATGATACAATCTCTATTGCACTCCACACTGTCCTTTCCCACCTGGACAAAAGGAACACCTATGTGAGAATGCTATTCAATGACTACAGCTCAGTGATCAATACCATAGTGCCTTCAAAGCTCATCAATACTTCCTGACGGGCCGCCCCCAGGTGGTAAGGGTAGGTAACAACAAATCCGCCATGCTGATCCTCAACACAGGGCCCCTCGGGTGCGTTGACGTGGAAATTTCCTGTATTACCAAATCATGAGATGGCAAACCACACACATGTCAGAGTTATCATAAAGTCCATCTTTAATTATATGAGCTTCACCATAGCCCTGTGACTCTCAGATCAATTCAGTGTCTATAAATTAATTCTTCCTTTATAGCAAAGACACACATATCCAGACAGCATTGGCTATAAATTATCGTTCAGTTTGGTCTCCTAAACCAAGTTCTTATCTCATTCTTGGTACCACTTAGGACCAAAAACATTACCTCATCCAATGGCGTATATCAAATACACCCCCTCCTGGACAAGATCACAGAGAGATGTGACTGGCACACAGACATTGTGGAGCCACCTAACTGGTTCCCCATTAATCACCCCATCCCTTCACATGGTTTAGGAATAGTTTACAGACACATTCACAGATAAGACTAACCCGACCCCTCTCTGGGCCCAAGTAACTTTTTTCCCACATAAGCATACTAATAAAATTAATAAAACATCTTATTTATAAATGTTACATAAAGAATTCTGATTCTGCCACGACAGTGTGCTCAGTCCCCTCCTATACTCCTTGTTCACTCATGACTGCACGGCCAGGCACGACTCAAACACCATCTTTAAGTTTGCCAATGACACAACAGTGGTAGGCCTGATCACCGACAATGACGAGACAGCCTATAGGGAGGAGGTCAGAGACCTGTCCGTGTGGTGCCAGGACAACAACCTCTCCCTCAACATGATCAAGACAGAGGAGATGATTATGGACTACAGGAAAAAGAGGACCGAGCCCCCATTCTCATTGACGGGGCTGTAGTGGAGCAGGTTGAGAGCTTCAAGTTCCTTGGTGTCCACATCACCAACAAACTAACATGGGCCAAGCACACCAAGACAGCTGTGAAAGGGCACGACAAAACCTATTCCCCCTCAGGAGACTAAAAATCTGTATTAACTTTCAGATCCTCAAAAGTTAATACAGCTGCACCACCGAGAGCATCACTGCCTGGTAAGGCAACTGCTTGGCCTCCAACCGCAAGGCACTACAGAGGGTAGTGGGGCCAAGCTTCCTGCCATCCAGGACCTCCATAACAGGCGGTGTCAGAGGAAGGCCGTAAAAATTGTCAACGACTCCAGCCATCCTAGTCATAGACTGTTCTCTCTGCTACCGCACGGCAAGCGGTACCGGAGTGCCAAGTCTCGGTCCAAGAGACTTCTAAACAGCTTCTACCCCCAAGCCGTAAGACTCCTGAATATCTAATCAAATGGCTACCCAAACTATTAGCATTGCCCCCTCTCTTTTACACCGCTACTACTCTCTGTTATTATCATCTATGCATAGTCATTTTAATAATTCTACCTACGTGTACATATTACCTCAACTAACCGGTACCCCCGCACATCGACTCTGTGCCGGTACCCCCCTGTGTATAGTCTCACTATTGTTATTTTACTGCTGCTCTTTAATTACTTGTTACTTTTATTTATTCTTACTCATGTTTTTTTTTTACTGAATTGTTGGTTAGGGGCTCGTAAGTAAGTATTTCACTAAGTATTTCACCTGTTGTATTTGGCGCATGTGACTAATAACATTTGATTTGATTTGAAAAGACAAATCTCTGTTTCCTGTGGCAATGGACAATCATTTCAATTTAATTTGATAGTTTATTGGATAGGGACAGATGCAAACACATGGAAGCATTGAATAACTAATCATATTTTTCACTGCATATACAGTGGGGCAAAAAAGTATTTAGTCAGCCACCAATTGTGCAAGTTCTCCCACTTAAAAAGATGAGAGGCCTGTAATTTTGACAGACAAAATGAGGGTAAAAAATATAGAAAATCACACTGTAGGATTTTTTATGAATTTATTTGCAAATTATGGTGGAAAATAAGTATTTGGTAACCTACAAACAAGCAAGATTTCTGGCTCTCACAGACCTGCAACTTCTTCTTTAAGAGGCTCCTCTGTCCTCCACTCGTTACCTGTATTAATGGCACCTGTTTGAACTTGTTGTCAGTATAAAAGACACCTGTCCACAACCTCAAACAGTCACACTCCAAACTCCACTATGGCCAAGACCAAAGAGCTGTCAAAGGACACCAGAAACAAAATTGTAGACCTGCACCAGGCTGGGAAGACTGAATCTGCAATAGGTAAGCAGCTTGGTTTGAAGAAATCAACTGTGGGAGCAATTATTAGGAAATGGAAGACATACAAGACCACTGATAATCTCCCTCGATCTGGGACTCCACGCAAGATCTCACCCCGTGGGGTCAAAATGATCACAAGAACGGTGAGCAAAAATCCCAGAACCACACGGGGGACCTAGTGAATGACCTGCAGAGAGCTGGGACCAAAGTAACAAAGCCTACCATCAGTAACACACTACGCCGCCAGAGACTCAAATCCTGCAGTGCCAGACGTGTCCCCCTGCTTAAGCCAGTACATGTCCAGGCCCGTCTGAAGTTTGCTAGAGAGCATTTGGATGATCCAGAAGAAGATTGGGAGAATGTCATATGGTCAGATGAAACCAAAATATAACTTTTTGGTAAAAACTCAACTTGTCGTATTTGGAGGACAAAGAATGCTGAGTTGCATCCAAAGAACACTGTACCTACTGTGAAGCATGGGGGTGGAAACATCATGCTTTGGTGCTGTTTTTCTGCAAAGGGACCAGGACGACTGATCCGTGTAAAGGAAAGAATGAATGGAGCCATGTATCGTGAGATTTTGAGTGAAAACCTCCTTCCATCAGCAAGGGCATTGAAGATGAAACGTGGCTGGGTCTTTCAACATGACAATGATCCCAAACACACCGCCCGGGCAACGAAGGAGTGGCTTCGTAAGAAGCATTTCAAGGTCCTGGAGTGGCCTAGCCAGTCTCCAGATCTCAACCCCATATAAAATCTTTGGAGGGAGTTGAAAGTCCGTGTTGCCTAGCAACAGCCCCAAAACATCACTGCTCTAGAGGAGATCTGCATGTAGGAATGGGCCAAAATACCAGCAACAGTGTGTGAAAACCTTGTGAGGCCTTACAGAAAACGTTTGACCTCTGTCATTGCCAACAAAGGGTATATAACAAAGTATTGAGATAAACTTTTGTTATTGACGAAATACTTGTTTTCCACCATAATTTGCAAATAAATTCATTAAAAATCCTACAATGTGATTTTCAGGATTTTTTTGTCATTTTGTCTGTCATAGTTGAAGTGTACATATGATGAAAATTACAGGCCTCTCATCTTTTTAAGTGGGAGAACTTGCACAATTGGTGGCTGACTAAATACTTTTTTGCCCCACTTTATAGTGTGTTGATCATGGCAATTCTCAACACTTGTCCCTGGTAGAGAGCATGGCTGGACAAGGCCATGCAGTATCCTGGACTATGTCTTATAGTGACACAAAGTCCCTAACCTGAAGTGTTGTTGGTCCCCAGCTAACAAAGCTGTACCTGGGGGCCCAGAGAACGGAGCGGGAGCTGAGAGATGAGCTGGCCGACAGTGTCTCTAAAGACGGCAGCAACGCCGACCGCGCCAGGATCACGCAGCTGGAGAAGGCTGAGGCCGAACTCAAGGTGGAGGCCTCAATGTATGTACTAAATCCACTCATGTAATATGTGATAATTCCTCCTGTGATCTAGTTATATTTACGTGTATGTGATTCTGTCTAATGAAACTGGACTAATGCCCTAGCCTAAATGCAATGTGCCCTGATCCCATCCCGGATTTAGTAAGCTTTACTACTACTGCCCAGTAAGCTTGCGTTTTATAATGGCAGTTGGTAATGGGATAAGGTGCTACCCCATTCTATGTATCCAGGTTGAGGGAGGTGTCTGACGTGGCTAAGATGCAGGTGTCCGCCCTGGAGGCCAGACAGCAGTCCAGAGAGAAGGAGGTTGAAGCTCTAAGGAGGCAGGTCCTCGACTATCAGGTAACGCAACACAACACGGACGCTATTCAACCCTATTTATTCTTATTCATATAACTCATCCTCATTCTACTCAAGTAACTCAACCACGAGAGATGATAAATCATCTTATTGTCAATAGTTGATCAAGTTTAACAATGATACCATTGCAAGAATGACTGGCTATTCATTGTGCATACCGGTAGTTAGAATAGCTAACTACCATGTTGCTCAAATTTATCTCACTACTAGCATTGTTGCTAATGCTAACTTTTCCCTCCTGTCCTGCTCTGTCTTGTTTGCCCACCCAGTCCCAGTCAGACGAGAGAGCCCTGATCGCCAAGCTCCACCAGCACATCGTAGCGTTGCAGCTCAGCGAATCAGCCGCCGTGGGGAAGCTAGAGGCCACCGCCACGCGGATCCAGCAGCTTGAGGCCTACGTGCTCCGTGCCGAGCAGAAACTGGATGCCAGCGAGAAATCCCTGTACCATGCTCGCCAGGAGAGCCGGAACCGAGCCAGGCACCTCCAACAGTCCATCCAGTCTCTCCGCAGGCAGTTTGCCGGGGCTCTGCCCTTAGCCCAGCAGGAGAAGTTCTCTCAGACCATGATGCGCCTGCAGGAGGATAGAGGGACCGCGCAGGAGGAGAAGAGGAGAGCGGAGGAGGAGAGGAGGAGGATGGAGGGGAAGGCCCAAGAGCTGGAGCTGAGGCTGAAAGGGTTAGAGGAGCTCATAGCTACGCTGAAGGATGTGAAAGGAGCTCAGAAGGTGGGTGGGCAAGGACCAATGATGTATATAAACCCTGGATTGCTGATGCTATGTAATGGCCAGTGAAAGGCTTTGAAGCCACCAGCCGCCATATTGGTACTCCACAGAAGGAGTTAATGACCAAAAGTATGTGGACACCTGCTCGTCGAATATCTCATTCCAAAATCATTGGCATTATTATGGAGTTGGTCCCCCCTTTGCTGCTTTAACATCTTCCATTCTTCTGGGAAGGCTTTCCACCAGAACAGGGGTACTCAACTCTTACCCTACGAGGTCTGGAACCTGCTGGTTTTCTGTTCTACCTGATTATTAATTGCACACACCTGGTGTCCCAGGTCTAAATCCCTAATTATAGAGGGGAACAATGAAAAAATGCAGTGGAACTGGCTTTGAGGTCCAGAGTTGTTCCAACACTAGATGTTGGAACATTGCTGTGGGGACTTGCTTCCATTTAGCCACGAGCATTAGTGAGGTCAGGCACTGATGTTGGGCGATTAAGGCCTGGCTCTCAGTCGGCGTTCCAGTTCGGTTTGGGGTCAGGGCTTTGTGCAGGCCAGTCAAGTTCTTCCACAACGATCTCGACAAACCATTTTGGTATGGACCTCGCTTTGTGCACGGGGGCATTGTCATGCTGAAACAAGAAAGGGACTTCCCCAAACCGCTGCCCCAAATTGAAAGCACAGAATCGTCTAGAATGTCATTGTACTCGAACATTGTGCCCGAACAATGAACAACAGCCCCAGACCTTTATTTCTCCTTCACCTAACTTTACAGTTGGTACTATGCATTGGCGCAGATAGCATTCTCCTGGCATCTGCCAAACCCAGATTCGTCTGTCAGACTGCCAGATGGTGAAGCGTTTCTACTGCTCCAGAGCCCAATGGCGGCAAGGTTTACACCACTCCAGCGGACGCTTGGCATTGAGTATGGTGATCTTAGGCTTGTGTGAGGCTGCTTGGCCATGAAAACCCATTTCATGAAGCTCCCGACGAACAGTTCTTGTGCTGACATTACTTCCATAGGCAGTTTGGAACTCAGTAGTGAGTGTTGCAACCGAGGGCAGACCATTTTTACGCTCTACGGGCTTCAGCACTTGGCTGTCCCGTACTGTAAGCTTGTGTGGCCTACCCTTCGCGGCTGATCCGTTGTTGCTCCTAGTCGTTTCCACTTCACAATAACAGCACTTATAGTTGACTGGGGCAGCTCTAGCAAGAATAAATATATATATATAGTGTAAATGATCCTTGGTATGACCATCTATTGCTATCCTTCTGTCATTGTATATCTTTTCTTCCCCTTCTCACCAAACTCCAGTAGGGTAACTTTCCCTCCTCACCAAACTCCAGTAATGGAACTTTCCCTCCTCACCAAACTCCAGTCTATTGTCTTCCATGGGAAAATGTGTTTTTCCTCATGTTGTCTACTCTATATGAATGTTCTCAGGTGAACGAGTGGCACAAGAAAATAGAGGAGGTCAGACTGCAGGAGCTGAGACGGGGCCGGGAGCTGGGGGTCCAGAGAGAGGAGATCAGTTACCTGAGGAGCCTGGTGGCCGAGCAGGAGAGAACCATCCGTACCCTGGAGGAAGACAGCGTACAACAGCACACTGTGAGAAGAGAAAATACACACTTCAGACAGACACAACATCTAGTGAAATTGTATTTGTCACGTGCGCTGAATACAATGGGTGTAGACTTGCTTTCTCATGAGCCCTTCCCAACGATGCAGAGTTAAAAAATAATAAGAAAAAGAAAAATAGTAACACAAGAAATATAATAGACAAGAATGGAGCTATATACAGGGAGTACCAGTACCAGATCAATGTGAAGCTACAGTGGGGAGAACAAGTATTTCATCCACAGCCGATTTTGCAGGTTTTCCTACTTACAAAGCATGTAGAGGTCTATAATTTTTATCAAAGGTACACCTCAACTGTGAGAGACGAAATCTAAAACAAAAATCCAGAAAATCACATTGTATGATTTTTTACTTCTTGAGTGTAGGGGGCAGGATTTTCGTTTTTGGCACAAAAAAAACATACCCATTTGAAACTGCCTATTTCTCGGGCTCAGAAACTAGAATATGCATATAATTGTCAGATTAGGATAGAAAACACTCTAAACTTTCCAAAACTGTCAAAATATTGTCTGTGAGTATAACATAACTGATATTGCATGCGAAAACCTGAGGAAAATCCAACCTGGAAGTGCTGTTTTTCCTGAAATCTCTGTTCCATTGGATGCCTTTTCTCCATTCAAGGGGATATCAACCAGATTATTTTTCCTATGGCTTCCTCAAGGTGTCAACAGTCTTTAGACATAGTTTCAGGCTTTTATTTTGAAAAATGAGCGAGAAAGATCACATCGCGTCAGTGGATAGCTGGGTGTTCAGAGTTTTGCTTGCGCAACAGAGTGGGGCAACCATTGTCTCTTCCTCTCCTACTGAAAAAGCTACAGTCCTGGTTGATATATTATCGATTATATATTTTAAAAACAACCTGAGGATTGATTTTTTTTTTTAAACGTATGACATGTTTCTGTGGACATTACGGATACTATTTGGAATTTTCTTCTGCGATGTCGTGACTGCTCGAGCCTGTGGATTTCTGAACATAACACGGCAAACAAATGGAGGTATATTGGATATAAAAATAATCTTTATGGAACAAAAGGAACATTTATTGTGTAACTGGGAGTCTCGTGAGTGCAAACATCTGAAGATCATCAAAGGTTAGCAAATTCATTTATTGCTTTTCTGACTTTTGTGACCAATCTACTTGGCTGCTAGTGTTTGTAATATTTTGTCTACTGAGAGAGATGTTCTTACATAAACGCTTGTTGTGCTTTTGCCGAAAAGCTGTATTTAAATCTGACACGCCTGGTGGATTAACTAAGCTGTGTTTTGCTGTATTGCACTTTTGATTTCATGAAAATTAAATATTTTTTGTCATTTAATTTGAATTTGGCGCGCTGCAATTCAGCGGGTGTTGATGAAAATGATCCCGCTAACGGGAAGGGGTGCGTCAAGAAGATAAGTAATTAATTTGCATTTTATTGCATGACATAAGTATTTGATCAACTACCAACCATAAAGAATTCCGGCTCTCACAGACCTGTTAGTTTTTCTTTAAGAAGCCCTCCTGTTCTCCACTCATTACCTGTTTGAACTCGTTACCTGTATAAAAGACACCTGTCCACACACTCAATCAAACAGACTCCAACCTCTCCACAATGGCAAAGACCAGAGAGCTGTTTAAGAACATCAGGGCTAAAATTGTAGACCTGCACAAGGCTGGGATGGGCTACAGGACAATAGGCAAGCAGCTTGGTGAGAAGGCAACAACTGTTGGCGCAATTATTAGAAAATCGAAGAAGTTCAAGATGACGGTCAATTACCCTCTGTCTGGGGCTCCATGCAAGATCTCACCTCGTGGGCATCAATGATCATGAGGAACGTGAGGGATCAGCCCAGAACTACACGGCAGGACCTGGTCAATGACCTGAAGAGAGCTGAGACCGCAGTCTCAAAGAAAACCATTAGTAACACACTACGCCGTCATGGATTAAAATCCTGCAGCGCACGCAAGGTCCCCCTGCTCAAGCCAGCGCATGTCCAGGCCCATCTGAAGTTTGCCAATGACCATCTGGATGATCCAGAGGAGGAATGGGAGAAGGTCATGTGGTCTGATGAGACAAAAATAGAGCTTTTTGGTCTAAACTCCACTCGCTGTGTTTGGAGGAAGAAGAAGGATGAGTACAACCCCAAGAACAACATCCCAACCGTGAAGCATGGAGGTGGAAACATCATTCTTTCCGTATTGCCCAGCGACAGCCCCGAAACCTGAAGGATCTGGAGAAGGTCTGTAAGGAGGAGTGGGCCAAAATCCCTGCTGCAGTGTGTGCAACCCTGGTCAAGAACTACAGGAAACGTATGATCTCTGTAATTGCAAACAAAGGTTTCTGTACCAAATATTACGTTCTACTTTTCTGATGTATCAAATACTTATGTCATGCAATAAAATGCAAATTAATTACTTAAAAATCATACAATGTTATTTTCTGGATTTTTGTTTTAGATTCCGTCTCTCACAGTTGAAGTGTGATAAAAATTAGACCTCTACATGCTTTGTAAGTAGGAAAACCTGCAAAATCGGCAGTGTATCAAATACTTGTTCTCCCCACTGTATATACAGGGAGTACCAGTACCAGATCAATGTGCAGAGGTATTTGAGGTAGATATGTACGTGAAGGCAGGGTAAAGTGACTAGGCATCAACATAGATGATAAGGTATTTGAGGTAGATAGATATGTATGTGAAGGCAGGGTAAAGTGACTAAACATCAGGATAGATAATAATAAGGTATTTGAGGTAGATATGTAAATGAAGGCTGGGTAAAGTGACTAAGCATCAGGATAGATAATAATAAGGTATTTGAAGTAGATATGTACGTGAAGGCTGGGTAAAGTGACTCGTCATCAGGATATGATAAAGTAAAATAAAGAACCGAATAGCAGCAGCATACAGACACTTTCTACAGACAGAGAGAGAGACATAAATTGAATGAACATTCACATATTCACAAATTTTGGTAATTATAAATGTGAGTGGAGCAATTTCATGTGTTTCAAATTTTAATTTGTCTTCAGTAAATTGATGAATCTGTTTACAATTTGTCATCAGTGAATTTCTGAATCTGTAACGTCATCGCCCCATGACATTGGGCTTTATAGTGTAACGTCATCGCCCCCATGACATTGGGCTTTATAGTGTAACGTCATCGCCCCTATGACATTGGGCTTTATAGCGTAACGTCATCGCCCCCATGACATTGGGCTTTATAGCGTAACGTCATCGCCCCCATGACATTGGGCTTTATAGCGTAACGTCATCGCCCCCATGACATTGGGCTTAGTGTAATGTATCTCCCCATGAGAGTCAGTCATAATCGGAACAAGAGGAAAACATAGAGGACTTGTTGTCTCTATTTATGTGTTTGTTGCTCAGATGGTTTAGTTTTATGCCCCTAAAAATACAGTGCTCCAGATGGACTCCCTAAATACTAGTACTGGTGGCTTCAGACCATGCATGTTCTCCAGATCTTGCTATGCTAGGACAATGGTTGTGTCCAAAAGGGCACCCTATTCTCTATAAAGTGCACTGCTTTTTACCAGAGCCCTACATGGGCCCTGGTCAAAGTAGTGTATATAGGAAATAGGATGCCATTTGGGACACAGACAAAGTCACAATGGCATGATGACAGAGCTCTGTTTAACAGACACTCACAAAGACAGACATTCACACAGTCTGTGTGCCCCCCCCAGGTTCAGGAGGAACGTCAGATGTCGTGGGATCAGAGAGAGGTGGAGTTGGAGCGCCAGCTGGATCTTTATGAGAAACAGCAGAACCTAATCATAGGCTCTGCCCAGAAGGTCCTGTCTAACACCAAACAGACACACACTGGTTGTGCCCCAAATGGTATTCTATATACTGTAGGGAATCGGATGCCATTTGGGACACAGACACACTGACATTCATTTACTGTATACTAGCCTCCCCACTGTCTGCCAATCGGAATTAATTTAACGTTTTGTTTCTGGTTGCCATTAATTATAATTTTGCTAGCTGTGGATATACACTGAATACACAAAGAATTAGGAACACCAGCTCTTTCCATGACATAGACTGACCAGGTGAATCCAGGTGAACGCTATGATCCCTTATTGATGTCACCTGTTAAATCAACTTCAGGCAGTGAAGATACATTTATTTATATTTTTTATTTGAACTTTATTTAAGAATGGCAAGTCGGTTAATAACAAATTCTTATTTTCAATGATGGCCTACCCCAGCCAAACCCTAGCCCGGATGACGCTGGGCCAATTGTGCGCCGCCCTATGTATTTCCCAATCACGGCCGGTTGTGAAACAGCCTGGAATCAACCCAGGGTCTGTAGTGATCTCTAGCACTGAGATGGAGTGTCTTAGACCGCTGCGTCACTCGGGAGCCCAGGTTAAAGAAGGATATTTTAAGCCTTGATACAATTGAGACATGGATTGTGTATGCGTGCCATTCAGAAGGTGAATAGTCAAGAACTGCAACGCTGCTGAGTATTTCACATTGAACAGTTTCCCATGTGTATCAAGAATGTTCCACCACCCAAAGGACATTCAGCCGACAATTGTGGGAAGCATTGGAGTCAACATGGGCCAGCATCCCTGTGGAACGCTTTTGACACCTTGTAGAGTCCATGCTCCTGTGAATTGAGGCTGTTCTGAGGGAGGGGGTATAACTCAATATTAGGAATGTGTTCCTAATGTTTGGTATACTCAGTGTATGTACTTGAATGCTCAATATCAACTGTATTTTCAATAAATAATCTAGTCACACATGATTAGGGTTGCAAAGCTACCAGTAATTTACCAAAGTTACTGAAATCTTCAGTAATTTTGGTAATTAACAGAAAATATATGGCAATCTATCGTAACTTTGGTAATTTATTTAAAAAAATGTTTTTATAGTATTAATTTTTTATATCTGTGTCCATGTTATCCATGTGTTTCTAGTAGATAGACCATATGGTTCAAGAGAAAATAGCCTAATTAATGAAAAAAGTATCTAATCAACAATGGCATTATTTTCAATTAACTTTGCAACTCCTCCAACTATTGCATTTTTTCACGACTGCCACCAGTTTGATGCCAAAACATTGACAGCAAATACATATTGACAGTTTTTTTTCTTCACTTTTATTTATTTTACTAAGTAAATACCAATTGTATTCACTAATTTGATGGTTTATATTTAGGATATGTTTTAACAGATTTGTCATTTTATTTTATAAAAAAATTATAAATTATTTCATATATTTTTCATGTGATAAGGCCACACAGAGGGCCCGAGATAATTAGACACCTGTAATAACATTCTTGAAAGATACCAAGATTCTGGTAGTTTACTGGTGAACTTACACATTTTCCATCTTTGCTTTGTAACCCTAGATTTGATACTGTATATTACTCATAACTCACACGATCACAAACTGCTTGCTACCAAGTCAACCAAGGATTTGGACTCCTCTCAGTTAATCCTAGTGTGTATTGTATGTAGTTTGAGGAGGCTACCGGAGCCTTGCCAGACGCAAGCCTTCCCCTGGCCCACCAGCTGGACTTTGCCCTGAGGAAAATCAAAGAGCATGTCCGCACCATCCTGGAGACCCAGGCTACCTGCAAAACTCTAGATGAGGTGATTATACTGTAGCATGTATTTGTTTGCAATATTATTACTGACCCCACAGTTGACACACAGGAAATGCCTTAAAAGTACACACATTATGGTGGACGATCACACCACATGCCTTAGAGCACCATCCCTTGTTAAAGATTGTAAAAGGCAAGTATAAAAGTGATTAATCTATGAGGCTGTCTCTCTTCTGCTCTACTCTGCCTGAGCAGAAGCTGAAGGAGAAGGAATCTGCCCTCTGGAAGACAGAGCAGAACATCCTCTCCAGGGACCGGGTAATCAATGAGCTGCGTCTGCGGCTCCCTGCGGCTGCAGACAGGGAGAGGCTCTTGGCAGACCTGGCCAAGCACCAGGAGGACCAGAGGGAGAGCCAGCCGGCCCTCAAGGTGGCCCACCAGACCATCAACAACCTGCAGGGACGCCTGGACCAGAAGGAGGAGGTCCTTAAGAAGTACCAGAACCTACTGGCCCGGGCTAGACAGGTACAGCAGGGGGTAGAGAACTTTAGGATTTCTAGGAAGCAACAAGCCTGCTAAGTGTATCTGCATTTGATGCACAATTTGTGGTTGATGTTCGGACTTAAACACCAAATGGCCATTTAGACATATTAGAAAGTGTTAGAGAAAAAGAGGGTGCGAGAAGTTGTTTTAACTGTCTCTCCGTGTGGACACCTGCTTGTCAAACATCTCATTCCAAAATCATGGGCATTAATATGGAGTTGGCCCCCCATTGCTGACATAACAGCCTCCACTCTTTTGGGAAGGCATTCCACTAGATGTTGGAACATTGCTGCAGGGGACTTGCTTCCATTCAGTCACAAGAGCATTAGTGAGGTCAGGCACTGATGTTGGGCGATTAGGCCTGGCTCGCAGTCGGCATTCCAATTCATCCCAAAGGTGTTCGATGGGGTTGAGGTCAGTGCTCTGTGCAGGCCAGTCAAAGTTCTTCCACACCGATCTTGACAAAACATTTCTGTATGGACCTCGCTTTGTGCACTGGGGCATTGTCATGCTCAACAGGAAAGGGCCTTTCCCAAACTGTTGCCACAAAGTTGGAAGCACAGAACAGTCTAGATTGTCATTGTATGCTGTAGTGTTAAGATTTCCCTTCACTGGAACTAAGGGGCCTAGCCCGAACCATTATTCCTCCTCCACAAAACATTAGTTGGCACTATGCATTGGGGCAGGTAGTGTTCTCCTGGCATCCACCAAACCTAGATTAGTCCGTCGGACTGCCAGATGGTGAAGCATGATTCATCACTCCAGAGAACGCGTTTCCACTGCTCCAGAATCCAATGGCGGCGGCTTTACAGCACTCCAACCCGACGCTTGGCATTGTGCGTGGTGGTCTTAGGCTTGTGTGCGTCTGCTCGACCATGGAACCCAATTTCATGAAGCTCCCAACGAAGAGTTCTTGTGCTGACGTTGCTTCCAAAGGCACTTTGGAACTCAGTAGTGAATGTTGCAACCGAGGACAGACGATTTTTACGCACTTCATCACTCAGTGGTCCTGTTCTGTGAGCTTGTGTGGCCTACCAACGGCTGAGCCATTGTTGCTCTTAGACATTTCCACTTCACTTCACAGTTGACCGGGGCAGCTCTGATGAACTGACTTGTTGGAAAGGTAGCATCCTATGACTGTGCCACGTTGAAAGTCACTGAGCTCTTCAGTAAGGCCATTCTACTGCCAATCTTTGTCTACAGAGATGCATGCCTGTATGCTCGATTCTATACACCTTTTATACACCTGTCAGCAATGGGTGTGACTGAAATAGCTGAATCCACAAATTTGAAAGGGTGTTCACATACTTTTGTATATATAGTGTATCCTTATATGGCTGTGGTGTGAACTGTTGGTTCTATTGGTTCTGACTGCTGTGGCCTCCTGAATTAACCCCAGGAGCAGGAGGATATCACCAGGAGACATGAAGAGGAGATGAGGACGCTGCACCAGAAACTGGACCTGCACACTGACACCTCCCTTGACCGCTTCAAACAGACCGCACTGGTATGTAGCCCAGCCTAGCTCTACCATGGCTCTCTCTTGGTCTGTGTTAGGGTTACAACGTTTCAGAAACTTTCTCTGGCTTTTCAGAAATTCTGGTCTTAGGATTCCTATTTGGTAGGATCATTGATGTCTACCACAAATGCAAGATTGCTATGGACTTTTATAATGTTACTCACTATTCTTTATTTGTCCCGGTAAAAAGATAATTCCAACAATTCTGTACCTTTTGAAAGTGTAACTTGGTCAAAATAAACATTTACTTTCACCTTATTTTAACACTCTGTCATAAAAAGCACATGTTCAGCTTCATAAAGAACATGTTTTCCCATCTCAAGAGGTTAAATAAAAAGACTATAGTAAGTGTTTACGAAGTGCCAAATAAAGTAACAGGGTTGACCGCTCAGTTTTTCATCACAAAACACCAGAAAATGTCCAAAAAGCGTCTTAACAAGCCCACCTGCTTTCACACTATTATTTGACTATGTCTTTTGAAAAAAAAAAAAAAATTTTTAAGGAATATTAAAACGAGAATTTTGTTCATGTAACAGGGTTCACCTTAAAATGAGGGACAGACGTAAATGAATCACTTATCACATTAAATACCTTCTCCGCTATGCAATCTGGTTTCAGAGCTGGTCATGGGTGCACCTCAGCCACGCTCAAGGTTCTAAACGATATCTTAACCGCCATCGATAAGAAACAATACTGTGCAGCCGTATTCATTGACCTGGCCAAGGCTTTCGACTCACCACATCCTCATCGGCAGACTCAACAGCCTTGGTTTCTCAAATGAATGCCTCGTCTGGTTCACCAACTACTTCTCTGATAGAGTTCAGTGTGTCAAATCTGAGGACCTGTTGTCCGGGCCTCTGGCAGTCTCTATGGGGGTGCCACAGGGTTCAATTCTTGGGCTGACTCTCTTCTCTGTATATATCAATGATGTCGCTCTTGCTGCTGGTGAGTATCTGATCCACCTCTACGCAGACGACACCATTCTGTATACTTCTGGCCCTTCTTTGGACACTGTTAACAACCCGCCAGACGAGCTTCAATGCCATACAACTCTCCTTCCGTGGCCTCCAACTGCTTAAATACTGCTTAAATACAAGTAAAACTAAATGCATGCTCTTCAACCGACCGCTGCCTGCACCTGCCCACCCGTCCAGCATCACTACTCTGGACGGTTCTGACTTAGAATATGTGGACAACTACAAATAACTAGGTGTCTGGTTAGACTGTAAACTCTCCTTCTAGACTCAAATAAAACATCTCCAATCCAAAGCCCCATATACTACCCACCACTGCGACCTGTACGCTCTCGTTGGCTGGCCCTCGCTTCATACTCCTCGCCAAACCCACTGGCTCCAGGTCATCTTCAAGACCCTGCTAGGTAAAGTCTTATCTCTGTTCGCCGGTCACCATAGCTGCACCCACCCGTAGCACGCGTTCCAGCAGGTATATCTCACTTGTCACCCCTAAAGCCAATTCGTCCTTTGGCCGCCTCTCCTTCCAGTTCTCTGCTGCAAATGACTGGAACGAACTACAAAAATCTCTTAAACTGGAAACATTTATCCCCCTCACTAGCTTTAAGCACCAGCTGTCAGAGCAGCTCACAGATCACTGCACCTGTATATAGCCCATCTATAAATAGCCCAAACAACTACCTCTTCCCCTACTGTATTTATTTATTTATTTTGCTCCTTTGCACCCCAGTATTTCTACTTTGCACACTCATCTACTTTCAAATCTACCATTCCAGTGTTTTACTTGCTATATTGTATTTACTTTGCCACCATGGCCTATTTATTGCCTTTACCTCACTTACCTCACTTACCTCACCTCATTTGCTCACATTGAATATATACTTATTTTTCTGTATTGACTGTATGTTTGTTTTACTCCATGTGTAACTCTGGGTTGTTATATGTGTCGAACTGCTTGGCTTTATCTTGGCCAGGTCGCAGTTGTGAATGAGATCTTGTTCTCAACTTGCCTACCTGGTTAAATTAAGGTGAAATTTTAAAAATAATAATAATAATTTTCAGGAATAACTTTGTCAAAGCAACAAAAATAACTACTAGTGCTTTATAATGATAGACATTTTAGATTAAGTGGGTTGAAATCTTCCTAGAAGTGACACAGTGTTGGATGGACAGGTCAAAATGCTGAATTTTGGCACTTTAGCAAGCTGTTATTCATATAAGAAACCGGTTGTATTGAATTTTCCATGTGGTCTGTATTAAAGGACACTTCATTTAATATAACGGGCTTTTGAAATTAAATATTGGTGCACAATTTCTACTTAAATATCAAAGAGATGCAAAAGGCACTCTTTTCCTGGAACGACCCAAAAATCTCTTCTGTTAATCTCCTTGTTGTCCCCAGGAGTTAATGAAGAAGCCCACCATAACGGTGCCGACCACCAAACACCTGGTTCGCCTAGCTGAGATGGAACAGACGGTGGTGGAACAAGACCGCTCTCTGTCCTCCATGACCGACCGGCTGAAGGGCCTCATTGCAGAGCTGGACAGGCAGAGAAACCTCACAGCCATGCAGGCCAAAGAGCACGCCTCAGAGAGGGCTAAGTAAGTCACTGGCTGGCTTAAGATGCACACCAAAGATACTCAGTGCTAAGCTACATACATTGTTTACCTGATCTGTCATGTAATTGAGAATTGAGATCTGCATTTACGTTGGCCTGCTGTATGTGATCAGGAATAGTGAATTTGATGTCATCCCAGGCCTAGGAAAAGTTAGAAAGAAACAATGAATGATAAAGCTATATGGAAACTAGGATTAGGCTTGTTTAACTCACAAAATGTTGATTCTTTAGTTGTCTTTGTCGGTCATTTCATCCTATCTATACAAACTGTGTTTAACCAATTTGACCTGTGCCCTGTGTTTAGCTTAACCCCACTGTGTGTGTTCCAGGCTGGAGGAGCGTCATGCAGCCCAGGCCAAAGCTATGTCAGGGGAGGCTGAGGAGCAGCGGGCTCAGCTGGGTCAGATGGAGAAGGAGCTGCACTACCTCCGCACAGAGCTGGAGGCCCAGAAACAGGCCAACGTCCGCTCGCCCAGCAACACCATGAAGAACCTGGTGGAGAGACTCAAAGCACAGCTCAACCAGAAAGAGAAACAACTGAAGGTGAAGACTAGGAAGATACAGTTGTGGCCAGATATATTGGCACCCTTGCACCTTTCTTAAATAATTCCCTATTTCTTCTCAAATAAGTTGATGGTCATGTACTCTTATCTCCACCCAGCACAGCCAGAAGAGGACTTTACCACCCCTCAGAGCCTGGTGCCTCTCTAGGTTTCTTCCTACATTCCTGCCTTTCTATGCTGGATTTTCTAAGGAGTTTTTCCTAGCCACCGTGCTTCTACATCTACATTGCTTGCTGTTTGGGGTTTTAAGCTGGTTTTCTGTATAAGCACTTTGTAACAACTGCTGATGTAAAAAGGGCTTTAAAAATAAATGTGATTGAATTTTATTGATTGAAAATTTTTGGCCACCACACCTTGTTATTGGAATTTCAACATTGCAGAACAAATGGCATGGACAAAATTATTGGCATCCCAGAGCTAGTACTTGGTTGCACAGCCTTTGGCCAAGATAACTGCAGACAAACACTAACCATCAATGAGCTTATCTACTGACAATGTTGCCCACTTTTCAGCAGCAAACTGCTAAAATTCTTCAATGTTTGACGGGTTCCTTCCACCAACTACTGTTTTCAGATCTCGCCATAGGTTATGGATGTGATTCAGATCTGGACTCTTCGCTAGCCACTCCAGAACAGTCTAGCATCTCTTAAACATTCCTAGGTGGTTTTTAATGTGTGTTTGGGTTCATTGTCCTGCTCTAAGACCCGAAACCTTCAATGGAGACCCGGTTTCAATGTTCAACTCAGTGTCCAAAAACTGGGTCGCCTTTGAAGGTTATGGGTCTTCCAGCAGGACAACAACCCCAAGCACACATAAAAAGCACTCTGGAATGGTTCAAAAAGAAACGCTGGACTGTTCTGGAAATCACATCCATAACCTATGGCGAGAGCTGGAAACAGTAGTTGGTGCAGTGCACCCTTCAAACATTAAAGAATTAGAGCAGTTTGCTGCTTTAGAGTGGGCCATATTGCCTGTAGAATAGTGTAGCAAGCTCATTGATGACTACAAGAAGCATTTGTTGAAAGTTATCTTGGCCAAAGGCTGTGCAACCAAGTAAAGGCTCCGGGGTGCCAATAATTTTGTCCATGCCATTTGTGAAATTAAAATTGTCAATGTAAGTTTACAAAAATAAAATTGGTTCTGAAATGTTGAAATTCCAATAACAAGGTGTGGAGACCAAAAGTGTATTTAAAAAAAATGCCGGCTCATTTTAGGAGAAATAGGGAATTATTTGAGAAAAGTGCAAGGGTGGCAATATATTTGGCCACTACTGTGTTTGTTGGTCTTATGGTCTGCTCTCTATAGAACTGTGTCAGTGTAATTATAGCATCTTGGGAGCATGAACATGACTGCCAAACGTCACAATAGACTGACTAAACAGACCGGAACTATATTATGCCTCTCACTTCATCCTCTCCATCTCCCTTTCCCTTTTTCCCCCTTTCTCTCTCTTTCTCTCAGGCTCTGAGTAAGGCCCTGTTGGCGCTGAGGGCAGAGATGACGTCCCATGCGGAGCAGCAGATCATAGCCAATGCATCTCACAGAGAGGATAGCCTCAATGTCCAGCTGCTGGTAGACAAGCATACCAAGGACCTCAAGGTTGGTCCCCATCACTCTCTCAGTCTCATAGCATATTAGGTACCGTGCTATTAATGAACTAGCGCTTACATAATTTACATAACAGTATATCCCTTGAATGCATACCAATCTGGTTATTTCCATCAGGCTCGTGTGCAGGAGCTAAACGAAGAGCTCCAGGGGGCGAAGGAGGCTGTGAAGGCAGGGAGGGGGAGGGAGAACACCCTGAAGGAGGAGGTAGAGGGCTTGAACAAGGACCTCCAGAAGAGCCTGAAGACCCAGAGCAAGCTGCAGGGGGAGAAGGAAGAGAGAGACGAGGAGATCCAGGAACTCAAACAGCGAATCAAGAGACTCAACAGCGGACTGCAGGTCAGTGACACAGTCCGACTTGTTTCGTGGGAATATGCTTATTTCATTATTATTATTATTATGTAATCCAATTGGATGGACAATAGTTGTGTAATTTATCAATTGATTGGGGGGTGGGGGGCGACTCTGTTAGTGTGTTTGATTGATCATCTATTTGTGTTATCAATCTATGTAATTGTTTAAATTGTGTATGTGGGAGCGTGTCAGCATGTGCGCATATGTCTGTGTGTCAAAAAAAATTGTTTAACTGTAAATAATTATGACTGTTTGTGTGTGCAGGGTCAATCTGAGCCTGAGGGAAAGGGGCCCACAGTAGAGGCACTGCAGAAGAAGATCCGTAAGTTGGAGTCGGAGCTGGAAAGGAGAAGTGTACCAGAGTCAACAACAGAAAGGAAAGGTCTTGGCCTAAAGGATGACAAGGTGAGTACATACTGTTTTACCCACTTCAGGTACAGTTGAAGTCAGAAGTTTACATACACCTTAGCCAAATACATTTAAACTCAGTTTTTCACAATTCCTGACATTTAATCCTAGTAAAAAATGTCCTGTCTTAGGTCAGTTAGGATCACCACTTTATTTTAAGAATGTGTAATGTGAAATAATAGTAGAGAGAATTATTTATTTCAGCTTTAATTTCTTTCATCACATTCCCAGTGGGTCAGAAGTTTACGTACACTTAATCACTCAATTAGTATGTGGTAGCATAGCCTTTAAATTGTTTAACTTGGGTTAAATGTTTCGGGTAGCCTTCTGCAAGCTTCCCACAATAAGTTGGATGAATTTTGGCCCATTCCTCCTGACAGAGCTGGTGTAACAGAGTTAGGTTTGTAGGCCTCCTTGCTTGCACACACTTTTTTAGTTCTGCCCACAAATGTTTTATAGGATTGATGTCAGGGCTTTGTGATGGCCACTCCAATACCTTGACTTTGTTGTTTTTAAGCCATTTTACAACATTGGAAGTATGCTTGGGGTGAATGTCCATTTGGAAGACCCATTTGCAACCAAGCTTTAACTTCCTGGCTGATGTCTTGAGATGTTGCTTCAATATATCCACGTAATTTCATTCCTCATGATGCCATCTATTTTGTGAAGTGCACCAGTCCCTCCTGCAGCAAAGCACCCCAACAACATGATGCTGCCACCCCCGTGCTTCACGATTGGGATGGTGTTCTTTGGCTTGCAAGCCTCCCCCTTTTTCTTCCAAACATAACAATGGTCATTATGGCCAAACAGTTCTATTTTTGTTTCATCAGACCAGAAGACATTTCTCCAAAAAGTACAATCTTTGTCCCCATGTGCAGTTGAAAACCGTAGTCTGGCTTTTTTAGGGCGGTTTTGGAGCAGTGGCTTTTTCCTTGCTGAGCGGCCTTTCAGGTTATGTTGATATAGGACTCGTTTTACTGTGGATATAGATACTTTTGTACTTGTTTCCTCCACATCTTCACAAGGTCCTTTGCTGTTGTTCTGGGATTGATTTGCACTTTTCGCACCAAAGTACATTCATCTCTAGGAGACAGAACGCGTCTCCTTCCTAAGCGGTATGACGGCTGCGTGGCCCCATGGTATTTATACTTGCGTAACATTGTTTGTACAGATGAACATGGTACCTTCACGTGTTTGGAAATTGCTCCCAAGGATGAACCAGACTTGTGAAGGTCTACAATTTTTTTCTGAAGTTTTGGCTGATTTCTTTTGATTTCCCCATGATGTCAAGCAAAGAGGCACTGAGTTTGAAGGTAGGTCTTGAAATACATCCACAGGTACACCTCCAATAGACTCAAATGATGTCAATAAGCCTATCAGAAGCTTCTAAAGCCATGACATCATTTTCTGGAATTTTCCAAGCTGTTTAAAGGCATAGTCAACTTAGTGTATGTAAACTTCTGACCCACTGGAATTGTGATACAGCAAAATAATCTGTCTGTAAACAATTGTTGGAAAAATTACTTGTGTCATGAACAAAGTAGATGTCATAACCGACTTGAGAAAACTATAGTTTGTTAACAAGAAATTTGTGGAGTGGATGAAAAATGAGTTTTAATGACTCCATTCTAAGTGTATGTAAACTTCCAACTTAAACTGTATCTACTGTATTCTAGTCAAGGCTCATCCTCTATAACTACTACTGTACACACCTTTTCTATTCAAATACTATCCATACAGTGCCTTGCGAAAGTATTCGGCCCCCTTGAACTTTGCAACCTTTTGCCACATTTCAGGCTTCAAACATAAAGATATAAAACTTTATTTTTTGTGAAGAATCAACAACAAGTGGGACACAATCATGAAGTGGAACGACATTTATTGGATATTTCAAACTTTTTTAACAAATCAAAAACTGAAAAATTGGGCGTGCAAAATTATTGGGTCCCCCGAGCTGACAAGGTGAAAATCTGTCGTCCTGCCCCTGAACAAGGCAGTTGCCCCACCGTTCCTAGGCCGTCATCGAAAATAAGAATGTGTTCTTAACTGAATTGCCTAGTTAAATAAAGGTATGGGGGCATATAGCCTCCACATTGACTTGGTACCGGTACCCCCTGTATATAGCCTCCACATTGACTCGGTACTGGTACCCCCTGCATATAGCCTCCACATTGACTTGGTACTGGTACCCCCTGTATAGAGCCTCCACATTGACTTGGCACTGGTACCCCCTGCATATAGCCTCCACATTGACTGTGTACTGGTACCCCCTGTATATAGCCTCCACATTGACTTGGTAACAGTACCCCCTGTATATAGCCTCCACAATGACTCGGTACCGGTACCCCCTGTATATAGCCTCCACATTGGCTCGGTACTGCTACCCCCTGTATATAGCCTCCACATTGACTTGGTACTGCTACCCCATGTATATAGCCTCCACATTGACTCGGTACCGGTACCCCCTGTATATAGCCTCCACATTGACTTGGTACTGCTACCCCATGTATATAGCCTCCACATTGACTCGGTACTGGTACCCCCTGTATATAGCCTCCACATTGACTTGGTACTTCTACCCCATGTATATAGCCTCCACATTGACTCGGTACCGGTACCCCCTGTATATAGCCTCCACATTGGCTCGGTACTGGTACCCCCTGTATATAGCCTCCACATTGACTTGGTACTGCTACCCCATGTATATAGCCTCCACATTGACTCGGTACTGGTACCACCTGTATATAGCCTCCACATTGACTCTGTACTGGTACCCCCTGTATATAGCCTCCACATTGACTCGGTACTGGTACCACCTGTATATAGCCTCCACATTGACTCGGTACCGGTACCCCCTGTATATAGCCTCCACATTGACTTGGTACTGCTACCCCATGTATATAGCCTCCACATTGACTCGGTACTGGTACCACCTGTATATAGCCTCCACATTGACTCTGTACTGGTACCCCCTGTATATAGCCTCCACATTGACTCAGTACTGGTACCACCTGTATATAGCCTCCACATTGACTCTGTACTGGTACCCCCTGTATATAGCCTCATTATTGTTATGTACATTTATTGTGTAACTTTTTGATTGATTAGATTTGTTTGACTTTAGTTGATTTAGTAAATATTTCATTAACTCTATTTCATGAACTGCATTGTTGGTTAAGGACTTGTAAGAAAGAATTTCACAGTAAGGTTTACACCTGTATTCAGCGCATGTGTCCAATCAGATTTGATTTGATCCCTCCCTCCCTGTCCCACTGCATGTTGGCTCCATAGAGATCCTATAATTATATTCCTGTATTTCATGGACATTCACAAATACAAGGTATTTGAGGATTGAAAGGAACCTATGTGTGACATGCCTCATCATCACACTATCTATCCTGCAGACAAATAAAGAAGAAATAGTACGGTGGGAGGAGGGCAAGAAGTGGCAGGCCAGGATGGAGAAAGTGAGGAACATTCTGAAGGAGAAGGAGAGGGAAACCGAGTCTGTCTCTAAGCAGCTGAGTACTCTCAAGGAGCTCTACGCCAGGTTAGAGCCAAGACACTCATGGTGCAAGGGATTTAGCCACACCATGCACACACCATAAGAAACATATACATCCCACACACTTCATGAAGACATACTAAGTACTGACATTTTCACTGACACACACGGACGCACATGCACACGGACAATACCAACAAAAGGTTCACAGAAGCACATGACCCTGCTTACTCATACACAATAGATATCGAACACTCACTCACTCCTTCACTCCAATACTCCTTAGCCATATGGTCTTAAGTTGTGCCATGTCCCTGGTTGTCCGTCTGTGTTCAGACTGGAGCAGGAGAAGGCAGGTCTGCAGAGGAAACTGAAGGGTCGTGGTGTGACGGTAGATCAGGTGGTGGGGGTGAGGACACAGGAGTCTGAGAAAGAACTGGTTGAGCTGAAGAGGAGGAACGCTGAACTGGAGCAACAGATCCTCACCATAAAGTAGGTGTTTCAGACATTGTAAAATGTGCTGCTGTTGGTTCGTTTAATAGCAACTCTTTTTCTTTAGAAGCTCAAAATCATAGGGCTTTTTCTGGTGGACAAATAAGATGGTGGGAACACATCGACAGCACTATTATGTATTGTGTTTGCAGTATAACCAGACCAACCCTTGTAGGACTAACATTTTCCTCTCTGTCCATTCCAGACAGCAGCAGGCCCTACCCAGAGATTCTGCCATGGAGGACATGAACCTGAGGAACCACTACCTGGAGGATAGGCTTCACTCCCTGGAGAGCCAGAAGTCCTCTGTAAGACTACACACTGACTGACTCAAATATGATCTAAGACTGCACTACCTTTTACACACAAACACAACAAGACAGGAAAACATACTTAAACTGCCGGGCTTGACGTTGAACGTTTGTGAAAACTCACTCAGACACAACAGACAACCACTGTTTACAAATATTGCCAACTGTCTTTCATCTCACTATGTACGTATGTTTGCATTAATTTCACATTTAAGTCATTAGGTTTCTACACTTTCTTTATTCTCTTTTCTACTTCTCTCTTTCACCCACTCCTCAATCCCATTCGTGAAGGAGGGGAGAAGTTTGGTCTCCCCGTCCGTGTCCTTGAAAGAGCTTCGTTCGCTGACGTTTGATGTTGGTGACGTACATGAGAAAAAGAGGGTCCTGACCTTCTTAGCCAATGACAGTGTAGCCTGTCAGAGAGATGGCACGTCAGCCCACAAGGAGGGGGCACTACACCCAAACCAAGAACAGAAAGAAACCCAGACAGTCTTTGATGGAACAAATGACTGTGTACCTGAGACCGAGCAGACAGAGAAACCAAGCAGGGCAGAGCGTGGAGAACAGGAAAGAACAGATGAGACTGGAGAGGGAGGACATGAAGAACAGACTGAAGATACAGGAGAGGGAGATGGGGAAACAGAAGAGACTGACAGAGAGTCCACGCAGGAGAACCTGGAAAAAAGTGGCGCAGAGTCAGAGAATGTCAATGAGGTGGCTGTTGCTGAACTAGTGGACATAACCACAGAGGAGAATCTCATTGTCAGACAGGATTCCACAAGTGACACTGTGCTGGATTTGAGTGTACCCAAACCATAGAAATAGAATGAATAGAACAGGCTTGGAACCTCTAACCCTGGCAATTTGACTGGTGAACTCATTGGTACACTCGCACTGGCTGCCTGGTATTGTGATGCAATCATTTCCATTGTAATATAGAATGTTCCTTCAAATTATGTTAACTGATGTGGCTCATGCAATATAATGGATTTTTTGTAATGTCAGTTGAGTATAATCAACATATTACAGCACATGTTGATGAGTACACATAGGAGCAAAGCAGGACGTTAAATAAAAAGTGCACCGTACACTTCCTTTTTTCTTCCATTATTTTTACTTCCTGCTTTGCTCCTATGGGTACACTCGCAATGGCCACCAGTCCACCCATTATGCCATAGGGGACATTCTTTCTATTCATTCTATTTCTACGATCCAAACCTCCTAAATCCAGAATGAGCCATCAACCTCTGAGAGGCTTGAGTCAGCGAAACCTGCATCTGAGCAAGGAGAGGTGACAGCAGTCGAGTAGTGTGATGGATACAGATAATGCAGAGGATACAGGGGGAGACAGAGATGGAGGAGATGGAGACACAGAGGGAGGTGGAGATGGAAATTAAGTGGTACAGTGGAGGAAACGTCAGGAAAGAAGAGGACTTCATAATGGAGGTCATCGCTGACCTCAGTGCTGACCTCATTGACGGCGAACCTGACAGTTTTGTCATCAAGGAACTCGACATTGACGATGTCACAGACAGGAAGCTCGAGTTTGTTTCGGAGAGTACCCGTGGTGCCGAGCTTGAGGTCATTACCAATGACATTGAGAAGATAAGACAAAAGCTCAAACCTATGTCTCCCAAAACTCATAAGGTACCAAAGGCTGTCCCTGGCTTCCACCCTGACAAGATGCTAGTGCAGTGTTTGAGCTAGCAGAAAGTGTGTAGTGTTTGGCTTGATAGGCTCCCAGTCTGTGTTTCATTTATTTTTTTACCTTTATTTTAACTAGGCATGTCAGTTAAGGACAAATTCTTATTTACAATGACGGCCTACCCCGGCCAAACCCTGTGTATAGTACCTCCTTCCAGTCCTAGGCGCTACGTTTTTGTATGTTAATCCATGTGGTCACCACCTTACACTTCCTTTCTTTGCTCCCTTCATCTCTTCCCTCTTCTCTCCTAATAAATTGTTATTTTTGTGCTTCGTCACATTCTGATTGCGTAAGTGTGACGGCTGTTATTTCTTTCTTCTAGACATCAGGCACCCCCTCGCAGAAAGAGTACGAGCTTCAGAGAGAGAACTTAAAGCTTTCCTCCGAGAAGCTGGAGCTCTGCTTTCAACTGGAACAGGCCAACAACGACCTACCCAGACTAAAGGTATGGTAGATACATTATGGGGGGGGGGGTTTGACTAAAAACATAGCTGCAGATCATTAGCTCCCTTTCAACTGGGGCCTTGAAGCCCAATAACTTAAGCCCTGTTAAGCAACCAGTTAAGACCTCAGTGGATAGGTGGATTTTAAGACCTTTGGTCTGTTAAGACCTGCCAGAGATGTTTGTTTTCCAGCTTATCCAATGATACCCTCTCTACTTTACTGATAGGACCAAGTTGCAGACCTCAAAGAGATGTACAACGTTCTGAAGAAGGAAAAGGCGGAGGTGGAGAAAAAACTGGGCCACGTCCGTGGGGTAGGTCAATCCTAGTCTTGTGCAGGGGTCTTGTGCAAGTTCTCAGTCTCTGCGATGGATTTTAGTCATATGGATGACGCATTAGGTTTGAGTCTAAAATAATATTTTTTTGTGGGGGGTTATTATTTAGGGTTAATATTTATATATATTTTCAAATAACTGCCCTTTTTTCTCTAGAGCCAAAAGGTTTGCCATGGAATTTTTTGACTGAAAAAGTTTCAATCATGGGATTTTTTTTTGTGCTTTAATTGCTTGTGTACGCTGATGACTAGGTATCTACACTGAGTATACAAAACATTTAGAACACCTGCTCTTTTTTTACATTTTATTTCACCTTTATTTAACCAGGTTGAGAACAAGTTCTCATTTACAACTGAGAGCTGGCCAAGATAAAGCAAAGCAGTTCGACACATACAACAACACAGAGTTACACATGGAGTAAACAAACATACAATCAATAATTGTATTTTCCATGACATAGACTGACCATGTAACTACTTAATGTATAAGCTAGAGCAGGGGTTCTAAATCTGTGTTTCGTGACCCGCCAATTGAGGTGCATTTTGAATCACGACCTACCATAAGGGTTGAGCGGTGAAAAAACATACATAGACCAAAGACTCTTTCCATGACACAGACTAACCAGGTGAATCCAGGTAAGAACTATGATCCTTTATTGATGTCTCTTGTTAAATCCACTTCAATCAGTATAGAGATGAAGATGAGCAACACAATATTAGAAAGGTGTTCTTAATGTTTTGTAAACTCGGTGTATACAGATGTCGTATTCCCATGTGGTCAGGCTGTAATTCTACTCTATCCACCGGTCTGTTTTCACTCTTGTTTTACTGACATGGCTTGTAGAGAGGTTCTCACTTTACAGTCAATTTAACCATCTAGTAACAGTGTATTATACAACAACTGGATCACACGACTGAATGAAACTCTTTCCTATCCACTGTAGGCGGGTCGCAGCGGTAAAACTGTGCCAGAGTTGGAGAAGACCATCGGGCTGATGAAGAGGGTGGTGGATAGGGTGCAGAGGGAGAACGAGACGCTGAAGAAAACTCCAGCAGCACTGAGTCAGGAACAGCTCACAGCTCTGGAACGCAAGCATGAAAAACTCAAGGTGAACTCTAGTTGAACTACTTGTGTAATAGGGCATGAGATGTCCTATTACATGTTTAACAACCAGTGGAGCTCTTATAGCCCTTCAAAACTGCTGTTCAAAAAAAACTGCTGTTATGCTGTTCAAGTTCAAATGTTTTTTAAATGCATTTTGTCCTCTGGCTCTCCGTCTTCTCTAGAATGATTACGAGAAGCTCAAGAGAAACACAGAAACACAGCTGAGCTCCAGACTAGAGACCAAAACCAAAGGAGTGGAGAAAATTGTGATGGAAAACGAACATTTACGGAAAGAGATTAAAAGGGTATGTGTTCCGCCCCATCCCCTTTTCATGGGATGCATAGTTACAACATTTAGTCAAGTCTCAAAAAATGTGTTGCAGGAGACTGAGGCTACGGAGAGGCTGAGGATGGCCAAGACCAGTCTAGAGATGACCAATGAGAAGCTGGAGTCTGAGCTGGAGGAGGCCAGACAACAACTAGTGGCAGCCCAGTCCAGGGTCATCCCTGAGGGGGTCGAAAGTAAGACCTGGAAGGCCACTGTGGTAACAAGGTGAGGGATCCGTTGAAATTAACGAAGTCAACCACTCAGTCCTCACTCCTGTTCTCATCTGACTAAAAGACACAAGCGAACTCACTAACCATGTTTCTTGGACTGTAACTACTTAATGTATAAGCTAGAGCAGGGGTTCTAAAACTTTGTTTCGTGACCCGCCAATTGAGGTGTCTTTTGAGTCACGACCTACCATAAGGGTTGAGCGGTGAAAAAACATACATAGACCAAAGACTAAGTAAAAAAATATATCATCTTGGCAGCAGAAAATGTTGTAGTTAAGCTAATTTCCTGCAATTCTACACATTTTACCATGGTTAATGCTGTGTTTATGCTCAAACATTATAACAAAATCAATGGGGGCCTGATTGCCTAGTGTTTCTTTTGTTGATTGTAAGTTCTCCAAGATTATAGGCTATTATTTAAAAATATATACGCTACCTTTCAAAAGTTTGGAGTCACATAGAAATGTCCTTGTTTTTTAAAGAAAATCAGAGGCGTACAGAGGCTCATTATCAACAACCATCACTCCTGTGTTCCAATGGCACATTGTGTTAGCTAATCCAAGTTTATCATTTTAAAAGGCTAATTGATCATTAGAAAACCCTTTTGCAATTATGTTAGCACAGCTGAAAGCTGTTGTTGTGATTAAAGAAGCAATAAAAACTGGCCGTCTTTAAACTATCTGGAGTATCAGCATTTGTGGGTTCGATTACAGGCTCAAAATGTCCAGAAACAAAGAACTTTCTTTTGAAACTTGTCAGTCTATTCTTGTTCTGAGAAATTAAGGCTATTCCATGCGAGAAATTGCCAAGAAACTGAAGATCTCGTACAACGCTGTGTACTACTCCCTTCACAGAACAGCGTCAACTGGCTCTAGCCAGAATATAAAGAGTGGGAGGCCCCGGTGCACAACTGAGCAAGAGGACAAGTACATTAGAGTGTCTAGTTTGAGAAACAGATGCCTCACAAGTCCTCAACTGGAAGCTTCATTAAATAGTACCCACAAAACACCAGCCTCAACGTCAACACTGAAGAGGCGACTCAGGAATGCTGGCCTTCTATGCAGAGTTCCTCTGTCCAGCGTCTGTGTTCTTTTGCTCATCTTAATATTTTATTTTTATTGGCCAGTCTGAGATATGGATTTTTTTTTTCAACTCTGCCTAGAAGACCAGCATCCCGGAGTCACCTCTTCAATTTTCTGGATTGACTGGCCTTCGTGTCTTAAAGTAATGATGGACTGTTGTTTCTCTTTGCTTATTTGAGCTGTTCTTGCCATAATATGGACTTGGTCTTTTACCAAACAGGGCTATATTCTGTATACCACCCCTACCTTTTCACAACACAACTGATTGGCTCAAACTCATTAAGAAGGAAAGAAATTCCACAAATTAAAAATAAAGCACACCTGTTAATTGAAATGCATTCCAGGTGACTACCTCATGAAGCTGGTTGAGAGACTGCCAAGAGTGTGCAAAGCTGTCATCAAGGCAAAGGGTGGCTACTTTGAAGAATTTAACACTTTTTTGGTTACTACATGATTCCATGTATTATTTCATAGTTTTGATGTCTTCACTATTATTCCACAATGTACAAAATAAGAAAACCCTGGAATGAGGTGTGTCCAAACTTTTGACTGGTACTGTTCATAAAATTGCAATGCACAACATTTTTTATCCCGTGACCTGCATGGACCCCTGCCACAACCTACAAGTGGGTCCCGACTGACAGTTTCGGAACCACTGACCTAAAGAACAAACATCTAGATCTGGTAGAATACCAAGCCAACGTAGACTACATTGGGGTGTCTTGAAACTAGATAGCTGACTGAAAAGGGGTTGGTTTCCCTCCCTTCAGGATGTTTGAGAGTAAGATGAAAGCACTGGAACAGGACATCAGCCAGAAGAACTCCAGTCTCTCAGAGCTCAGGCTGCAGCTGCGAGAGGCCAGTGAGAGGGAGGAGAAAGCACAGCGAGTCGCCAGCCAACTACAGGAGCAGGTAAGCGTAAGAGCTCCACACAGAGAAAAATTAAGAATCGCACAGTGATTTCACTGTGAAATCACTGTGCGATTCTTAATTTTTCTCAATGGTTGAGCCTCAAATGGCACCCTGTTCCCTATATAGTTCAATACTTTTAACCACGGCTCATAGGGCTCTGTTCAAAAGTAGTGTACTACTTCTGGGCCAATCAAACCAGATTGTTTATATAAAGAAAATGAAGTAGCATTCTAGTACTATGCTACATTATTTTCATGGTGGTGAAAACAGTTTTTGTTTGTTCTGAAGGTGAAGCTGTTAAACAACTTTCCCACCACAGCAAACACTGAGTCAGGCCTCGCCAAGGAGTTCCAGTCAGCGAGGTGAATATGTCCTATAGGCCAGCTCTTCAATGTAGACAAACTTGTGATACATCTAACCTGATTGCCTTTGCATACAATAGCATTACAAACATATGGTTCACACATATCTAACATGGGAATGCGTTAGCTATGTGTGAACCATATGTTAATGTAAACCAAAGTGAAGGAAATTGAAAACTGCATTTATGTTTGTAATATCCATTACTACACCAACGGGTCAAATTTGGTGATGAAAATTATACATTTGATTTGCCATCCATTAGTCACACAGGAATGTCTATCCCATTTTGTCTTTAGATTGACCAATAACCAGCTTGAGAGGGAGAAGGAAGAGCTGGTACAGAAGTATAGTGACTACACTAAGAAGTATGAGACAACCTCTGCTGGGCCAGGTGAGACATGTAAAAGCAAAGTGGTCCTGTTTGACAAGTTTCCACTTCAAGGTGGAAGATGTGCATTATTGATGTGTTCATGCATGTTCTGTGATGTCAAACAAAACTTGTACTGTTCAGGAATGATGCAGAACCTAAACAGGCGCAGTAACTAACTAGCACAATTTGCACATCAACAAGTGTCATGTTTTTGTCGTCAGGGTATGAGGAGCTACAAGCCCTGCTGAAGGCCACTGGAGAGGAAAAAAAACACTTGCAGGTATTGGGACTTCTCCGATCTATTACCTCATCTATTTGGGTTGTTTTGAGTGTAGAAAAGTAAAAACATTCAAACAAATTGTATCTATTTCTCTGTGAACATATTTTTGATTTACCTTCCCGATTCCAGGCCGAAGTAAAAAAGATGAAGATGGAACTGGAGAACTTTGACCCGACATTCTTTGAGGAGATTGAGGATCTGAAGTTTAATTACAATCTGGAGGTGAAGAAGAACATTGTTCTGGAGGAGCAACTGAAGAAAGTGTGTGAACAGTTTGGTGTAGCAGCTGCAGATATCCCTGATGTGTCCATCAGCTAACACAGGATGGATATTGTGCCTTTTAAACCATTAAATGTCTTAAATATATAGTATTTATATGGTTTTAATGTGAATGTCGTCTAGAAGATGAAGTTGAATGTAATTGTGTTTCTCCTCCTGAGGCAGTTTTGTTCAAACAATGTAGCAGGGATTTTACATGTCAAACAGTTTTGTACATTTGTATACAGTGCCTTCAGAAAATATTCATACACCTTATTCCACATTTTGTTGTGTTACAGCCTGAATGTATTTTATTTATGTTGATCCATCTACACACAATTCACCATAATGACTAAGTGAAAATGTCTTTTTAGAAATGTTTACAAATGTATTGAAAATGAAGTACATATCTAATTTGCATAAGTATTCACACCCCTGAGTCAATCAATCAATACATGTTAGAATCACCTTTGGCAGTGATTACAGCTGTGAGTATTTCTGCGTACTTCTCTAAGAGCTTTGCACACCTGGATTGTACAATATTTGCACATTATTGTTTTTACAATTCTTCAAACTCTGTCAAGTTGGTTGTTGGTCATTGCTATAGACAATTTCAAGTCTTGCCATACATTTTCAAGCTGATTTAAATCAAAAATGTAACTAGGCCACTCAGGAACATTCAATGCCTTGATAAGCAACTCCAATGTAAATTTAGCCTTGTGTTTTAGATTATTGTCCTGCTGAAAGGTGAATTTGTCTCCCAGTGTGTTGGAAAGCAGACTGAACCAGGGTTTCCTCTAGGATTCTGCATCAAAAATCATGTTTTTTTTTAATCTATTGAACTTTTGAAAATGTTAACTTTTTTTCCATAACAAAGGGGTTGAATACTTGACTTAAGACATTTCAGCTTTTCTTTTTTAATTTAAAAACATAATTCCACTTGGACATTGAGGTATTGTATAGGCCAGTGACACAAAATCTCAAATTAATCCATTTGAAATTCAGGCTGCAACACAACAAAATGTGTAAAAAGTACTTTCTGAAGGCACAGTATGTTGGCTAGATTGTGTTTGATACGTTTTCTATTGCGTTACTTCTATCAATAAAGCAGATTTAATGTGCATATGTGTATATCAGTGGCCAAACTGCTTTTAATTTAAGGGCAAAAACCATTTGGAATAGCTTTTGAAATAGATATTTGGTCAAAATATATGTACATTTACATGATACTTAGGCTACACATATTCAATATATTTACAGGCTTTTTATTGGGCAGGTTCGTTCATGTTGGAAGACATATAGCCAGGTTAAACCAGATTGAACACTGCACTCACCATTGTTTCACTGGTGACCCCACTATTTAGTCTGGTTCAACCATACTAATGGTAATACAGTATGGAAGCTTACAGTCCTGGAGCAAGGCCCCTAAATCTATGCCGTCAGGCTCTCTTGTGGTGACGACATCTCAGTGATTTCTTTTTAAGGTCTGTCCCTCGAGTTAGAAAATGTCTGATAGTAGTACAGCAATGGTAGCTTTCTCTGCGTTCCATCAGAGACATTCTTAGAATGTTCAGGACCACCTTAGTGTGGAGTGCTTTCCTAGAGAGATTGTTTTTATGGAGTGAATCACAGGATTCACGCATGAACCCCACAATTTTTTCCCCCAACATGGCCGCCAAACAACTAAAAAGGGTCTTATTGGATAAATGTTGCATTACCATACCTGTATGAAAAAAGTATATTATTCCCAATAATATCTTGAAATGTTCTTAGTGATGTAGAATACACAACCAAATTAGCCAGGTGTGCTATAACATAACAATGTTAAATTGCGGTTAGAATATGCCCAAGAAGCTGTTATGATCAGTAATTGCTATATTTAATCTTCAAACATGGATATGTACATGTGAATAGACATGGATGTGAGCTGATGAAAATTATATTAACTGTTTTCATTAACAATGTAAAATTCCATAGGAATGCCAATACGTTTTAACCTAATATCTGGATGATGAGAGCAGCAAACCATTACACATAGTTAGTCTAAATCAAGATGTATTCTAATACAATTATATTCCATACAGGTATGGTAATGCGAAATGTATCCGATAACACCCAATTGAGTTGTTTGGCAGCCATATTGGAAAAAGGCTTCAGTGGGGTTAATGCTGTAGTGGCCCTGTATACAAATATTTTTTAAACCCTGTTCTAGCTGAGCGTGTGAAATGTGGTGTTCCTATCACCGAAGATACAATCCAAAAGCGTAGCTGCCCCATATTAATTCATAATATGTACCATAGAGGTCAAAGTTCTGTTGACCTGAACATTGCAAGAATGTATCTGATGGATAGCTGTGAATCTAAGCTTTCTAGTGCTATATGATTACAGGGTATACGTGAGCAATAACTTGTTGTATACTGACATTGTCTGTCATAGGGTAAAATCCCTATGGGAAAAATGAATGGGATGGAGGGATGAATGAAAGTGATAACACAGAAAGCTGCCATTGCTGCACTGCTATCACACATTTCCAACACTAAGGACATAGACCTTCACATAATCACTATGAGACATTATTACCCCAAGTGAGCCTGACCGACCCCACTGACTCATGGATAATTACAAACAGGAATGTTTCTTAAGACTCCGGGCAGATCCTGGTGGATTTAGGGATAAAGGTCTTCTGACCTAAATAGGACTTCCTGGTTAAATAAAGGTTAAGGGTCAAACTGGATGTCCTGCAGTCTGCTGAAGCGATGTCCGTTTAACTGGGATAGAGATGTAAACAAGTCCTTGCTGGTGATGTCATACTCTCGTTTGGTCCCGTCGACGTGGACGACCACAGGCCGAGCATTCAGGATGGTGTCGCCATCCGGCCATCTCAGTCCCAGGTGATGACGATGGAGCTACAGCCAAACAAACAAACACTGGTTTTACCACTTAAATGTCAAAGCTTCTGACCTGGAGGTAACAAAATAACACACTTTTCATAATTTCATTATGATGTGATGAAAGAAAACTAACAAAGAAAATCTGAAGACATACCACAGTCCAAGTCTCAATTTAATTGCATAATAGGAGCCTCTGATGGGTTCTAGAGCGCTTACCTTAACCAGTGTCCCGTCATTACAGTGCCAGACGATGCCCTCAACACGGCCCTCCTGGCTGTCCTGGAACCAGGAACACAACTGCTGGTAGTCCACCGGGGGAGGGTTCCTGATGTGTACACTCCCATGGGCAACCAGGACGTGGACAGGCTGCTTTTTACTTCCCAACCCTGTCAGAAACAACACAATATTTAGATGATCTTGCTAAAAGGCCACGTTCAGAAGTGCATGTATACATGTACAGTGGAGGACTTGGACTGTATGTCACATTTACCATATGGGTTCCCATTGACGTTGGTTCCAATAAGCTCCAGGGTTTGCTCCAGGAGATCCGCCAGTTGTACCATGGTGATCTCTAGCAGGTCTTCCTTGTCAGCACTGGGCCTCAGAACCAGCGCTACACCAGCATCATAGTCCACAACAGACGAGTGCCAACAGTACTGCTTGTTGTCTTTCTCCACTGGAACCCAACCTAAACATACATTGAAAAAGTACAATCAGTATTTTAGTTTCCATTTAAAGGACATACCATTTGTAAATAGAAAATAGTGAAAAGCGAGTGACAGGCCTTTTAGTTAATCAATGTCCGGGAAACCAGCTCGAGTTGTGTGTCCATATATAGTGTCCCACCTGGGATGTGTCCGTGGTCATCTGGTACAGGCTGTCCATTGTGGTGCTGAACTCTGTGTGCCGGGACCCAAGACTCTGGAACCGTCTTAAAGTCTTCTTTCACATTCCACGTAAAACCTTTGTAACTTTTGTGGGAATACTGATGCTTCTTGAACCTCTTGTCTGCCTGCTTGGTGGGCTTCCGATCTAGTCGAGCCCAGAGGTATGATTGCCCTGGAAAAGAAAGAAACCATTTACAGTGTAGACATTTCATTGAGGGAGCTTCATTTTTTCCATAACGAGGGTATAAAGGCCCAGGTGTGTGGACTGCAATGTTAATTTATGCAGTTCAACGCTCACCTTTATAAATTGAAACATAGCAGCAGGTGCCATCCAGCTTTTCTGTGGCAAGTGCACAGTCAATATTCGATTCCAGTGCTATAGGGTTCACGTTTTCAGTGGCTACAACCTGAAATTGCTGTTAGAAAAAAAGATAACGAAGAGGGACATATCATTACAGCAAAGATTTCCTGCATAGTACGTGCAACTGACTGTCTTTTTTAGCAGCTACCGGTAAATCAAAGTTGCTAAAAAAATATATATCAATCATAACCTAAAAACTATGGTCATATTTTGTTGTATTGTGCCATATCAATTGAAATGTGTTTGTTGTCATAGAATATACATAAAGATATGTGCATCTTATGGTGTTTTCACATATCTCATATTTCACACTCTAACTCTGGGGTAAAAAGAAAAAAAGCTAAATAACTGTTCTCTTTGTATTCACACTTCCCTTGCCTTTGAATGAGGACTCAACTCTTTTGCCAGTTCCTTTCACCTATTTTGTGATTTGAGTTCTCCTTGCCTTCACATTGCTATGTTTAGAAAGTTACCAAGATCTTTTTCTAACAATCCACTCTGGGTTTTTACCTTGTGCAAGACAAGCCATTCTATCAGAATGTGTTATCAGACAGCTAGATATACTAACTTACATTTTGGAGGTTAATAGATTGCATTTAGTTAAAATATGAGAGAATAATTGTAATCAGAAGATACTATGAACATGTAAATATAATTGGTAACAGAATAAATAGCCGTTTATTCTGTAGCACCGTTTCCCCTGCCATAACCCCTCATATTGGTGCCACAAAAGAGAGAAGATGGTGAAATCACCCTTACAGTGGACACATTTCAAGAGCTCAACTGTGCCGCGATCAGCAGGACAACGTTGATAGAAATGTATGATGTAGCTAGAGCAAACATCTCTTTGGTATATATAATATTAAATCACGTCAGCTTTAGTCATGGCATTTCTATCTGCAACGTTCCACGTTTTCGTACTAAACATGGCTCTGGTTTTCATTCAATGGGGTAACATCAGACTGCATCACTAACCAATAAACTGCTGCTGTGTTGACGTTTTAGCTAGTTAGCATTAGCTTAGTATCCACCTAACTATTGTGCAGAGTAAGAATCATTACAAAACGTAGCTATTAGGAAAACAAATACAACATTAATCTAGAAAACCATTAATGTATACAGTAGTATTTAGGATATATTCTAACTGTTAATTTGAGTTATTTTACCTGTTATTTTACCTAACTAGTTAGCAACGCACGTTAGCGATCTAACGTTAGCTGCTATCTGCAGTAACTCATACTCACTTGACATTCGCGTTTTCTGGATTGTTCCTCTTTCACCTCAGTCAAAAACACACAAGATATCTTTTGCTGCACAGAACCGAAACGTCGCATTATGGCAGACTTCCGTTAATACGGAATAATTAAGATCAAAGAGAGAAGTAATTTTCTGCCTCGAACTCGTTCTTTTCCGGGTATAGTAACCACTAGATATTATTGAGCATGCGCAAAGCCAAAATCAGTAGGAACACCGTGTTGTATTTATTATGGATCCCCATTAGCTGCTGCTACTCTTCCTGCGGTCCAGTAAAATTAAGGCAGTTTATACATTACATGACAATACATTCACAATGTCTCTTCTCCACCGGTACCACATATCTAATAGTACAAAATCCACGTGTACATGTGTGTATGCTATCGTGTGCGTATGCATGTGTCTGTGCCTATGTTTGTGTTGCTGCTTCACAGTCCCCGTTGTTCCATAAGGTGTATTTGTATCTGTTTTTTAAATCTAATCTAACTGCTTGCTTCAGTTACTTGATGTGGAATAGAGTTCCATGTAGTCATGGCTCTATGTAGTACTGTGCGCCTCCCATAGTCTGTTCTGGACTTGGGGACTGTGAAGAGACCTCTTGTGGCATGTCTTGTGGGGTATGCATGGGTGTCTGAGCTGTGTGCCAGTAGTTCAAACAGACAGCTACAACTCGGTGCATTCGACATGTCAATACCTCTCATAAATACAAGTAGTGATGAAGTCAATCTCTCCTCCACTTTGAGCCAGGAGAGATTGACAGGCATATTATTAATATTATCTTTCTGTGTACATCCAAGGACCAGCCTTGCTGCCCTGTTACGAGCCAATTGCAATTTTCCTTAGTCCCTTTTTGTGGCACCTGACCACATGACAGAACAATAGTCCAGGTGTGACAAAACTAGAGCCTGTAGGACCTGCCTTGTTGATAGTGCTGTTAAGAAGGTAGAGCAGCGCTTTATTATGACTTCTCAGACTTCTCCCCATCTTAGCTACTGTTGTATCAATATGTTTTGACTGTGACAGTTTACAATCCAGGGTTACTCCAAGCAGTTTGGTCACTACAACTTGCTCAATTTATTACAAGATTTAGTTGAGGTTTATGGTTAAGTGAATGATTTTTCCCAAATACAATGCTTTTAGTTTTAGACATATTTAGGTCTAACTTATTCCTTGCCACCCACTCTGAAACTAACTGCAGCTCTTAGTTAAGTGTTGCAGTCATTTCAGTTGCTGTTGTAGCTGACATGTATAGTGTTGAGTCATCCTCATACATAGACACACTGGCTTTACTCATTAAAGAAGCCTCTCCTGCCAGTAGATGGCAGTGAAACACAACCCTTACAAAAAAAGATTGACGTTTTGAAACTGCAGTTAAAGTGCAGAATCTGCAGTCAACTGTGGTATTTTGGATGCAGTAATTGTAGAATAACTGCAGTTGAACTGCAGTTATACTGCACTCTAACTGCAGTTACACTACAAAATTACTGCAGTAAAAAAAAAGTGTTTATTTTGGATACAGTATTTTCAGCAAACTGCAGTTACAGTATACTGCCCTCTAACTGTAGTTATACTGCACTCTGACTGCAATATTTTTTTGTAAGGGAAATCTCCACCAACCCAAAACGTATTCTCTAGGCCAGTGGTTCCCAACCTTTTTAGGTTACTGTACGCAGAGGCATCATGCCCATATGGGGCACAGGGAGACATGCCCCTTTAGATTTGTCCTGTAACAATTATAATTAACAATTATAATTTTTTGGTTTTGTTTCTCTGTAATACTGCTAGTCACCTTGCAATTTTATGAAAGCCCATTTAGGTTCCCAATCTCCCAACCTCATAACTAATGTTAGCTACCAAGAAGCCATTTCAAGCTATCAATTAAGTTAGATTCACTAGCTTGTCTAACTATCTTAGCTGGCATGCCTACTGGCAAGGTTGGTAGACTTTAGAAAAGCATGCAATAACTAAATGTACTGAATAAGACTCATATTCCTTTCTGTTACACAGATTTGATGTAGTTTCTGTAAAAAATATATATATATAAAAACACACCAGGCAGGAGGATACAGACAGCTCAAGATGTATGCTTAGATATGCAGAAAAATTCAACTTTTTTTTTTTTTTACATATAATTAAGCATAATCAGTGCAGGAGCTCACCAGCACCTCAAATGTTCTACTGCTTGAGCTCCTGTTCCTCTTATAGAATATTAGCTCAAACGTACCTGCAACCAAAATTGGGGCGGCAGGTAGCCTAGTGGTTAGCTTGTTGGGCCTGTAATCAAAAGGTCGCTAGATCAAATCCCTGACCTTACAAGGTAAAAATATGTAATTCTGCCCATGAACAAGGCAGTTAAGCCACTGTTCCTAGGCAGTCATTGTAAATAAGAATTTGTTCTTAACTGACTTGCCTAGTTAAATAAAAAGGTACATAAATAATGAGTACCAGAACCTATATCAGTCCAAGTCCATCACTGAGCATCATGCTCTGAAGATTGCAGTATAAAGTTGTTTCAGGTGTTTGAAAAATCTACATTTATCCAACTAGGCCCCCCGAACCAACTCCAGCCACCCTCAAGTACTTTGTGCCCCCTCAGATTTTTGGGGTGCATGATGCCCCTGACTGTACCACCAGCCCTGAGTTCCTCAGAAGTACCCCCTCATGTGAAATGTACCAGTAAGCCTATGGTCTCTTGAGTCCTCTCAAGAACACACTGTGGATAGGCCACGTACCCCCAGGGGTCCTAGTACCCCTGGTTGGAAACCACCGCACTAGACCCTACCCAATAAATCAACATTTTTGTAGCATTCATTTTTTGATTGAACAAAAGTGAAGATTTTCTGCAACTCATAAAACAAAATGGGACTTAAAACTGTACAAAAATACAAGTTGGACAGACGAATCAAATAAATCAATAAAAAAACTTAAATAAATAGATGACAGTGAATCTAGGCAAAGGACAATATTTTAGTTTGATTGTTTTCAATCATTTATAAAACAAAAAATACATTGAATTATCAGAAACATTATCTGAAAAAAAACTCTGCAGAGCTCTATTATTTTTACAGTTCCTAATACTTATTTCTGCAGTTCCTGTTAGTCAACAATATATTTAGCTAATGCCTTTTTCAGCACTGTAAATCCCCCTCAACATGGCCATATACAGTGCGGGGGGGGGGGGGGGGGGAGTATTTAGTCAGCCACCAATTGTGCAAGTTCTCCAACTTAAAAAGATGAGAGAGGCCTGTAATTTTAATCATAGGTACACTTCAACTATGAGACGAAATGAGAAAAAGAAATCCAGAAAATCACATTGTAGGATTTTTAATTAATTTGCAAATGATGGTGGAAAATAAGTATTTGGTCAATAACAAAAGTTTCTCAATACTTTGTTATATATCCTATGTTGGAAATGACAGAGGTCAAACGTTTTCTGTAAGGCCTCACAAGGTTTTCACACACTGTTGCTGGTATTTTGGCCCATTCCTCCATGCAGATCTCCTCTAGAGCAGTGATGTTTTGGGGCTGTTGCTGGGCAACACGGACTTTCAACTCCCTCCAAAGATTTTCTATGGGGTTGAGATCTGGAGACTGGCTAGGCCACTCCAGGACCTTGAAATGCTTCTTACGAAGCCACTCCTTCTTTGCCCGGGCGGTGTGTTTGGGATCATTGTCATGCTGAAAGACCCAGCCACGTTTCATCTTCAATGCCCTTGCTGATGGTTTTCACTCAAATCACACGATACATGGCCCCATTCATTCTTTCCTTTACACGGATCAGTCGTCCTGGTCCCTTTGCAGAAAAACAGCCCCAAAGCATGATATTTTCACCCCCATGCTTCACAGAAGGTATGGTGTTCTTTGGATGCAACTCAGCATTCTTTGTCCTCCAAACACGACGAGTTGAGTTTACCAAAAAGTTCTATTTTGGTTTCATCTGACCATATGACATTCTCCCAATCTTCTTCTGGATCATCCAAATGCTTTCTAGCAAACTCAGACGGGCCTGGACATGTACTGGCTTAAGTAGGGGGACACTTCTGGCACTGCAGGATTTGAGTCCCTGGCGGCGTAGTGTGTTACTGATGGTAGGCTTTGTTAGTTTGGTCCCAGCTCTCTGCAGGTCATTCACTAGGTCCCCCCGGGTGGTTCTGAGATTTTTGCTCACCGTTCTTGTGATCATTTTGACCCCACGGGGTGAGTTCTTGCGTGGAGCCCCAGATTGAGGGAGATTATCAGTGGTCTTGTATGTCTTCCATTTCCTAATAATTGCCCACAGTTGATTTCTTCAAACCAAGCTGCTTACCTATTGCAGATTCACTCTTCCCAGCCTGGTGCAGGTCTACAATTTTGTTTCTAGTGTCCTTTGACAGCTCTTGGCCATAGTGGAGTTTGGAGTGTGACTGTTTGAGGTTGTGGACAGGTGTCTTTTATACTGATAACAAGTTCAAACAGGTGCCATTAATACAGGTAACGAGTGGAGGACAGAGGAGCCTCTTAAAGAAGAAGTTACAGGTCTGTGAGAGACAGAAATCTTGCTTGTTTGTAGGTGACCAAATACTTATTTTCCACCATAATTTGCAAACAAATTCATTAAAAATCCTACAATGTGATTTTATGGATTTTTTTTCTCATTTTGTCTGTCATAGTTGAAGTGTACCTATGATGAAAATTACAGGCCTCTCATCATTTTAAGTGGGAGAACTTGCACAATTGGTGGCTGACTAAATACTTTTTTGCCTCACTGTATTGCTACTAAGGGCCATTTGTTGTGGTCTCTGGATTACTGACGATGATGTCACTGGTGAACTTCCTGTCTCCATTCTCCTCTCCTCCTTCTCTCTGTTGTGGGTCCTGCAGATCCATCTCACTGTCCGTGTGTCTCCACATCTCAGTCTCTATGTCATCCTTCAAGTTGTGCTGTCCTCTGCGCCAGAATTGGATTGGGAAAACACCCCTGGTCCTTTGAAGTAAATTTAAAGGAAACATGGAGAGAAGAAGAGCAAATGGTAACATGTTACACTAACAGTTCTAGTGCATGTTTTACCACAGACCGAAGATGCAACCCAGACACGTCAAAGGGGGTATAAAGCTGAAGCATCCGTTTAGTATATTTTCTCACCACCAAATTTGGTAGTGAGAAAAAGTCCAGTCACGGGTAGTGGGAGAGGATGGAACTAGGTGAAACTGAGCCGACATTCTGCTAATTTTCTCATCGATGAAACATCTGATCTCAATACATTTTTCTTTTCCCAAAACTACACTCTGTTACGAACAAAATGCACTACGTTTTATAGACTTGACGCTTTGCGAAAGTTTAAAAAAAATGTCTTTGTTTAGAAGGAGTTAAGATCGATTCGAGTTTGTGCACATGCGCACTTCACAGAGGAGACGTTCCGTAACGGAAATATGCAAATACATGCTACAACGCGCCAATAGGATCTCGCTAGCTCGTGCTTGGCTTTGCCCACCTCTGCTTGTTCTGCATACTATGCTTCATTTGCTTCCACTATAAACGACACAGATGAACTATTTTTGGTTAGTTATAAATATCTTCACGTATAATCATGTATAAAATCTTTATAATCAACGTATAGTATAATATGTATAACATGCTTATGATCAAAGTAAGTACACAGCAATAAACATAAGACCCACGTTTTGTAGTAACACACTGCTACTGCCGCAGCCAGCAAGGGTAGAACGACGAGGAGCGCCGTAGATATTGCTGAAAGGATAATGGTGTGTCAAATATATTATAACAATCTAAAATGGAAGCTGATCATAAATGTAATTGACAATACAAAAAAAGCCATTTGAGGATTACCACCTACCTCCGGCTGGGCTCTCGATGTGGTTGGAGGTGTTTTGAGAAGGAGAGGAAACGAGGGAGGAAGAGGTGAAAGACAAAAACGAGATGAGAGGTGGAGAGGGAGAGAAAGAGCTGGGGAGAGAGAGAGATGATGTGGGAAGTAAGTGGGAGAGGGAAGTGGGACAAGGGAGGGAGGAGGGGGATGGGGAGGGAGGAGGAGAGGTGGAGATGAAGCTGGTTGTTGACTGGACCATGTGAGTGGTCGTTGTTGTGGTAGTGGGGGCCAATCTTGAGACTTGTGTTGTTGATTTATGTGCTGGAACTTTAGGTGTTGTCTTGACCCTGTTTTTCACAGTTCTGGTAGTAGTTGGTGCTGATGTTGAAGTGACTGTTGTAGTGGTCATAGTTTTTGTTGTGGTCTGGACTTTAGGTGTTGTGATATCCAAAGGATTCTCTAAATCTGCATGGGGTGAGCGAAGGCATCAACAAGTCAATTTTCTAAAGTAAAGCACATTCAAACTATTTTTCAAATACATTTTTCATTGCAACATGTTTATGATCAATACTTTGCTTTAGTTCATTTAACATGCATTATAATTAAATATACACAAGTTATATGTACCTGTTAAATTGAAACAAAACACATGAAAGGGTGTTTTTATCGGTGCTCTCCATCTTATTAACCCAATGTTATTCCTGCCACATTTCATGCTCTTCACAATGCGAGGGATAACTGCAATCTGTTCATCTATCCAGCCATATCTGTTTGAAAGACCACACGAGATATTATTTTATGGTGGATATTTAAAATACATTTTATTTTTATACTTTTTACAAATGTATTGGTCAAATGTATAATGTCTCTAGGAGATTTACAGTACAGATCTCCAACTTTAACCATACAGGAATTTTTACTTCTTGGAATTTATATGAATAAATATTTTACTATTTTGGTTAAACATGTAGAACTATCGACGTAATTTAACAAGCCTATTACCTTCACGATCCTGTATCTGCACACATACACAATTTGCACTCCCTTAAAAGGGGACATACCCAGTGGGACATTTCTGCCACCACTCCACCCTACCCGCATGTCTCCAGTCCATGTTGGTGAGCAGTATGGACCTGTTCCCAGGTCGCTATGGTGATGTTCAGGAAGAGGCACATGGCTCTAGCCTGAGAGGCGTTCAGGGCATATTGATTCCCGTAAGACACCATGGACACTCCAGAGTTTCTGCCAACCTCAGGGAAAACTGCACAAGTCAAATCCATCAGATGGAATGTATTGCAATAAAAGTAGACTACACACAAGAGTACTGAAAACTGCAAAAAAAAAAAAACATGATTACTCTTATTTAAATAGATCTATGTGTAATGCATTATAAGACTTGTCATAAGTTGTTGACTTTGAATAACTTGTTATAATGTCTTACTTTCATCTAAAAAATTATCCTAAATGACTTAATGTTCCATCCATTAAAGAAATTCCACATAGAAATACATGACATATTATAAGCACATAAGACTTTGAGTGCTCATGCATGCTTATAACAAATAATAAAGCATTATATCTGATTGCTTCAGGGAAGTGTAATCAAAATGGTTATAAATATGTATTGCCCGGGCCCATAGCAATGCAACGGAACTCTAAACATCTGCAGCATCCCTTCTTTCATATTGATACATTTATATTTTTTAAAATCCCATCATACCAAAAAAGGTGCCTTACCTTTAATGAGATTGAATTCAAAAGTCAGTGCATACACAGCCATGGTGAACAGAAGGCAAGAAAAGAGCCAGACCCTTGCCATGGTTTGTCTGGTAACATTTAATATCAGACTCTTAATGGTGCACTATAGTGAAGATGCTACCAGAATAAAGAGAGTGAGCGGGGCAACTTTCGCCAAACAATGTCCACTTCCAGGGGTGACGACAGAGGTTGTGTCCAAAATGCCCCCTTACATGTATGGGCCCTGGTCAAAAGTAGTGCCCTTTAAAGGGAATTAGTGTACCATTTGAGACATAGTCATAAAGGACACTGGGAAAGAGGAAACAGGAAGAGGGGCCAAATCTGTTTGGAGCCCCCGAATCGGGGGCCACACATACCTTTAAAAACCAAATGGGGGCAGCTCTGGAGCACAGCCTGTTCTGGATTCACCTCTCACACATATATGTTTTTATTATTACATAATAACATATGGATTGTGAAATAACATCTTTTATTTGTAGAATATATTTTGGGTTCAGGAAGAGGGCGAATGTGAGCATTTGACCCAGGGTGAATTCATCATGAGATGCGATGAAATGTCATAACAAAACAGCCAACGCATTGTCTACAAATGCACATAATATCATATGTAGCGGTTGATTTAGACCACAGTATCTGCCAGACAGGAAAACAATCAAGGACCCATTCCTCATTTCGACAGGACCGGTTTTCAACCACTTCTGTTTTTGTTTCGCCAGCACTTAGTTCTAGCAGAGTTATGGTTGGTGTGACAGGACAATCTATAAGTGGAGGAGGAGGTTCTTCTTCACAACATAGCACTGATTCTCAAGGGGTTTCCCCCCTGCTGCTTTTTCACCTGGTGATTGGAAGCTCTTCCCATCTCTTTAGATCAACATGGAACTGTAGGCTACCTGTCGCCAGGCACTCACATCAAAGAATACAGGCTACAGCGTGTTCACATAACCCAGTGAGGGTCAGTGGGTGCAACCAATTGATTTTTAAAGGGAGGCTTGGCTGAGGAAGTTGTGGTGGCTTCGTTGTCGGGTTACTGCTTGAGATCGGAAACTATGTTTTAAGAATGGGACACGTTAACGAGTGATGTTCGGAATCAGATTTTTTTTTATCTCACACAACACGAAAGAATTGCCAATTCCCCTCCCCATAATGACATCAAGAGAGTCATTAAGAAGACAGGAGGAAAGCCATTGTTGAATGAAAAGAATTCATCAAACTACTAAACGATGCCACACTGTGCCTCCATCTTCCTGCTAAACAACATAAACACACACAGGGGAAGTGTTAAAAAAAAATCCCATATTTTCTCTGCGTCAAAGATTTTATGGTCTCATCTTCTGATCTGTAGATTTCCACGGCAAAACACCACATTTGATTGGTCCCATAGGAAACACAGGAAGTGGGTCGTAATGCATGGGATATTAGTATTGAGTCTTGTGATGTAATGCACGGTTCATAAACTGAGGATTGGAGGGGGGGGGGGGGGGGGAATCCACACTGATACAGTTTTGTGTTGAAATCTACACTGGATTGGTGTATAGCAGTGGTTCCCAACCTTTTTCAATTACTGTACCACCAACTGTATTTTGGCCTGGAGTACCCCTCTGTCTTTGTACCTGACTTGCATATCTTAGACCACCTTTTGCAAAACGTTAAATACAAATGTCATCAGTGAATACAAAATTCTCTGTTGTGTTTTGTTCACAGAATAGTAAGACATTATTTTCATCAGAAGAGAAATTTGTGCACTTATGTTAACTGTTTCCGGCAGTCAGTAAATACTACTGCACAAAATGATAAATCATCCCATCAGTGTCATACCATGTACAATATAGGAAATATCTACGCAATGGGACTGTCTAATGTTTATTTGTTACAATATCGTGGACATGCATAGATGCAGAGAATGAAGTTGGGTTAGTTCTAAGTAACTTTGGGTTTCGCGGAAGTCATCATCTCCAACATTGTGACCTTCCATCACAGAGCTTTACTTTGGTGTGAATTGAGGCCTATACATTCATATCAGTTGTGTTCCTTCACTGTATTCATCTTTCCTTATTTCTATTGTGGATTGTGTTTCTGTGCACCAATGGTCTACAAAACTATGAGCAAACCAGCCTATGTATTGAATACATGGATTTGGATGATACCGATTATTGAATCCAGCACACAATGTGCTTATTTTTTATTAAAATATTTATCAGGAATAATATTTGTTTTGATGTGTATGAAATATTTTGGTAAAATATGCATGAAAGGAGAGTAATTCTGCACCTTTGAATATTAATACTTCCAATTTTGATCATAATGATTTAGTGACTGCATTTTTTTTCATCTATCTATGGGATTTTAAAAGACAGACTTTGTTTTGTCTGCTTGGACTTGATCGATAGGTATGATTTTGTTGATCTTTTTTTGCAGGCAGTCGTGTTCTTTTGATTCATGTCTTTACAATTTTCTCATTATAAAATAGTTTTGATTAATATATGGATCTTTTCAAAATCCATTTATTGTTTTGAAAATTGACGTCGTTCCAAAAAATGCTTGTACAGAGTGATAAAAACAGTCAATTGTACATCATCTGAATATCTCAGTGTTAAAGACCTTGTCAAGCACATCCTGCCTGTTCAAGGTTACTGTAAAATACAGCCCTACACAGGTCTTGTGTCAAGGCCATTCTTCCTGGATACCATGCCAACCCCCAAACAATACATCCAAAGCGCGTCATTCATAGAATACAGGAATTTCCCCAATAAAAATTTGTATAGATATAGTTTTAGTTATACAGGTTTTTCTCATTGAGATAATATCTCTTTTCCAAGAGAGACCTGGTCCAATAGCAGCAGGGGGAACAACGTTTCAGACTAAACAACTTACATACACTAACACAACATTAAACAAAACTATACACATACAGTACAACAATTACATATTACATTAAAAACACAAACATCTTGACTAAAAACAGCTGTCCTAAAGACAATTACACTATCATATATACATCGATCAAGTGCTTAAACTCCACCAACAAAACTAGATCCTCAAATTTTAAAATGTTCAGGAGAGAATTCCAGGACCACGGAGCTAAGTAACTAAAACTATTTCTACCATGACCTGTTCTAAGTTTTGGTACTGTTAGAAGCAAATGAGAAGGTGACCGTAATTTTTATTTATCTACCGAGCTGACTAAAAAAGAACAGAGATAAAATGGCATTTTACCCAATATGGACTTAGAAATCAGTATATACCAGTGTTTAAGCCTACGCAAGGTCAATGACGACCAGCCAACAGTGCTGCAGAGATCACAATGTGTTAGACGTTATTGATTTGTAACACACCTGAGGGTTGCATGATACGCTGAATCAAGTGCTCTCAGGGTAGTGGTTGAGGCCTGCATATATAAAACACTAAAATCTAAAGCCGCCAGTAATGTACAGTTGAAGAGCGGTATGACGGCTTTGTGGTCCGATGGTGTTTATACTTGCATACTATTGTTTGTACAGATGAACGTGGTACCTTCAAGCTTCTGGAAATTGCTGCCAAGAATGAACCAGACTTGTCGAGGTCTACAATTTTTTTTCTGATTTCTTTTGATTTTCCTATGATGTCAAGCACAAAGGCACTGAGTTTGAAGGTAGGCCTTGAAATACATCCACAGGTGCACCTCCAATTGACTCAAATGATGTCAATTAGCCTATCAGAAGCTTCTAAAGCCATGACATCGTTTTCTGGAATTTTCCAAGTTGTTTAAAGGCACAGTCAACTTAGTGTATGTAAACTTCTGACCCACTGGAATTGTGATACAATGAATTATAAGTGAAATAATCTGTCTGTAAACAATTGTTGGAAAAATTACTTGTGTCATGCTCAAAGTAGATGTCATAACCGACTTGAGAAAACTATAGTTTGTTAACAAGAAATGTGTGGAGTGGTTGAAAAATGAGTTTTTATGACTCCAACCTAAGTGTATGTAAACTTCCCACTTCAACTGTACATACATTTTTATTTTATTTTATTTCACCTTTATTTAACCAGGTAGGCTAGTTGAGAACAAGTTCCATTTACAACTGAGACCTGGCCAAGAATAAAGCAAAGTAGTTCGACACATACAGCAACAGAGTTACACATGGAATAAACAAACATACGGTCAATAATAGAGTTGAAGAAAATCTATATACAGTGTGTGCAGATGAGATAAGATAAGGGAGGTAAGGCAGGTGGAAAGCATGGCCAGCGGTAGAAAAATGCTTATTGAAATTCTCAATTATAGTGGATTTATCGGTGGTGACAGTGTTTCCAAGCCTTCCAAGCCCTGCAGTGGGAAGCTGGGAGGAGGTGCTCTTATTCTCCATGGACTTTAGTGTCCTAGAACTTTTTGGACTTTGTGCTACAGGATGCAAATTTCTGTTTGAAAATGCTAGCCTTAGCTTTCCTAACTGCCTGTGTATATTGGTTCCTAACTTCCCTGAAAAGTTGCATATCACGGGGAATATTCGATGCTAATGCAGTACGCCACAGGATGTTTTTGTGCTGTTCAAGGGCAGACATGTCTGGAGTGAACCAAGGGCTATATCTGTTCCTGGTTCAACATTTTTTTAACGAAGCATGCTTGTTTAAGATGGTGAGGAAAGCACTTTTAAAGAATAACCAGGCATCCTCTACTGACGGGATGAGGTCAATATCATTCCAGGATACCCCGGCCAGGTCGATTAGAAAGGCCTTCTCGCTGAAGTGCTTTAGGGAGCATTTGACAGTGATGAAGGGTAGTTGTTTGACCACGCAATGAGGCAGTGATCTCTGAGATCTTGGTTGATAACAGCAGAGGTGTATTTGGAGGGAGAGTTGGTTAGGATGATATCTATGAGGGTGCCCGTGTTTACGGATTTGGGTTTGTACCTTGTAGGTTCATTGATAATTTGTGTGAGATTGAGGGCATCAAGCTTAGATTGTAGGATGGCCGGGGTGTTAAGCATGTCCCAGTTTAGGTCACCTAGCAGCACGAGCTCTAAAGATAGATGGGGGGCAAACAATTCACATATGGTTGCCAGGCCACAGCTGGGGGCAGAGGGTGATCTATATGGTGAGAGACTTGTTTCTGGAAAGGTGGATATTTTAAATTAGAAGCTCAAATTGTTTGGGTACAGACCTGGATAGTAAGACAGAACTCTGCAGGCTATCTCTGCAGTAGATTGCAACACCGCCCCCTTTGGCAGTTCTATCTTGGCGGAAAATGTTATAGTTAGGGATGGAAATTTCAGAGGTTTTGGTGGTCTTCCTAAACCAGCATTCAGACACGGCTAAGACATCCGGGTTTGCAGAGTGTGCTAAAGCAGTGAATAAAGCAAACGCAGGGAGGAGGCTTCTAATGTTTACATGCATGAAACCAAGGCTTTTACGGTTACAGAAGTCAACAAATGAGAGCACCTGGGGAATAGGAGTCGAGCTAGGCACTGCAGGTCCTGGATTAACCTCTACATCACCAGCGGAACAAATAATGTTATCATGATGCCACTTTGATTGAAAGACATTGTCATGGATGTTGTGTCTATTCATTCTTTGTAGTGATTCACGTGGAACCAAAGCAGGGTAGTGGGATTTGTTCTACTTTGACTGCTGTGTGTAAATAATACATCCAAATAGGAGAAGGGTTAGTTTCCTGTTCTGGGGTAAAATGGATCACTGGAGCTCAGTGTTTGTAAAGGATACGACTAGAGCCTATCAGAAAGTGTAGTAGAGGCTAATTGACCACACTTCCTAAGTCAGGAGTGACCACCAGTCTTTTCCAGTAGTGTCGGTGAAGAGTGTAGAAACAAGTGTGGGATATTATGTCACTCTATAAAAAACACATCCAAGCGTTCTGGTAAATAGTGTGATAATTGTTTGTCAGTAAAGTCAGAGTCCCCTGTTCTCACTTTCCTGATATTCATAAATCTAAAGATAATCTGATCCTCCATAGTGATTCCTTCATAGAGGATGATATCAACCACCTCTAAGTAGTCTCTAAGTAGCAGTGTAATTAATCAAGCTAGCAGGCCCCCACCCCAGCACTTCTGCCACCTGTTAAGGTTTCCAAGCACAACCGGTAGAGTACGGTTTCTCTCCAGTCCCTCGTGCGGACCTATCACATTACCCAATGAATATTTCATCCATTCCTCCAGTGATAGGATCCTTCACCTCCCAGAGACCAGTGGAGTAAACACAACACTAGACAAGGACTTAATTCCTGAAGTAAGGAGAGTATCTCTTGGTGGGATTTGGCAGTTGATGAGTTCCATCCATACTCGAAGCCTAGTATACCTACTTGTCTACTTGTAAGGTTGAATCAGGTGGAATCGGACCACATCTCTGGATCTGGATTCAACATGTCGCTGAGAGCCACATCTCACAGCAACCTGCAGTGCCTCTCCTCACCAAAGCCTCTGGTGCTGGACAACGGGATATACAAGTCTTTCTCCCTGAGCAGCAGCAATATGAATGGGAACGGGGGAGGTGGCGGGAGGATAGTGTTTGGGAAGGAGCAGGTGGAGGAGGTGAAGGGGTTCTCTACGCCACACAGAAGGCCTGTGCGGGCTGTCAGACCGGTTAGTGCCCACAGCGTTAACGTCAGCGGATCCTTCCTACAGATCAACCATCTGCAAGGAGAGCTGGTGAGGAAGAGAAAGGTAAGGTCTAGGAGGAAAAGGGGGATACCTCGTCAGCTCTAAAACTGAATGCATTCAACTGAAATGTGACTTCCGCATTTAACCCAACCCCTAATCGGCGCCCGGGAGCAGTTGTTGTTGGGGGTTAACTGCCTTGCTCAAGTGCAGAACGGCAGATTTTTCAACCTTCCGGCTCAGAATTCAAACCAGCGACCTTTTGGTTACTGGCCCAATGCTCTTAACCGCTCGGGCTACCTGACGGCAGTGTGTGCATGCATGTGTTAATTGTATGAAACCCAGAAATTTAGAAGTGAAAATGTGTCTGTCTTGTTTCCATGTTTATGTAAACCTTAGGAATGTGAAGACCTAAAGAAGGAAAATAAGTATCTATCCAATGAGATCCACATGGAGCGGATTACGATGCGGACAGAGAATGAACTCACCATGAGGAACCTGAGAAACCTTAACCAGGAGCTCCAGGCCCAGGTCAAAGAGGTACTGTCCCTCTTCCTCTCTCCAACACAGCAGAAAAGACAGGCACTATTTAACGGCGATGCAGTAGAAAACATGAGCTAATTCAACACATTAAACAGTACTCCCAGTTCTCATAGGTCATTTGCCAGTGCCACTATAGCTTTCCAACTCCACTTGAAAATCATCATTCTTAAACTGGTCTAATCCTGCATCGTCATATTACAGCTGAGAACAGTAACATTCCTCCTCTGTGTGTAAAACCCATTCGCTCTGGCCTCCGCAGCTGAAGCACAAGGTGTACCTGGCCCAGCAGAGGGCGACGTTGTGCACCCGAGTGGCGGATGAGGCGACCGATGCGCGGGGCGAGGCAGAGAAGCACAGGGCCCTTGCAGAGGCCCGGGCCCACAGCCTAAGGCAGGACAGAGAACTGACAGAGGCAGACAGGAGCCAACTGAGCGAGGACTTGCTGAAGCTAAAAAAACAGGTATCTAAACACACGCACGAACACAGACGTTCTCTCAGTTTGCGACTAATTACGGTCCTATAGTAGTGCAACAAGTAATAGTACACACTAACCTTTGGCTCAGTCAGGTTTGCCCTATGTAGAATACAAGAGACCCAGTAGCTTGTGATGACGTCTATGCTGTCTCCAACAGCACCAAGACGCTCAGCTTCTTCTGGCACAAACGGAGAAGAACTATTTTGAGACAAGGCTGAAGCTAGACAGGATATCAGGAGAGAAACAGGCTCTGCTGGAAGAGAACAGATGTCTGGAGGGGGACAGGGATGCTCTGAGGCACAAACTCAGACAAGTGATGGATGAGAACACAAAAGTCAACGAAAAGTAAGGCTACAGATGTGGCATCATGTAGTTCTTATGTTATATATTCTATGTATACGCAGTATAATGCATTCTGTAGGAGAATGACAACTCGATAAGACTGACACACGTCCTGCTGAGGATGTCCTAATATGGACACCATAACCGTACATGCCATGCCAGGCTTTAAGGCTCTCCTATAAAATAGTTGTAGACCACACAGTTGGTGAATTAGACTATCCACTGTGATGTCTGTCTGCAGGGAGGTGAGTTCGAGGCGCAGGGCGTTGGTAGCGGAGGAGCAGAGTGAGAAGGACAGCCAGGCGAAGCAGGAAGCTAACCAGGAGAGGCGGTTGGTGGAGAAGGAGAGGCAGGAGCGCACAACCGAGTGTCTCAACTGGAGGGAGAAACATCAGGCTCTGGCAGACATCTTCAAAGCCCAGGAGGACCTCAAGTCTCAGAGGCAGAGCAAAGCAGTGAGTCAGACTCAGACCCCTTCTGCAGCACCAAATGTATCAGCAATAATCCCACTTTTGTCTTTCAGTGGGCTATAGTCTAATGAATATCTGGGATGTTAATCAGGTCCCATCACAATAACAGAGGTAGTTGAGATGTGAGACAATAGCGCCATCTAGCTGTTGACCAGGCCTAGGATAAATTGTCAGGCCTAGGATAAATTCTTACTCACTAGTTGTTAATTTATGTTGACTTTTCTCTCCCCAGTGTCAAGCTACTATCAAAAGCTTTTTCCTCTGCATGACAGAAAATGACCAGAGGGTGAAGATTCTGAAGAATCAAGATGGCACTCCCAGGAACTTCACAGTGAGAGGGTTTAACCATCATTGCACAGAACATCACTATAGGTCAAGTGATGATGTTGGTGCAAACTGAAGGCTATTCTATATGCTTCCTTGCCCTGCTGCAATCAATTTCACTCTCTCTCTCAGGAAGGGGATCCAATCTTCATCTCCACACCAGAGCATGGGGCTGAGGATGCTGACAGGAGCTCATCCAGGTAACCAAGGACTTAGGATGCCTCGACCATTTTTATTTTTATAGAATCCCAGTGGGTGTTTTTTTCCAACCCTTGAATAGGTTGTTCCAAGTCGACTTGAGCTTGAAATAGACAGAGGTACAGTACTAAACATGTTCACACTTGAGTGACTGCTTCCTTTTCTCAGGTGCATGTTCAGAGTATCTGCCCCGCGAGTGGGAAAGGACCTGGGCCCATCTCACTTTGGTGATCTGTCTCCCGGCCTGGGAGGGGAGCACGAGGCAGGGCATCCACGGAGAAGCAGGAAAACGGTGGAATATTTCTGGATCCCAACAGATGAGGAATGACGGCATTACGCACATTGTTCACTGACGAGTTACAACCCATTTCGGAATAGCCTGTTTTGTTTGTTGATGCTTTTCTATTTACCAAGGGAAAAATGGAATGTGTCGTTTAAATGTAAAGAGTAGTCAACTTTCATGATGCAAAAGATGAAGCGACAACTAATCATGATCAGCACGGGAACGTGAACACCATTTATAAAGACATTTGTAATAGTTTGATTTAAAAAGTGCAAAGGACAACAAGTTTCAGTGCTCAAGTATTGGACTTTATTGACAGTTATGCAAGAGGTGCACAATAGTCATTCCTTGAATACAACATGATCAAAATCTATTGCTTTCTAAATACACATGGCTTGAGAGCACATTGGCTAATCTTGTTGAGCAAAGTTAAAATTGTATTTCTCATGATTTCATTAAGACTTGAGTTACTGGTCTGTTGAGCCTTTTTTCCTGATCTACAAGGGGATGACCGAAGCAAGAGTACTTTCTCTAGGTAAACCTTTATTCACCAATAAAGACAGGATCAAATTTATTTGGTTCCAAATTTCTGGGTTGAGAAACAAATCAAATATATCGTTCTACTTTCATAAACTCAATATGCTGGGGAGAATATATTCCTGAACCCCAACTTTGACAAATTGCAGGCTAAAGAGATAGGGAACAAAATCGAGTTCTCCAATTCAAGTTCAGTGTATTTTTCTTACGTTCTTAAACACTAGTGAACCGCATAAGGAGAGCTCCATTGGAAGTCCAATCCAAGGTTGTATTGTGGAAGTAGACCGCGATATTCATTTCGAAGGCTTCTGCATTTGCTTGGGCTTTCTAGTATAAGTCTCTCTAAAAAAGATCTTCTGTATCCCAGCACAAAACAAAGCCCATCTAACTAAGAGGTAGAAACAGACAACTTTTGAAACGTTACGGCAGCACACCAATGATTAACTTACAGTTTATATGACTCCATGTTAACGGAGTCTTGCAGCAACTCAGGTATGACAGAAGGATGTGTGTGTCTTAAGTCTACATCTTTGCTTGAGAGGAATAGGTTCCCCATATACACAAAATGTAACATGTTCCTCATCAGCGACAGGGCATCGAAGAGCACTTTGGTTAAAAAAAAATATAATAATGGGAGAATGTATTTCAGATAAGCGTCAGTTGACCAAGCACACAAAATCCATGGTTTTACTAAAGTTGACCCACTGTCTAGATTGGGCATCTTTTGGATGACCTTTAGGGGAAATACTTGAAGGCTAAAACAGGTGTCAAATACAAGCCTTTTCTTCAAAGAGGATTAGAAATAATACCACGAGGAAATGCAATACTGCTGTCACAATGAGTAAATATGGCAAAACTAACTACATTGTCACAGTAGGAGAAAACCTACAAAAGTACAGATGTCGTTTGAGTCAGTCCATAGGCTACATTAAACTCCTATTGCAGAAACAGGACCCAAAACAAATCAACCTTTAAAAGGTGAAATGGAAGGTACTATAAAAACAGAAGCTTCAGTAGCCTCTCGACCACAGAGACAGACGGGTATCTACTATGCCCTGATTACATGCTTGGCTTTATATTGCAGGACATAAGCAGTCTCTGGCAGTGGTTATGTTCAGTAGTTTAATAATGGGGGGAGGTGATGGTGGTAACATATCTGTACTGAATGTTAAAGTATGTTTCTCTGCTCTATGGTGCCTGACAGTTCTGGTTGGTTTCTCAGTCGGCCTCTTCTTCAGACTCCTCTTCCTCAGCTGTTTCCAACCAGGTTAGCCACTGGTTGACCTAACAGGGGAGAAGGTTATACAGGGCCATGTTAAGTTAGTGTAGCAAAATGTTAAGCAAAGGATAACGAAAATATATTACTGGACAAGTTCAGGTAGTAGGCTACCCCCCCATTTCACACCATTTCAACATGCTTTCCACCAACTGAACGCAACCCTATTGTGGTTGCTAGCATAAAGACTTGATTTAGTCGCAGAATTAAGGACTGGGTCCACATGGTTCAGTGTATTAGCTACCCATGGGTGAAATGTTGGATTTTTCCCAAAACAAGTACCTGGAATAAAGCTTTTCCTTTTCCAGGGAATTCTTGGGTAATATCTTCTTTCCATGCTAGGAAGGCTTCTTCTTCAATGATCTCCATGTCGTAGAAGTGGACATAGTAGCGCAGCAGCATGCCTGAAACACACAACATTATGACACCTCTACCACAGTATGCCGTGCGGCAGAGACAGTTGCACGGAGGTCAAGACAGTAGAATATCCTACTTCCATGTCCAAAAACGATTACAATCTTGATCACTGACAACTGAAGGAAAACAAACAAGTGAATGGGTTTCCACCACATTGACACCAAATTATTAATTTCGAATGGACAGCCTGGTCAGTGGCGTGGGCCAGTAAACCTACCTTTGGGGAAGTGGCTGGCGTTACAGTGCACTTGCAGGGCGTACAGGGCGGAGACCTGCAGCTGAGGCTGGTCATGTAGGAACTTTTGCATGACTGGTTTGAAGGACAGCAGCAGCTGCTTCTCCTGGTCAAGCTGTTCTTTGGAGGGCCCTGCCACCTGCTCTTCTCCACCACTGCCCTCCTCTTCCTCCTCCTCCACCACCTCCACACAACACAGCTCCCCTGAGATGTACTGCAGGAAACTGAGGAGAGGGGAAGTAAGAGCATGTTCAAATAGAAATTGATACCATTTGTCTTTTCCACATTCCATAGGTGTATGCGTGTCTTGCCCCCCTCCCCCCAGGGTACATGAAAGTTTAAAAAAAATCCAAATTGACTGCTTGAAAGGGCGATTCTACATTGTGACAAGTACAGTCCAGACTGTCATATTGGGCTCGAGCCTTGAATGAATACCTTTATTCAACCATAAGTAGTATAAATACAGCCAAATTCAAAAGCAGTCTCCATCCTGGAGGTTCAGTACCTACCTGGTCATGAGGATGTTGACAAAGCCCTTGTCAGTGTGGAGCTTGGGGGAAATGTTGTCTTTGATCCACTTGTAGATGGCCTGGGGAGAGGGGTCAGCCTTGATTTGCAGCAACAGGTCCTTCTCCAGCTTCAACAGGGGGAACAAGAAGCTCAGGCCCTTACCCTCCAGGATCTCCAGCATGCGGTCCTTGTTCTGGTCTATCTCTGGAAAACCACAATGGACAGACAAGTCAGATCAGCCATAGCGTCACTGACATGGAAGATGAATGTGCTGCAGTCTCTAATGATCACAAGATGTCATCACATGACAAATTAAACATCACAGTGAAATGAAGCGCCTTTACCGGGAGTATGTAGGAAGGAGGGTTGTCTACCTACCGGGTAGCATCTTCTGCATGTTGACCTTGCTCTGTTGAAAGAGGTCAGTGAGCCACTCCTTGTCCTTGAGTCTGGCAGTCTGCTGCAGGCAGAGCAGGAAGAGGGGGAAGTGGGTTCCATTCTCCAGTGGTTGGGCCAGCTCCGCCACGCTCACGAGCTCAGATATAACGGCCCGTGCTGCAAACTGGGCCAGGTATGACTTGACCAGGGGAACGTCCACCTCGATCTTAGGACACTGGTCCAGCACGTTGAGGAAAGCCTAAGTAGTGATGGAGGGCGAGAGACCAATAAAGTTAAACCAAAGATATTGGTGAGAGGAAAACAAAGCTTTATCAAGCGCATGATATTAATTTGACCCACGTAAGCAAAACTCAATCCTAGTGGTGTGTATTTTACATCACTGATCCTATTCCAAAATGAACATGGACAGACAGAATCAGACAATCATGCCCTATTGAATGTGCTGTAGCATTAGCTGTAATCTGCTAACTGAAGACGCGTACCTGCATGAAGTTCTCCCCAGTGATGAGGCCCTCGGTACGTAGTGTGTGGATGAGGGTGCTGGCGTGCTGCTTGTCGTCGTCAGACCGGTCCAGCGACACCACGATGACCTTACCCAGCATCTCTGCCAGAAAGTGCTTGGGAGCCTTCATGTCTCTGATGCTGTTAACAGCTTCATCAATGTGCTTACCGTTCAGGTACTCTGTCACAACTGTCTCCTAAAGGGGAGGATTGAAAGTGAACTTCGTTAGTGTTGGATCAGTGCCAATGGTAGGTCACAATAAAGCCTCACGATACCAATGATATCTACATTTTAGAAAACAGTACCGTTGCATAAGGTAAATTGCTAAACTCTGCAAAAAAAGAAAACGTCCCTTTTTCAGGACCCTGTCTTTCAAATATAATTTGTAAAAATCCAAAATAACTTCATAGATCTTCATTGTAAACAGTTTAAACAGTTTCCCATGCTTGTTCAATGATCCATAAACTATTAATGAACATGCACCTGCACATTTATGAAAACTTAGGACACTAAAGAGGCCTTTCTACTGACTGAAAAACACTAAAAGAAAGATGCCCAGGGTCCCTGCGTGAACGTGCCTTAGACATGCTGCAAAAAAGCATGAGGATTGCAGATGTGGCCAGGGCAATAAATTGCTATGTACATACTGTGAAACGCTTAAGATAGCACTACAGGGAGACAGGACAGACAGCTGATCATCCTCGCAGTGGCAGACCACATGTAACAATGGACAGGATCACTACATCCGAACATCACACCTGCTGGACAGGTACAGGATGGCAACAACTGCCCGAGTTACACCAGGAACACACAATCCCTCCATCAGTGCTCAGACTGTCCGCAATAGGCTGGACTGAGGGCCTGTAGGCCTGTTGTAAGGCAGGTCCTCACCAGACATCACCGACAACAATGTTGCCTATGGGCACAAACCCACCGTCGCTGGACCAGACAGGACTGGCAAAAAGTGCTCTTCAATTATGAGTCACGGTTTTGTCTCACCGGGGGTGATGGCCAGATTTGCGTTTGGAGCGGGATCGATTTGGAGGTGGAGGGTCCGTCATGGTCTGGGGCGTTGTGTCACAACATCATCGGACTGAGCTCGTTGTCATTTCAGGCAATCACAACGCTGTGCGTTACAGGGAAGACATCCTCCTCCCTCATGTGGTACCCTTCCTGCAGGCTCATCCTGACATGACCCTCCAGCATGACAATGCCACCAGCCGTACTGCTCGTTCTGTGCGTGATTTTCTACAAGACGGGCATGTCAGTGTTCTGCCATGGCCAGCAAATTGCCCGGATCTCAATCCCATTGAGCACGTCTGGGACCTGTTGGATTGGAAGGTGAGTGCTAGGGCCATTCCCCCCAGAAATGTCCGGGAACTTGCAGGTACCTTGGTGGAAGAGTAGGGGTAACATCTCACAGCAAGACCTGGCAAATCTGGTGCAGTTCATGAGGAGACGCACTGCAGTACTTAATGCAGCTGGTGGCCAAACCAGATACAGACTTACTTTTGACCCCCCCCTTTTGTTCAGGGACACATTACTCCATTTCTGTTAGTCACATGTCTGTGAAACTTGTTCAGTTTATATCTTAGTTGTTGAGTCTTGTTATGTTCATACAAATATTTCCAAGTTTCCTGAAAATAAATGCAGTTGACAGTGAGAGAAAGTCTTTTTTTTTTTTGCTGAGTTCGTCAGTCACAGGTACAAAATGGTTGCCTACCGTTATTTTTAGCAGCTCTTCCCTAGCCGGCGGTGGTTTCTTGCTGCTTTTCTGAGGTTTCTCCTGAATGGGAAGAGGGTTGCTTTTGAGGCCAAGCTGTGGAGACTGGGAGAGAAGAGGGAAGCCCAGGTCAACTACATTGGACCATCCAACAGGACAAGCACCCAAAACCCCAGTTGGAATCAGTAGGGGTCAATTCCTTTTCAATTCAAGAAAATTATATTCAATGTTCAAATTAGGAATGTCAGTTTTCTTCCAGATTTGAAATTAAATTACCCCAACAGTTTGAAATGCTGGGGTGTTAAAGTTGAGGGCTTTTGCTGTGCTCGGTCTCACCTGCCCCATTGGAGGGGTGTTGGTGCTGGGGGGGATCATAGTGGGCATCTGGGGCTGCAATTTGGGAACCTGGTTCTTGTTGAGGAGGAAAGACTGAGCCGGTCTCAGGCTGATCTACAACATAGAAGGTCGATGTGAGGGGAAACAGTAGCAGAATGGTTATAACGCATGGCATCTTGGAAAGGACAATATTCTGAGATCAGCATAACACCATGCCCTCATGTCTCACAGTCAATGGACCAGAAGAAGCAATGTAGCATAGGAGAGCAGGGAGTAGGAGACAAGAGTTTAATTCAGTCGTTTTATAATCTGCTTGCTTTGAGTAGACCAAAAACCATGGAACAAATGTCTTCCCTCACAGTAAGATGTTTAGGGCTGATTTCATGGACTAAATGTAATCTTAGACCACACACTCCCAATGGTAATTCTACATGAAATGCTTTTTAATCCATGACTAGGCTTATTCTCAGTCAGGCAAACCAGCAGTGTTCAACTTGTGTTCTATAGTCAGAGGGGTTTTTCCTCTGACTAGGAATGTGGCCAGACTGGTGGTAGATTCCTGTACCTCATCTAAGTTGAGTTGTCCCTTCTTGCTGAAGCGTGGAGGCATGTCCTTGTTGGACTGGACCTGCTGGTTCTGGAAATGCTGATTCTGCACCTGGAAAACAGACCAGACAAAGAGTATCAATAGGTGGCACTAGCAAGAAGTGTAACAGGTTGCCTTTCCACAAGCAGGAACAGCTCATCTCAGTTGTGTATACATGCCCTCAAAACAATGTTTTATTTATGCTGAAAGTTGACTAAATCAAAGTAGCTGATCAGATCCAATGACTTACTGCTAGTTTGATAATCATCAAGGCTGCAAGATTACCTGGTTGGACTTGATGAAGGGCTTGTTGGCACCCATTTCGAACTGAGACTGTGGTTGGGGGGCGGTGTTGTGGCTGTTGTGTCCGTTGCCGTTGTAGAGCGGATTGGAGCGATGACGTCCCATTGTGGGAGAGAACCGGTCCTGAATGACCCCCGGGCCCGTCCCGATCCCACCGCCTGAGAGTGTAGGAAGTGACAAAACTACATTTTGCTGTCACAGTTTTAAAGTGCTGATCAGGATAAACGATCCCCGCAAACACTGTCAGACAACTAGTGTTTAATGGAGGAGACCAGGGGCGTGTTCAGCAGGAGAACACTCAGATTGGAATGGGTTATCTACAACAGGGGGTTCTCAAACTTTTTGGGCTCGGGACCCATTTTGTGATAGAATATTCATCAGGAAAACACTCAATCAGAACACAACTCCAGTGAGAATAACATACAACTTTTACTACGACATCAGGACGGCATGAAACATTTTAAAGATAGCCTAACCTAAGCCCACACCTACCTGGCATTTGCCCAAACATGTCAGCCAATCCCCCGAGAGTCTCCATTTTCATTCGGTTGGGCATGAAGGGGCCTTCCAAGAAGAAGTCCATCTTCATCCCCTGAGCCATGGTCGCTGGAATGAAAACACCCAAATCCTGTGGAGGGAGAACAGACACATACCAATGAGCTGGGCTCAAAACATATCTTATTTGTTGGTTCTTGATGCTGTAGTAATATAGCCATGGGCATTCTCTACCACTTACCACTCTTAGTGGATGCTTGCTCAGTACATCTAATGGAAGCATGCGATCATTCAGAAGACAGATTTTCTCTGGTGTATAATACATTGCAAGTTTCTTTTAAAAGAGAGACCCGGTGGGATTGCCAGGAAGCATCAGTTTTAAACAAGCCTAGGGCTGCTGTAGCAACTGTAGTTTGGCCTGAGAGACCACAGGTAGGGCATCACAGGTTCAAAGACATTGCAACAACCAAATGCTACGTTGCCTTAAGATGTTTGTATACACAAAATTCCTCAATTTGTGTCCCCCCTCCTCCCCCCCTCACCTGAGATGGAACAACAGACTCTCACAGTCTATAGTGTGGACAAAACTGGAACTGACTCACTTTCACTGCCTCCTGGCGGATCTGGTTGATGGTCTTTGGTCCATTGTCGATGAATGCTTTGCGGGGGACCCAGTTGTTGTCCCGCAGCTCCACCGTGTCCTGCAGCAGGAAGCGGATCCTGGCAGGCAACTCCTTGTTGTTCATTAAGGATAGCATACGGCCAAAGTACTGGTCCATTAAAGACTGGGAAGATGGACAGTGGTGTTAGGAGACGGGCACATACACACTCACAAATCGCATTGGGCCAAAGTACTGATTGATTTAAGACTGGGTGAACAGTGGTGTCATGACAGAGAGAAGTTGAAGTGGGAAGTTTACATGCACTTAGGTTGGGAGTCATTAAAAGTCACCTTTCAACTACTCCACAAATTTCTTGCTAACAAACTATAGTTTTGGCAAACCGGTTAGGACATCTACATTGTGCATGACATGTAATTTTCCCAACTGTTTACAGAGATTATTTTACTTAACTTCCTGTATCAGAATTCCATTGGGTCAGAAGTTTACATACAATAAGTTGACTGTGCCTTTAAACAGCTTGGAAAATTCCAGAAAATTATGTCATGGCGTAGGAAAATTCTGATAGGCTAATTGACATCATTTGAGATGTATCTGTGGATGTATTTCAAGGCCTACCATCAAACCCAGTGCCTCTTTGCTTGACATCATTGGAAAATCAAAAGAAATCAGCCAAGACCTCAGAAAAAAAATACTATTGTAGACTCCCACAAGTCTGGTTCATTCTTGGGAGCAGTTTCCAAACGCCTGACGATACCACGTTCATCTGTACAAACAATAGTTTACAAGTAAACACCATGGGACCACGCAACCGTCATACCGCTCAGGAAGAAGACATGTTCTGTCTCCTAGAGATGAATGTACTTTGGTGCGAAAAGTGCAAATCAATCTCAGAACAGCAGGAAAGGACCTTGTAAAGATGCTGGAGGAAACCGGTACAAGTCTCTATATCTACAGTAAAACGTCCTATATCGAAATAACCTGAAAGGCCGCTCAGCAAGGAAGAAGCCACGGCTCCAAAACCGCAATAAAAAAGCCAGACTACGGTATGCAACTGCACATGGGGACAAAGATAGTACATTTTGGAGAAATGTCCTCTGGTCTGATGAAACAAAAACAGAACTGTTTGGCCATAATGACCATCGTTATGTTTGGAGGAAAAAGGGGGAGGATTGCAAGCCGAAGAACACCATCCCAACCGTGAAGCACAGGGGTGGCAGAATCATATTGTGGGGGTGGGAAAATTATGTGGATATATTGAAGCAACATCAAGACATCAGTCAGGAAGTTAAAAGCTTGACCAAAAATGGATCTTCCAAATGAACAATGACCCCAAGTATACTTCCAAAGTTGTGGCAAAATGGCTTAACTTCTCTAGGGTAGGGGGCAGCATTTGGAATTTTGGATGAAAAGCGTGCCCAAATTAAACTGACTTCTACTCAGGCCCAGAAGATATGCATATCCTATAACTGGTAGATTTGGATATAAAACTCAAAAGTTTCCAAAACTGTTAAAATAGTGTTTGAGTATAATATAACTGATGTGGCAGGCAAAAACCTCAGAAAAATCCATTCAGGAAGTAGGATTTTTTAAAATTTAATTTCCCTATTCAATGCCATTACAGTATCCATTGACATAGGACTGAAATTGCAGTTCCTATGCCTTCCACTAGATGTCAGTCTTTAGAAATGGTTTCAGGCTTGTATTCTGAAAAATGAGGGAGTAAGTGCAGTTTGAATGAGTGGACCCTGCCGTGTCAGAGCTTTTTCATGCACGCGACCGAGAGAGTGCCTTTCTTGTTTACCTTTTATATTGACAACGTTATTGTCTGGTTTAAATATTATCGATTATTTCCGCTAAAAACAACCTGAGGATTGATTATGAACATCGTTTGAAATGTTTCTACGAACTTTTTTGATTTTTTGTCTGCCTGTGGTGACTGCGTTTGAGCCTGTGGATTACTGAAGAAAACACGAACAAAAGAGGTCTTTATATCCAAAGACTTTATCGAACAAAAGGAACATTTATTGAATAAATGAATGTCTTCTGAGTGCAACCATATGAAGATCAAAGGTAAGTGATGAATTTTCTCTATTTCTGACTTGTGTAACGCTTCTACTTGGCTGGTTACAGTTTGTAATGATTTGTCTGCTGGGTGCTGTTCTCAAATTATCGTAAGGTATGCTTTCGCCATAAAGCAGTTTTGAAATCTGACACCGTGGTTGGATTCACAAGAAGTTAATCTTTAAACCCATGTAAAATAGTTGTATCTTTTCTGAATTATTATAATGAGTATTTCTGCATTTGAATTTGGCGCTCTGCAATCTCACTGGACGTGAGTTTAAATATATTTGGCTAAGTTGTATATAAACTTCCGACTTCAACTGTACATGAGACATACTGCTTGGCTGTGTGCCAAGTGGAGCAGCAGGGACCACAGCCAGACTGATAGGGGAAAAGAGAACGTACCTTAGCTTTGTCATGGTCGAGTCTAGGGCCCACTGTTCTCATTATCTGACAGAGGCACTCCACATCCTCCCCCATATCCTTGAGCTGGACTCTCTTCTTCTTTTCCAAAAGCTGGGGAGAGGAAGATGACGGCGTTATACAAGTGGCATATTAGGGACCTATGCCAGTAGAACATGTAACTAAGATTGTCAGGCATAGCAGAAATCAAATGTATTCAGGGACAAAGTTGTTATCGGAAGTTGTCAATCAATGATTAAAAAGGTCTGCAAAACAAAATCCAAAAGAACTAGACTGAACGTACTGTTTTGATGCACTTATGAAGGATAGATTCATGGATGAGGTCGAGTTTGCCAAGTTCCGAGATGAATTTAATGTTTCCAAGCATCTTGATCTTGGCAATGGCACGCTGCTCCTCCTCCTCAGAAGTAAGAGGGTTGTCATGTTTGTCATAGACTACGGGAAGAAAAACAGAGTTAGTGTACAATGGTGAATCAATGGGTGGTCTGGTGGTTGGACTTTTTCCAAAGGAGCTGTGTAGGGGAGATCTAGTACTCACTTTCAACATTTCTGCTGCGATTTTCAAATTCATCTTGAAGCTTGGAAATTAGAAGTCTTCTGAAGGTCTGCAAAAATCAGGAAAACATTTGAGATTGAACACCAGGACCAGTGACATTCTATACAGCCACTTGGACATTTAGAAAATCAATATTGCATTTTCTAGACGCTAATGTACAGCACAGTTTTAAGTTGACTAGAAGACAGAACCACGCAGAATAAAAGCTATCCAAATTTTATGCTTACAGTGCTCTGCTTTTGGGATGTTTGGATTTCGGATGAAGGGCCATCAAAGTTTGGTGCGTCCTCTGCCAAACGCAGACATAGCTGAGCATAGAGCGAGCTATATTTGGGCTCTTCTAGGGCTTTGTCTACAATCTGGACAGGAGGGAGGAGAGAAAAAGGCCATTTAAAAAAAACAAGTATGAGTCATGCATGGAGGATGCCAAGGAATTATGGAATACATTTGCAAAGAGCAGACAGTTAAGGGGAAACAGAGCCTTACTTACCAGCAAGATGATTGCTTTAAGGACGAGTTTTGTATCTACGCCCACGTTGAGTAGCTCAAGGCATAGCTTGTCAAACTTCTCAGGCGTGAGCTTGTTGAGTATGCTACAGAGGAGAAGAGCAGGGAAAGGAAAGGAAAATGTCAAGTCAGGGGTACATACCTAATCAAGAGGGGTTGAGAAAGCAACAAGCTTTGCTTGTTAGCCAAATAAAAGAGTTGCAGTTCTCTGCTGTAGTAAACATCACCTGATAGAGAAGCATGTACTCATGCAGGCACCAAGCATGATAAAACCAAATCACACAACTGAGAACATCTTGTCAGTGAGGCGATTACACTTAAACCAATTGGTGGCCAAATTGCATTTCTTGACACTGACTTACCCCCTCACTTTCCTGAAGATTGCATCGTGTCGCTCTTTTTCATTGCTGGAGTTGGCATCTCGTCTAGTGCTTCGTGAAGGAACCCATTTCGGAGCGCTGTGCCCTGGGGGTTTCCCCAGGAACTCGCTGAAGTAAGAGAAAGGAGACTGTTGAGCTACGGCTCCAAGTGATCACACTGGCCACCAGTACATAAAGGTGACAGAAAACACACAGAGGATGACATTTATCATTAAAGAGCATCATCAACTCCATTCAAACACATAGGCCTCTAGTTGACATACAAAAAAGTTTATAGGGCTCCTGAGTGGTGCAGCAGTCTACGGCACTGCATCTCAATACTAGAGGCGTCACTACAGACACCCTGGTTCAAATCCAGGCTTGATCACAACCGGTCCCACAATTGACACAGCGTCGTCCAGGTTTGGCTGATGTAGGCCGCCATTGCAAATAAGAATTTGTTCTTAACCGACTTGCCTAGTTAAATAAAAATAAAGATGTTTTATTACATTTTAAAGGCCTTATAGCTAACCACTAGGCTACCTGGGGTGGCACGTAGCTTAGTGGTTAGAGCGTTGGACTAGTAACCGATAGGTTGCAAGATCAAATCCCCAAGCTGACAAGGTACAAATCTGTCGTTCTGCTCCTGAACAAGGCACTGTTCCTAGGCCGTCATTGAAAATAAGAATTTGTTCTTAACTGACTTGCCTAGTTAAATAAAGTTTAAATATTTTAAATTTAATTTTTATTATTAAATGTTGTTGTTTTTTTTAATGGGGAAAATGGCCCCTGTGCAGAGTTTATTATTTGAGGACCCTTAGGGAGAGTTTCTGGGGATCATGCCTGTGTGGTAGGCCTACCTGTTGCCGACAGTCTTGGGATTGTGCTGAGGTGCACCCCTAACACCTCCTCCTCCCGAAGAAGCACTGTTAGGATAAAAAGAGAACATTATTCATTATGCAAGACCATCGCACATGAATTGTCAATGTTTTACTAATTGAAAAAGTTGCTAGCAGCTTCACACACCCCTCTATATTCCAATAATGTCCTGTAAGTGGAAGCTAAAAAGTGCTTGTGATTTAAGCACCATACAGTTGGTTCACCAAGATATGTCAATACATTGTTACCCAGAGCCTTATATATATATATATATATATTAATTAAAAAACAAATATATACACACACACGGCTCCGTTGTCATCTATTCATCTAGGACTTTAGCCTACTTCAAGCTTAAGTTACCACTGTTACTGTCAAGGAGAATCTGGAAACACATAGGCCTATGTCAGCCATAAAGATATGACAAATCACAATGGATTGACATAGGACCGTGTTATCATCACCATAGTAATATCACCACTGTGGATCGGAACACTTATTTACATTCAACATTTTGAGCATAAAGAGTAACCCACTTTTCCTTGATTTTGCTTTGTTGAAGCCATTCTTGTTGCATAATATCCACGGTCTTAATCTTCATGGAAAGCAAGTACATTAATTATCACATTAGGCAGATCACATTATTGGGATAACATAGCCTACCCCTGGATGGGTAAACCAGTGAGGCCAAATAAACAAGTCATAACGATTCATTGCAATATTGACTGTGAAACAATGGTGGAAATAGGGAGAAATTCAGTCCTGCCATCCCTGGTTCCACCGTAACCAAAAAGGGGTGTGGTGCAGATTTCAATATCAGTACATCCGAAATGGTAGTGGCGTTTTAGTGACCCTGAAATCTTTATGAATAAACATTGCTAGTTACAATTGGCAACATACAGAGGACACAAAACATTTGCCACTGTCAATTGTTTGGGAGCAGGAGCTGGCTGGTACGACATTGGGCACATTCAGAGTAGGAAGAATAATCTTATCACAGTCAGTGCTATACTATTTTATGTTATACAGTGTCAGTTTGACACATTTTTGAGTCATGGCTTTGAATGTGGTTTGACAGCATCCTGACCCTAAAGCCCTTTGATGTCATCCATGTCAAGTGACATGTTTGGAAGATCTCTGTGGGGCAGAGACTATACTGTTGGATTGCTGTACTATTGTGTAATAGTTAAGAGCCAGGGACCATTGAAAAACATATGCTAAACATGTGTTCCTGACCAATAAAATTTGATTTGAGAGCAGCGGCTTACTGATCCATTGGGGTGGGTAGTTTCTGATCACCAACGGGCAGTACTCAACGTACTGTACTCAACGTACTAGCCATGTACTTCCATACAGCTAAAGGGTGGGTTATGAGGAACAAATACCACAGCACAGAGAGCAGATGCTGCTGATGAAACCCTATTGTGTGAGTAGCTATTTGGAAGTGTCCATTCATTTTCTAAAAGGGATTCCTACCAAAGGGAAGAACATACCTGAAACGAGAAGCACCCCCTTCTGCAATCACACTCTCCACTTTGGCGGCTTGACAACGATGAATCTTTAAAATAATAATAGGGAGGGATGGAGAAAACGGTGCTGTTGGAGAGAAAGATATGCATCATACACTAACGTTAACATCATGAGTTGCATACTCTACCAAAAAAATACAAGGGTTGTTCACTAATTAGCCAGCCGGTAAAAGATGTCTTCGACGGCAGTCTTTGTCAAGCGCAACAAAGCAAAGGCTAGCTGGCTAATTAGCTAACGTTAGCTACGCCAGCACTCCCTGTCAAGGCAAGTTTCTCCAGTTGACGTTAAAACCTGCTACTTTTAGCAATTTGTTCAAGACACACACGTTTGTTCATTGTGGAATAGTGAATGTGTACATAATCTTAGTAAAGTGAGATCAGAAATGTGTGATATTAGATAACGCTAGATTGCTCTAGCACTAATCATAGAAAAAAGGTATGACTAGAACGAGCTTGGAACATTGAATGGGGACGACGGTTCTATTTATTCTTATTTCTATGGCTCTACCGTTACCTAACTAGCATGCTAGCCCCTTGGCTTGAACGTAACAAGCTAGTTAGCTAGCTAAAAGGAAGTATAATGTTCTGTATATTGTGTTGAACTGTTGATCATGTGTCAGACAGTGTATAACAAAGATGTTTGTAATGTTTCAATATTTGTCTATAATTAGCCGGTAACCGCATGGCAGCATTAAAACATGACCATGTTATTCCATCACGACGCCATTTTATGCAGTAATCAGCTGGCGAGGCTATCTAGCTAGCATAGGGTAGCCATTTTAGAAAAACTGGTGCAAATGTGTAAGGAAATTTGAATCTTACCTTTACTAAAAGAACTTCAGTGTTGTATTTTTGGTGGGCACAAAAGAAGAAATGTAAAATAAAAATATTTAAAAAAGGTTATTTGAAAGCGTGAGAGAGCCAATGATATCAGGTACGACAGCGTAGCTATCTGAACGTACACTTTTCCTTCGTGCTAGAGAAGACTAAAAGGTAGTCTATCTACGACGTCATTCTTGAACTCGATCTGTGGCGGCCGAAATGTCACAATATGCATTGTTCACGCAATTCGTTGCTATGTCTCTTTTAGCGAATCACAACTAAGACATATTTGAAGGCAGTGCCTACATTTACAATTACCCAATGAGAGTGGCTTTCAGCTAAGGGTAACCGCCCCTTGTAGTTGATTGACGTAAATTTCACTCAGCCGCAGTGCAGGGAAAGAGATTTGACGTTTATGAAATATACAAGAAACAGCAGCCGTCCAAACCTTCCTTAGGGGCAAGGATGAGTAAAATGCACACTGCAATTTTTTGTGCATGCTGAAGGTGGATAGGATACTCGTGAACGCACATTTCGAGTAGCAGAAGTGTTCGTTTAGTTCAGCCTAAAACTAGAAATGAGCCTGATTTATAGAATAAGAAGTTGTCTGTATCCCTGTCACCATCACTAGTGGGGGGTGGGGCAGAGATAGGTCAACTAGTCTATCTCTGTCTCTGCTCCAAATGACAAATTCAACTGTTACTGTGCTATATTATCAAAATGCATTGAAACCAATGTCTGATAGGCCCACATCTCTTCAGCGGAGCAGAAGAATATCATGGTGCTACCTAGTCAAATCAAATGTATTTATATAGCCCTTCGTACATCAGCTGATATCTCAAAGTGCTGTACAGAAACCCAGCCTATAATCCCAAACAGCAAGCAATGCAGGTGTAGAAGCACGGTGGCTAGGAAAAACTCCCTAGAAAGGCCAAAACCTAGGAAGAAACCTAGAGAGGAACCAGGCTATGTGGGGTGGCCAGTCCTCTTCTGGCTGTGCCGGGTGGAGATTATAACAGAACATTGCCAAGATGTTCAAATGTTCATAAATGACCAGCATGGTCAAATAATAATAATCACAGGCAGAACAGTTGAAACTGGAGCAGCAGCACGGCCAGGTGGACTGGGGACAGCAAGGAGTCATCATGTCAGGTAGTCCTGAGGCATGGTCCTAGGGCTCAGGTCCTCCGAGAGAGAGAAAGAAAGAGAGAATTAGAGAGAGCATACTTAAATTCACACAGGACACCGGATGGGACAGGAGAAGTACTCCAGATATAACAAACTGACCCTAGCCCCCCGACCCTAGCCAACCCAGACAGGAAGATCACATCAGTGACTCAACCCACTCAAGTGACGCACCCCTCCTAGGGACGGTATGAAAGAGCCCCAGTAAGCCAGTGACTCAGCCCCTGTAATAGGGTTAGAGGCAGAGTATCCCAGTGGAAAGAGGGGAACCGGGCAGGCAGAGACAGCAAGGGCGGTTCCTTGCTCCAGAGCCTTTCTGTTTACCTTCACACTCCTGGGCCAGACTACACTCAATCATATGACCCACTGAAGAGATGAGTCTTCAGTAAAGACTTAAAGGTTGAGACCGAGTTTGCGTCTCTCACATGGGTAGGCAGACCATTCCATACAAATGGAGCTCTATAGGAGAAAGCCCTGCCTCCCGCTGTTTGCTTAGAAATTCTAAGGACAATTATGAGGCCTGCGTCTTGTGACCGTAGCGTACGTGTAGGTATGTACGGCAGGACCAAATCAGAGAGATAGGTGTTCCTTACATTGAGCAAACCAGATGGCCTTATTTTTACGGATAGCCGGGGGCAAACTCCAACACTCAGACATAATTCACAAACTAAGATCAGAGGCAGTAGGGATGACCAGGGATGTTCTCTTGATAAGTGTGTGAATCTGATCATTTTCTGTACTGCTAAGCATTCAAATCGTACTTTTGGGTGTCAGGGAAAATGTATGGTGTAAAAAGTACATTATTATCTTTAGGAATGTAGTAAGTTGTTAAAATATGAATGGTAAAGCAAAGTACAAATACCCCCAAAAAACGAATTAAGTAGTACTTTAAAGTATTTTTACTCTACACCACTGCTCCTCACCTGAGGGATCAAATGAGTTCACAAACTCTTACATGGAGTTGCTCTCTCTCTGTATGTGTATGTATATCATGCGTGCATACCCATAGCCATGGAAAGTAGTTTTGCTGTGGGGGTATAATGTGGCGATGCAGATTATTATATATATATTTTTTTTTACATCCGTCTATTAATACAGGACTAGTAAAGCCCCAGTGTACTACTTTTGTGAAAACAAAAACACTCCCCTACTTGCTGCAGCGTTTTACATTTGTCTATTAATACAGGACTAGTAAAGCCCCAGTGCACTACTTTTGTGAAAACATTTTTTTTCTTCAGGGGGTGCTTCAACCCCCCTACTTCCTGCAGCATTTACATCCGTCTACCTGTACAGAGAGTATCTCCTCCCTCTGTCCTCCATTAGAATTCCAGCTCTGTCTGAAGCTCCCCTGAATTCCATTACCTTCTCCATCCCACCACTGACTTAAACCCTCAAGACAAAACAAGTGATTGTCTGTCGTACCCTTGACAGCAGTTCTCCCCCCCCTTCCAGGTGTAGTCTCTCGCTCTCTCTCCAGGTGAAGTAGTCTCTCTCTCTTTCCAGTGAAGTAGTCTCTCTCTCTCTCCAGGTGAAGTAGTTTCTCTCTCTCTTTCCAGTGAAGTAGTCTTTCTCTCTCTCCAGGTGAAGTAGTTCCTCTCTCTCTCTCTGTGAAGTAGTCTCTCTCTCTCTCTCTGTGAAGTAGTCTCTCTCTCTCTCCAGGTGAAGTAGTCTCTCTCTCTCTCTCTAGGTGAAGTAGCTCTTTCTCTCCAGGTGAAGGAGTTTCTATCTCTCTCTGTGAAGTAGTCTCTCTCTCTCTCCAGGTGAGGTAGTCTCTCTCTCTCTCTCTCTCTCTCTCTCTCTGTCTCTCCAGGTGAGGTAGTCTCCCTCTCTCTTTCTCTCTTGCTCTCTCTCCAGGTGAAGTAGTCTCTCTCTCCAGGTGAAGTAGTCTCTCTCTCTCCAGGTGAAGTATCTCTCTCTCTCTCTCTCTCTCTCTCTCTCTCTCTCTCTCTCTCTCTCTCTCTCTCTCTCTCTCTCTCTCTCTCTCCCTCTCTCTCCAGGTGAAGTAGTCTCTCTCTCTCTCCAGGTGAAGTAGTCTCTCGCTCTCTCTCCAGGTGAAGTAGTCTCTCTCTCTCTCTCCAGTTGAAGTAGTCTCTCTCTCTCTCTCTCTCCCCAGGTGAAGTAGTCAATTCAATTCAATTTGCTTTATTGGCATGACGTAACAATGTACATGTTGCCAAAGCTTATTTTCGATATTTACAATATAAAATAAAAAATAAAAATGAGAATCAAAATTGTCAACGGGACAACAGTAATAACAATAGCCAAGGTCAAAATAACCATACATTGAACAATAACCATAAGCATACAGTAGAGTACATGTGCAGGTTGATAGGTCTGTCAGACACTGTCCCTCAATTTATGGCAGGCAGCAATGTAGTGCGCTGCCAACCCACAGCTCTCTGCGTCCTCTTACTTATGTCCTCGTCCAGCTTACTCTCATCAGAGAGGTCTTTGAAACCTTTAATAAGGATTTCAAATTTTGGGAAATGACACTCTCTAATTGTTTTTTATTTTTCACATTTTGTCAGGAAATGCAGCTCCGTCTCAGGTTCTGCTGTTGTTCAGTGGTTGCACAGCCTTTCCTCTACAGGGAGCCAGGTTTTCCTGTGTCTACCCTTCTCAATCGCAAGGCTGTGCTCACTGAGCCTGTACTTTGTCAAGGTTTTTCTAAGGTTTGGATCAGTAACCATGGTCAAATAGTTAGCCACGGTGTACTGTCGATTTAGGGTCAGATAGCACTGCATTTTGCTTTATGTTTGTGCTTGTGTTTCCCAATAAGCAATGTAGTTTTGTTTTGACTGTGTTGTGATTTGGTTTATTCTGATTGGATGTTCTGGTCCTGAGGCGTGTGTTAGTAGAACAGGTTTGTGAACTCAGCCCCAGGACCAGCTGGATGAGGGGACTCTTTATTTTGCTCAGCACTTGGCATTGCACGGCTTGGTAATGATATGAGAGGGGGTCACTGTATTTTAGATGTTTCCAAAACTGAATTGCTCTTTTTTGAGTTTTTATTATTAGTGGATATTGGCCTAATTCTGCCCTGCATGCATTGTTTGTAGTTTTCCTCTGGACATGTAGGAGAATCTTACAAAACTCTGCATGTAGGGTTTCAATGGGGTGTTTGTCCCATTTGATTAAATCTTGTTTTGCAAGTGGACCCCACACCTCGCTGCCATAAAGTGCAATTGGTTCAATGACATATTCAATTAGTTTTAGCCAAATTTTTAATGGCGTAGAATGCCCTGTGTGCTTTCTCTCTCAGTTCATTCACTGCTTCATTAAGGTGTCCAGTTGAGCTTATTTTTAAACCTAAGTAATTGTAGTATGTGCAGTACTCTATATATGTTGTACCAATTGAGAACTTTGGTCTAATTCCCTGAGATTTGGATCTTCTCTGGAAAATCACTATTTTAGTCTTTTTGGGGTTTTACTGCCAGGGCCGAGGTCTGGCAGTACTGCTCTAGCAGGTCCAGGCTCTGCTGTAGGCCATGTGTTGTGGGTGACAGTCTCGCATTCTCTCCAGGTGAAGTAGTCGCTCTCTCTCCAGGTGAAGTAGTCTTTCTCTCTCTCTCTCCCCCGTCCAGGTGAAGTAGTCTTTCTCTCTCTCTCTCCCCTGTCCAGGTGAAGTAGTTTCTCCTCCCTCCAAGGGAATTATTCACTCTCTCTCTCCCCAGGTGAAGTATCTCTCTCTCTCTCTCTCCCCAGGTGAAGTAGTCACTCTCATTCTCCCCAGGTGAAGTATCTCTCTCTCTCTCTCTCTCTCTCTCTCTCTCTCTCTCTCTCTCTCTCTCTCTCTCTCTCTCTCTTTCTCTCTCTAAAGATGGCCCTCCTATGTTGAACATAATAAACGGCTCTCTATCCACTGGATGTGTACCAAACTCACTAAAAGTGGCAGTAATAAAGCCTCTCTTGAAAAAGCCAAACCTTGACCCAGAAAATATAAAAAACTATCGGCCTATATCGAATCTTCCATTCCTCTCAAAATTTTTAGAGAAGGCTGTTGGCAACTCACTGCCTTCCTGAAGACAAACAATGTATACGAAATGCTTCAGTCTGGTTTTAGACCCCATCATAGCACTGAGACGGCACTTGTGAAGGTGGTAAATGACATTTTAATGGCATCGGACCGAGGCTCTGCATCTGTCCTCGTGCTCCTAGACCTTAGTGCTGCTTTTGATACCATCGATCACCACATTCTTTTGGAGAGATTGGAAACCCAAATTGGTCTACACGGACATGTTCTGGCCTGGTTTAGATCTTATCTGTCGGAAAGATATCAGTTTGTCTCTGTGAATGGTTTGTCCTCTGACAAATCAACTGTAAATTTCGGTGTTCCTCAAGGTTCCGTTTTAGGACCACTATTGTTTTCACTATATATTTTACCTCTTGGGGATGTTATTCGAAAACATAATGTAAACTTTCACTGCTATGCGGATGACACACAGCTGTACATTTCAATGAAACATGGTGAAGCCCCAAAATTGCCCTCGCTAGAAGCATGTGTTTCAGACATAAGGAAGTGGATGGCTGCAAACTTTCTACTATTAAACTCGGACAAAACAGAGATGCTTGTTCTAGGTCCCAAGAAACAAAGAGATCTTCTGTTGAATCTGACAATTAATCTTAATGGTTGTACAGTCGTCTCAAATAAAACTGTGAAGGACCTCGGCGTTACTCTGGACCCTGATCTCTCTTTTGAAGAACATATCAAGACCATTTCGAGGACAGCTTTTTTCCATCTACGTAACATTGCAAAAATCAGAAACTTTCTGTCCAAAAATGATGCAGAAAAATTAATCCATGCTTTTGTCACTTCTAGGTTAGACTACTGCAATGCTCTATTTTCCGGCTACCCGGATAAAGCACTAAATAAACTTCAGTTAGTGCTAAATACGGCTGCTAGAATCCTGACTAGAACCAAAAAATTTGATCATATTACTCCAGTGCTAGCCTCTCTACACTGGCTTCCTGTCAAAGCAAGGGCTGATTTCAAGGTTTTACTGCTAACCTACAAAGCATTACATGGGCTTGCTCCTACCTATCTCTCTGATTTGGTCATGCCGTACATACCTACACGTACGCTACGGTCACAAGACGCAGGCCTCCTAATTGTCCCTAGAATTTCTAAGCAAACAGCTGGAGGCAGGGCTTTCTCCTATAGAGCTCAATTTTTATGGAACGGTCTGCCTACCCATGTCAGAGACGCAAACTCGGTCTCAACCTTTAAGTCTTTACTGAAGACTCATCTCTTCAGTGGGTCATATGATTGAGTGTAGTCTGGCCCAGGAGTGGGAAGGTGAACGGAAAGGCTCTGGAGCAACGAACCGCCCTTGCTGTCTCTGCCTGGCCGGTTCCCCTCTTTCCACTGGGATTCTCTGCCTCTAACCCTATTACAGGGGCTGAGTCACTGGCTTGCTGGGGCTCTCTCATGCCGTCCCTGGAGGGGGTGCGTCACCTGAGTGGGTTGATTCACTGTTGTGGTCATCCTGTCTGGGTTGGCGCCCCCTCCTTGGGTTGTGCCGTGGCGGAGATCTTTGTGGGCTATACTCAGCCTTGTCTCAGGATGGTAAGTTGGTGGTTGAAGATATCCCTCTAGTGGTGTGGGGGCTGTGCTTTGGCAAAGTGGGTGGGGTTATATCCTTCCTGTTTGGCCCTGTCCGGGGGTGTCCTCGGATGGGGCCACAGTGTCTCCTGACCCTCCTGTCTCAGCCTCCAGTATTTATGCTGCAGTAGTTTATGTGTCGGGGGGCTGGGGTCAGTTTGTTATATCTGGAGTACTTCTCCTGTCCTATTCGGTGTCCTGTGTGAATCTAAGTGTGCGTTCTCTAATTCTCTCCTTCTCTCTTTCTTTCTCTCTCTCGGAGGACCTGAGCCCTAGGACCATGCCCCAGGACTACCTGACATGATGACTCCTTGCTGTCCCCAGTCCACCTGGCCATGCTGCTGTTCCAGTTTCAACTGACCTGAGCCCTAGGACCATGCCCCAGGACTACCTAACATGATGACTCCTTGCTGTCCCCAGTCCACCTGGCCATGCTGCTGCTCCAGTTTCAACTTCCACCTGACTGTGCTGCTGCTCCAGTTTCAACTGTTCTGCCTTATTATTATTCGACCATGCTGGTCATTTATGAACATTTGAACATCTTGGCCATGTTCTGTTATAATCTCCACCCGGCACAGCCAGAAGAGGACTGGCCACCCCACATAGCCTGGTTCCTCTCTAGGTTTCTTCCTAGGTATTGGCCTTTCTAGGGAGTTTTTCCTAGCCACCGTGCTTCTACACCTGCATTGCTTGCTGTTTGGGGTTTTAGGCTGGGTTTCTGTACAGCACTTTGAGATATCAGCTGATGTACGAAGGGCTATATAAATAAATTTGATTTGATTTTGATTTGAAATAAACAATAAAAATTAACAGTAAACATTACACATACAGAAGTTTCAAAACAATAAAGACATTACAAATGTCATATTATATGTATACAGTGTTTTAACAATGTACAAATGGTCAAAGGACACAAGATAAAATAAATAAGCATAAATATGGGTTGTATTTACAATGGTGTTTGTTCTTCACTGGTTGCCCTTTTCTCATGGCAACAGGTCACAAATCTTGCTGCTGTGATGGCACACTGTGGAATTTCACCCAGTAGATATGGGAGTTTATCAAAATTGGATTTGTTTTCGAATTCTTTGTGGATCTGTGTAATCTGAGGGAAATATGTCTCTCTAATATGGTCATACATTGGGCAGGAGGTTAGGAAGTGCAGCTCAGTTTCCACCTCATTTTGTGGGCAGTGAGCACATCTCACTCTCTCTCTCTCCAGGTGAAGTCGTCTCTCTCTCTCCCTCTCTCCAGGTGAAGTAGTCTCTCTCTCTCTCTCTCTACAGGTGAAGTATCTCTCTCTCTCTCTACAGGTGAAGTATCTCTCTCTCTCTCTCTACAGGTGAAGTATCTCTCTCTCTCTCTCTACAGGTGAAGTATCTCTCTCTCTCTCTCTACAGGTGAAGTATCTCTCTCTCTCTCTCTACAGGTGAAGTATCTCTCTCTCTCTCTCTCTCTCTACAGGTGAAGTATCTCTCTCTCTCTCTCTACGGTGAAGTATCTCTCTCTCTCCCGTCTCTCTCTCTCTCTCTTCTCTCCAGGTGAAGTAGTCTCTCTCTCTCCAGGTGAAGTAGTCTCTCTCTCTCCAGGTGAAGTAGTCTCTCTCTCTCCAGGTGAAGTAGTCTCTCTCTCTCCAGGTGAAGTAGTCTCTCTCTCTCCAGGTGAAGTAGTCTCTCTCTCTCCAGGTGAAGTAGTCTCTCTCTCTCCAGGTGAAGTAGTCTCTCTCTCTCCAGGTGAAGTAGTCTCTCTCTCTCCAGGTGAAGTAGTCTCTCTCTCTCAGGTGAAGTAGTCTCTCTCTCTCCAGGTGAAGTAGTCTCTCTCTCTCCAGGTGAAGTAGTCTCTCTCTCTCCAGGTGAAGTAGTCTCTCTCTCTCCAGGTGAAGTAGTCTCTCTCTCTCCAGGTGAAGTAGTCTCTCTCTCTCCAGGTGAAGTAGTCTCTCTCTCTCCAGGTGAAGTAGTCTCTCTCTCTCCAGGTGAAGTAGTCTCTCTCTCTCCAGGTGAAGTAGTCTCTCTCTCTCCAGGTGAAGTAGTCTCTCTCTCTCCAGGTGAAGTAGTCTCTCTCCTCCAGGTGAAGTAGTCTCTCTCTCTCCAGGTGAAGTAGTCTCTCTCTCTCCAGGTGAAGTAGTCTCTCTCTCTCCAGGTGAAGTAGTCTCTCTCTCTCCAGGTGAAGTAGTCTCTCTCTCTCCAGGTGAAGTAGTCTCTCTCTCTCCAGGTGAAGTAGTCTCTCTCTCTCCAGGTGAAGTAGTCTCTCTCTCTCCAGGTGAAGTAGTCTCTCTCTCTCCAGGTGAAGTAGTCTCTCTCTCTCCAGGTGAAGTAGTCTCTCTCTCTCCAGGTGAAGTAGTCTCTCTCTCTCCAGGTGAAGTAGTCTCTCTCTCTCCAGGTGAAGTAGTCTCTCTCTCTCCAGGTGAAGTAGTCTCTCTCTCTCCAGGTGAAGTAGTCTCTCTCTCTCCAGGTGAAGTAGTCTCTCTCTCTCTCCAGGTGAAGTAGGGAAGTAGTCTCTCTCTCTCCAGGTGAAGTAGTCTCTCTCTCTCCAGGTGAAGTAGTCTCTCTCTCCAGGTGAAGTAGTCTCTCTCTCTCCAGGTGAAGTAGTCTCTCTCTCTCCAGGTGAAGTAGTCTCTCTCTCTCCAGGTGAAGTAGTCTCTCCTCTCTCCAGGTGAAGTAGTCTCTCTCTCTCCAGGTGAAGTAGGTCTCTCTCTCTCCAGGTGAATAGTCTCTCTCTCTCCAGGTGAAGTAGTCTCTCTCTCTCCAGGTGAAGTAGTCTCTCTCTCCAGGTGAAGTAGTCTCTCTCTCTCCAGGTGAAGTAGTCTCTCTCTCTCCAGGTGAAGTAGTCTCTCTCTCTCCAGGTATGAAGTAGTCTCTCATCTCTTCCAGGTGAAGTAGTCTCTCTCTCTCCAGGTGAAGTAGTCTCTCTCTCTCCAGGTGAAGTAGTCTCTCTCTCTCCAGGTGAAGTAGTTCTCTCTCTCCAGGTGAAGTAGTCTCTCTCTCTCCAGGTGAAGTAGTCTCTCTCTCTCCAGGTGAAGTTAGTCTCTCTCTCTCAGGTGAAGTAGTCTCTCTCTCTCCAGGTGAAGTAGTCTCTCTCTCTCCAGGTGAAGTAGTCTCTTCTCCAGGTGAAGTAGTCTCTCTCTCTCCAGGTGAAGTAGTCTCTCTCTCTCCAGGTGAAGTAGTCTCTCTCTCTCCAGGTGAAGTAGTCTCTCTCTCTCCAGGTGAAGTAGTCTCCTCTCTCTCCAGGGTGAAGTAGTCTCTCTCTCTCCAGGTGAAGTAGTCTCTCTCTCTCCAGGTGAAGTAGTCTCTCTCTCCAGGTGAAGGTAGTCTCTCTCTCCTCCAGGTGAAGTAGTCTCTCTCTCTCCAGGTGAAGTTAGTCTCTCTCTCTCCAGGTGAAGTAGTCTCTCTCTCTCCAGGTGAAGTAGTCTCTCTCTCTCCAGGTGAAGTAGTCTCTCTCTCTCCAGGTGAAGTAGTCTCTCTCTCCAGGGTGAAGTAGTCCTCTCTCTCTCAGGTGAAGTAGTCTCTCTCTCCAGGTGAAGTAGTCTCTCTCTCTCCAGGTGAAGTAGTCTCTCTCTCTCCAGGTGAAGTAGTCTCTCTCTCCAGGTGAAGTAGTCTCTCTCTCTCCAGGTGAAGTAGTCTCTCTCTCTCCAGGTGAAGTAGTCTCTCTCTCTCCAGGTGAAGTAGTCTCTCTCTCTCCAGGTGAAGTAGTCTCTCTCTCTCCAGGTGAAGTAGTCTCTCTCTCCAGGTGAAGTAGTCTCTCTCTCTCCAGGTGAAGTAGTCTCTCTCTCTCCAGGTGAAGTAGTCTCTCTCTCTCCAGGTGAAGTAGTCTCTCTCTCTCCAGGTGAAGTAGTCTCTCTCTCTCCAGGTGAAGTAGTCTCTCTCTCTCCAGGTGAAGTAGTCTCTCTCTCCAGGTGAAGTAGTCTCTCTCTCTCCAGGTGAAGTAGTCTCTCTCTCTCCAGGTGAAGTAGTCTCTCTCTCTCCAGGTGAAGTAGTCTCTCTCTCTCCAGGTGAAGTAGTCTCTCTCTCTCCAGGTGAAGTAGTCTCTCTCTCTCCAGGTGAAGTAGTCTCTCTCTCTCCAGGTGAAGTAGTCTCTCTCTCTCCAGGTGAAGTAGTCTCTCTCTCCAGGTGAAGTAGTCTCTCTCTCTCCAGGTGAAGTAGTCTCTCTCTCTCCAGGTGAAGTAGTCTCTCTCTCTCCAGGTGAAGTAGTCTCTCTCTCTCCAGGTGAAGTAGTCTCTCTCTCTCCAGGTGAAGTAGTCTCTCTCTCTCCAGGTGAAGTAGTCTCTCTCTCTCCAGGTGAAGTAGTCTCTCTCTCTCCAGGTGAAGTAGTCTCTCTCTCTCCAGGTGAAGTAGTCTCTCTCTCTCCAGGTGAAGTAGTCTCTCTCTCTCCAGGTGAAGTAGTCTCTCTCTCCAGGTGAAGTAGTCTCTCTCTCTCCAGGTGAAGTAGTCTCTCTCTCTCCAGGTGAAGTAGTCTCTCTCTCCAGGTGAAGTAGTCTCTCTCTCTCCAGGTGAAGTAGTCTCTCTCTCTCCAGGTGAAGTAGTCTCTCTCTCTCCAGGTGAAGTAGTCTCTCTCTCTCCAGGTGAAGTAGTCTCTCTCTCTCCAGGTGAAGTAGTCTCTCTCTCTCCAGGTGAAGTAGTCTCTCTCTCTCCAGGTGAAGTAGTCTCTCTCTCCAGGTGAAGTAGTCTCTCTCTCTCCAGGTGAAGTAGTCTCTCTCTCTCCAGGTGAAGTAGTCTCTCTCTCTCCAGGTGAAGTAGTCTCTCTCTCTCCAGGTGAAGTAGTCTCTCTCTCTCCAGGTGAAGTAGTCTCTCTCTCTCCAGGTGAAGTAGTCTCTCTCTCTCCAGGTGAAGTAGTCTCTCTCTCTCCAGGTGAAGTAGTCTCTCTCTCCAGGTGAAGTAGTCTCTCTCTCTCCAGGTGAAGTAGTCTCTCTCTCTCCAGGTGAAGTAGTCTCTCTCTCTCCAGGTGAAGTAGTCTCTCTCTCTCCAGGTGAAGTAGTCTCTCTCTCTCCAGGTGAAGTAGTCTCTCTCTCTCCAGGTGAAGTAGTCTCTCTCTCTCCAGGTGAAGTAGTCTCTCTCTCTCCAGGTTGGCTCAGGTGAAGTAGTCTCTCTCTCTCCAGGTGAAGTAGTCTCTCTCTCTCCAGGTGAAGTAGTCTCTCTCTCTCCAGGTGAAGTAGTCTCTCTCTCTCCAGGTGAAGTAGTCTCTTCTCTCTCCAGGTGAAGTAGTCTCTCTCTCTCCAGGTGAAGTAGTCTCTCTCTCTCCAGGTGAAGTAGTCTCTCTCTCCAGGTGAAGTAGTCTCTCTCTCTCCAGGTGAAGTAGTCTCTCTCTCCAGGTGAAGTAGTCTCTCTCTCTCCAGGTGAAGTAGTCTCTCTCTCTCCAGGTGAAGTAGTCTCTCTCTCTCCAGGTGAAGTAGTCTCTCCTCTCCAGGTGAAGTAGTCTCTCTCTCTCCAGGTGAAGTAGTCTCTCTCTCTCCAGGTGAAGTAGTCTCTCTCTCTCCAGGTGAAGTAGTCTCTCTCTCTCCAGGTGAAGTAGTCTCTCTCTCTCCAGGTGAAGTAGTCTCTCTCTCTCCAGGTGAAGTAGTCTCTCTCTCTCCAGGTGAAGTAGTCTCTCTCTCTCCAGGTGAAGTAGTCTCTCTCTCTCCAGGTGAAGTAGTCTCTCTCTCTCCAGGTGAAGTAGTCTCTCTCTCCAGGTGAAGTAGTCTCTCTCTCTCCAGGTGAAGTAGTCTCTCTCTCTCCAGGTGAAGTAGTCTCTCTCTCTCCAGGTGAAGTAGTCTCTCTCTCTCCAGGTGAAGTAGTCTCTCTCTCTCCAGGTGAAGTAGTCTCTCTCTCTCCAGGTGAAGTAGTCTCTCTCTCTCCAGGTGAAGTAGTCTCTCTCTCTCCAGGTGAAGTAGTCTCTCTTCTCCAGGTGAAGTAAGTCTTCTCTCTCCAGGTGAAGTAGTCTCTCTCTCTCCAGGTGAAGTAGTCTCTCTCTCCAGGTGAAGTAGTCTCTCTCTCTCCAGGTGAAGTAGTCTCTCTCTCTCCAGGTGAAGTAGTCCTCTCTCTCCAGGTGAAGTAGTTCTCTCTCTCAGGTGAAGTCTTAAGGTCTCTCTCTCTCCAGGTGAAGTAGTCTCTCTCTCTCCAGGTGAAGTAGTCTCTCTCTCTCCAGGTGAAGTAGTCTCTCTCTCTCCAGGTGAAGTAGGTCTCTCTCTCCAGGTGAAGTAGTCTCTCTCTCTCCAGGTGAAGTAGTCTCTCTCTCTCCAGGTGAAGTAGTCTCTCTCTCTCCAGGTGAAGTAGTCTCTCTCTCCAGGTGAAGTAGTCTCTCTCTCTCCAGGTGAAGTAGTCCTCTCTCTCCAGGTGAAGTAGTCGTCTCTCTCTCCAGTGAAGTAGTCTCTCTCTCCAGGTGAAGTAGTCTCTCTCTCCCAGGGAAGTGTCTCTCTCTCCAGGTGAAGTAGTCTCTCTCTCTCCAGGTGAAGTAGTCTCTCTCTCTCCAGGTGAAGTAGTCTCTCTCTCCAGGTGAAGTAGTCTCTCTCTCTCCAGGTGAAGTAGTCTCTCTCTCTCCAGGTGAAGTAGTCTCTCTCTCTCCAGGTGAAGTAGTCTCTCTCTCCAGGTGAAGTAGTCTCTCTCTCTCCAGGTGAAGTAGTCTCTCTCTCTCCAGGTGAAGTAGTCTCTCTCTCCAGGTGAAGTAGTCTCTCTCTCTCCAGGTGAAGTAGTCTCTCTCTCCAGGTGAAGTAGTCTCTCTCTCCAGGTGAAGTAGTCTCTCTCCAGGTGAAGTAGTCTCTCTCTCCAGGTGAAGTAGTCTCTCTCTCTCCAGGTGAAGTAGTCTCTCTCTCCAGGTGAAGTAGTCTCTCTCTCTCCAGGTGAAGTAGTCTCTCTCTCCAGGTGAAGTAGTCTCTCTCTCTCCAGGTGAAGTAGTCTCTCTCTCTCCAGGTGAAGTAGTCTCTCTCTCTCCAGGTGAAGTAGTCTCTCTCTCTCCAGGTGAAGTAGTCTCTCTCTCTCCAGGTGAAGTAGTCTCTCTCTCTCCAGGTGAAGTAGTCTCTCTCTCTCCAGGTGAAGTAGTCTCTCTCTCTCCAGGTGAAGTAGTCTCTCTCTCTCCAGGTGAAGTAGTCTCTCTCTCTCCAGGTGAAGTAGTCTCTCTCTCCAGGTGAAGTAGTCTCTCTCTCTCCAGGTGAAGTAGTCTCTCTCTCCAGGTGAAGTAGTCTCTCTCCAGGTGAAGTAGTCTCTCTCCAGGTGAAGTAGTCTCTCTCCAGGTGAAGTAGTCTCTCTCCAGGTGAAGTAGTCTCTCTCTCCAGGTGAAGTAGTCTCTCTTCTCTCCAGGTGAAGTAGTCTCTCTCTCTCCAGGTGAAGTAGTCTCTCTCTCTCTCAAATTCATATTCAAGCTGCTTTATTTGCATGAAAAACATACATTGTAATAAAATAATGAATAATAATATAAAATGGTAGTAAATAGTAATACAAATAAAGAAATAGCTAAAGAAAATAACAACAATAAAACGGTAACAGTCAATAGTAGAAATATAATAAATATAAAAGGCTAAACATAGTATAGTATATCATTTTATTTTCTAACTGTCATTCTCACCATTACATCAGTACTACAACTACCATCATTATTACTGCTACTACCACCATCATTAAACTGCTATTTTTCTCCCCTACTACCCCTACCACAACTATTTGGAATATTAATAATAGTAATAATAATAATAACAATAATACAAATAATAAGTAAGTAACTGCAGATGTTATTATTCAGTATCTTTCAGGTTATGTCAGGCAAATGCATATTTGGCTGCAAGAGGAGACGTTGCTGCCATGAGTATTTTTTGTTTTTCCTCTGGGTTTAATAAGTTCATCTATCTCTGTCTGTGTGTGTGAAGTAGTGCACTAGCTGAGCAGCACAGACAGAGCATTGATATCAGTAGCCTGATGGGGAGTAGAAACCTCTGTGTTTTATGAGGAGAACGAACGGCCCTGAACCCAATTATCTTTCTTTGTTAAATAAAACTCTGCTGGCCCTCATTTCAACATGCCCCCCCTCCCTCTCTGCTGTTTTTACACTACAAAGTGATTACAGATTTAATTAGCTGAGGACCTTGCTTCAGGGAGACTCATGAATCTATATTGATATTTCTGCAGAATGTGGAGATAGGGCCTCGTCCTCATGATGAGCTATGGAGACGCTACTGGAGAAAAAAATAAAGGAGGATGAAGTGATGATTTGCAACTTTCACTCTCCTGTTTACTTTTTCCCCTGAGGCTAATATTTTTATTGCTCTATGAGGATGAGCAGCATGGCTGAATTATGCAGAGCATGGCAGCAGCAATCAATGCTGTCTCACTGTGAGTAGCTTGGATTAAAAGAGGCCTGCTGTCAGGAGAGCACCATTTCTCCTAATGATGAGGATCAGTAATCACAGTTATTGATTTTGTTAGACAAGCTCAGTCTTGAGATATCATCATTTACAGCGATATTCAATGCGTAATCACACGCGCACACTTACTGCACACACTTGCAGGTTTACACTCACTCACACACATTGCATTTAAAGCAATTGTTCAACAATACAGCAATTGGCCTCTGAGTGGGGCTGATGATTCAAGAATGGGATCAGTGAACGTCACATCTTTATGGCACACCTGCCCAAAAGAGACTAAATGGATGGCTTATTCCAAACTACTGTGTCATTTAAGTGGTGATCAGATTGAGGGATCAAAATCAATTCAAGACAATGTTATGAACTCCCTCTGGGGCAATTCAGAGGGCATTGTCAGACCACAAACACAATGACATATATTCTCAATATAATATCTGCAACCTGCATTCAAACTGTACAGATGTAAAATAAAGGTTGAATAGAAATAATCCAAAAATAGGGGAGAGACAATACGGACACTTCTGGTGCTTAAATTGACTCTCTCTGTAAATAGGCTTTAAAGGACAGGTTCACTTTTTTTCCACTTAATCAGTATTTTGAATGTAAATGGCATGTTATAGAAGTGTCCAGACACTTTTATTTTGTGATTTCAGAAACGTATTGGTTTTGAGAAACTTACCCCACCAGCAATAGACTTCCTCATGCTCATTCTGCAGTTGCAGTGGCACAGATAAAACATTAATAAAGTCTCCAAAAACAACCAAATACATCGTTTTAGAAACAAAACAATGATCCTCATGAAGTAGCTAGGTTTGCTTGCTAGCTAGCCAACAATTGCCTAAAATCAGACTGTGATACCTCTGATTACACAGTCTGGGATACAAGTAAATGACATGTATTTGTTTGGAACATTTCCTCTCGCGACCTCTAAAAGCCAGAATGTTCAATTTACTCTACTGGTTCGATTATCTGTGTGGTTCGTCCTTTTTGAGAAAATATGTCCACAGGAAATTGTTATTAAAGCGACATTTCAAAACACTGGTACTGCCAATGAGAATTCTATCACCTGGCACATGCGCAAAACCATGTAAACACCTGCAAGACCTTGGTTAGTATGCATTCACCACGTGCATGTACTTCTGTCAATTTTTGCTTCATGAAGTAATCCAAAAATGTATATGACACCCTCTCAGAGTATTTTTCTCTTCTCTCATTGATTGAAAAGATGGGTACTCCAAAGTGCTGCACATCATGTGCAAGACTCAGAAATTAAGTGTCGCTTTTAATGATACTCACCTATCTCAATCAATGAGAGAAGGCAAAGATAATTGAAGATGGCAGCATATACAGTAGCAGTCGAAAGTTTGGACACACCTACTCATTCAAGGTTTAAAAAAATATATATATTTTTTCTACATTGTAAATTAATAGTGAAGACATCAAAACTATGAAAGAACACCTATAGAATCATGTTGTAACCAAAAAAGTGTTGCACAAATCAAAGTATATTTTAGATTTGGATTCTTCAAAGTAGCCACCCTTTGCACACTCTTGGAATTCTCTCAACCAGCTTCACCTGGAATGCCTTTCCAACAGTCTTGAAGATCCCACATATTCTGAGCACTTGTTGGCTGCTTTTCCTTCACTCTGCGGTCCAACTCATCCCACACCATCTCAATTGGGTTGAGGTCAGATGATTGTTGAGGCCAGGTCATCTGATGCAGTACTCCATCACTCTCCTTCTTGGTCAAATAGCCCTTACACAGCCTGGAGGTGTGTTGGGTCATTGTCCTGTTGAAGAACAAATGATAGTCCCACTAAGCACAAACCAGATGGGATGGCCTATCGCTGCAGAATGCTGTGGTAGCCATGCTGGTTAAGTGTGACTTGAATTCTAAATAAATCACAGACAGTGTCACCAGCAAAGCATCATCACATCCCCTCCATGCTTCATTGTGGGAACCACATAAACAGAGATCATCCGTTCACCTACTATGTGTCTCACAAAGGAAATAAATTCCACAATTAACACGCACACCTGTTAATTGAAATGCATTCCAGGTGACTACCTCATGAAGCTGGTTGAGAGAATGCCAAGAGTGTGCAAAACTGTCATCAAGGCAAAGGGTGGCTACTTTGAAGAATTTAAGATCTAAAATATATTTAGATTTGTTTAACACTTTTTTGGTTACTACGTGATTCCATATGTGTTATTTCGTAGTTTGATGTCTTCAATATTATTCGACAATGTAGAAATTAAGAAAAACCCTTGAATGAGTAGGTGTGTCCAAACTTTTGAGTGGTACTGTACATTGTTGGATTGCTTCATGGAGGAAAAACATATTTAATTTACTTTCAAAATTCCATCGTTCCACCTGCAACAAGCCATGGGAGTTTGGAAGGCACCAGTGACTTCTGAATCGAGAACAAAGAAAGTATTACCAAGTAAAGGTTCTGATTATGGCTAAACAAAAGCATCTTATCAATGGCTATCACAAGCTAATTAAATTAATTAGCTAATGATGATAATTGTTTGATTTGATATAGACTAGCCAACAGTGTGTGATACAAAATTATCATAACTAACCCCTTTCAACTGTGGTGTAGTCTTAATAATCGCTAGAGATCTAACAATGCTGTCATCCCTTATGAAAAAAAAATGTAGTCAGATTGCAGTAGAACTGCAGTATTCTTCAAATGCTGCATCCAAAATTCCGCAGTCGACTGCAGTTGCTGCACTTTTACAGCAGTTTCAAAACTTTCATCCTTTTTTGTAAGGGATGTTTTGAAGTAGGTACGGAAAATCTCCTTAAACGAAAACTGACAACAATCTTGTTAATATGTCAAACTATTTACAAAATAAAGGTAGTGTGATGATTCTCAGCAAGTTGTACCAGAACTGAATGTTGAGATTAGGTGAAACAGATATGATTAAGCCTATGATTGAGTCTGTGTTCTTCCCCCTACCAACTGAGCCACACTTGAATGCCTGCTAATGGTCTCTTCTCACCGCCGTTGTAGGTTGTGAGATGAAATATGCTTAGAACTATTTTATTCATTACTCCTCAGGTTCATTGTCCCATGTCTCCGTGTCTCCATGTCCCTCTCCCTGGAGTAGTGTGGGATATCTTTATTAGTCTCCTATTCCCACCAGCCAGTTTACTCATTTCTCCTGGCAGCCTAGACGTCCTCTATCTGTTCGACAGGGTCATTCACTCTGCCAATAATACACAACCATCCTACCTATTTCCTCCTCTGGACACCATAGACACCTGAACTTAATACAAACGTGAAGAAAACACCCAGAGAGTGTCTGACACACACTCCCAGTCATTCTGATGTAATTCGGTTGAGATATATCTTCGCTATTTCGCAATATGGATTTTTATTCTTCAATACTGGGTCATAGTAATGGGGATTGGAATGGGTTGTGGTTCAAAACTTCAATATTACCGAAGATGGACTGTGTGCGACCCCTTACTCCTTCCCCCTGTCCCCAGAGTCTTGTTGAGAATCACTGGGAACAGTGATCGTCAGGCTGTCTGGCTGCAGAGAAACTGATAAAGTGCAGAAGGTTGACACGTGGCCCTTTTTACAGGTGGATCAATAATGTACAATGATCTCATTTTTATTTCTCTTGGTAAATTACATTTTACATGACAGGCTCATGTGATGGGAAATTATGTCTTCTCTTTACCTGGCCTTTGACTGTTGGTTGTTCCTCAGATAAGAACTAGGCCTATTATTTGTGTTTTGGTCTGTTAGAATTTGAAGAAGTAAAGCAAGATGATTTTGTCAAACCTCAGGCTTCACATCGACTGTGAAAAGAAAGGGAATTCACATGTTAAAATCAATAAAATCAACGGATTTCTGCCTAGACTTCGGGCTGTTGATTTATCAAAGAAAGTGCACTGATGGGAACAATTGATTGGTTGTTCAAAGCTGCTGCATTGTTTCAGACAGATGAATGATACCCCAACACTCAACTATATTTCAGCAATGAAACAGTAGGATTTCTTCCCTGATTACTGAAGTTGTACTGTAGTTTCCAAAGTTGTGTTGGTATTGCAGGTAACCTTTGCCCACTTTACACTGGGGTCAACAACAGTGTTCCTCAACCTCTGTTCCCTGCTAGGATGATTCTGTTTAGTCCCTGAAATGGTTCTGACAGCCTAACACTAATGTAATTGTTTTAAGATGGTCATACTATGAATTATTTAGCCAATTGGTTTTAAATTTTAGGACCCCTGTAGTTATCCCAAAAATATAGAAAAAAAATGAATTTGATAAAATATTGATTTTGGCCATAACTACTAAATCCTATACAAAGACATTGAACAACACATTCATAAATGGCAAAAAGGACAGTCAAAAAATAAAGAATAAAAACAAGGTTTTGATGTGTCTGTCCTAAATATAGGAGATATATATATATATAATAATTTTTTTACACATATTTAACCCCTTTTTTGGGGTAGGCACAAATCTACCTTCTAACTTCCATTCATTTTTTTCCTATTGGTACCGGTTACCTTCAGACAAGTCCCACTTGTGGGGGTATTAGAGCAAAATGGAGAACACCATTGTGTTCATAAGCAATGTTCCTACACATTTCTTGGGGCACTGAGCAAATTTTTGGTATTGTGAGCGGACAAAAAACAAGAATTTTGTGCAACTTCCGGTGTGCGTTTACAGTGAACACCGAGGCTGTGCCCTTACAATTTTAGAAAGTAGCCAATAGGCTATTGTGGCTATTTGAGCATAATGTAGGCCTACCAACAAAACCAATGGAGCAAATCCCATAACATTTTCACATGGAAATAGCTTTTGATTTCTATGATATAGCCTACAGTAACCTATATGTGGTGTTCAATGCAGGCCTACATTGCATGAGACTTAAAAAACGTTTTTACATTATGAAGGGCTTGACATGAATTAATGATCTTTTACTTGATCTGTAACACCATGGGCCAAATAGGTGACTGTCAATTGTGTTGTATACTGAAAGAAACTACTTTACAAATTGTAATTAATTATTACCTTACAGATAATTAGACAATGTAGGCTACCCCTCTGCCTACATATTCAATCCTTTCTGAAAATGTAACACTGCCCCTTTAATTAAGACATACGCTTTTTACCTGACTGGCTTTTCAAAGACAGTTGAAATGTAGCCTACAAGTTTGGTACTCTTGTAGGAAGCGTAACTCCCCATTGCTGACCTATACTTTGTTGAATTGAAAAAGGGCTGATAAAATGTTGATTCAATCACAGACTAAATGTTGATATATAGTGCAAGCTAACGGGGTGAACTCAGTGGAGTTCAATCGGGGCATGGCATTTCTTCTATGTGTCAGTCCTGGAGGAAGTGCACGGCTGCCACGCCCCTTTCCACATTGGGGTCCTATTAGTTTGTAGCCTAAACGGTTCAGACGCTACCAAACAGAAGTTGGCACATCGATGGTACTAACTTCAGACGAGTCTCCTGACACTTGTGGGGGTCGTAGAGATAGAGTGGTCATACGTTTCTAGGTCAAACCGTTCATACGCTGCAGACGTTTATGTGAGAAGACTGATTTTCGAGATGTCTCATGGTCTGTGACAAACACCCCACTTTCACGCAGATGCGGAAGTGAGACACTGGCGGATGTGGTGGATTGAGACATATCTCTAGCTTAATCTGACAGATTTTAATGCAGATTATTTTCTTATGTCATTTAGATTGACGCACCGGTGCATGAATGTACTCTAGGGGGATAAACACTAATTGTTTTAATAGTCACCATTGGCCTCATGGTGAAATCCCCGAGCAACTTAGTTAGGAAGGATGCCTGTATCTTTGGAATGACTGGGTGTATTGTTACACCATCTAAAGTGTCATTAATAACTTCACCATGCTCAAAGGGATATTCAACGTCTGCTTTTTTATTTTTTACCCATCAATAGGTGCCCTTCTTTGTGAGGCATTGGAAAACCTCCCTGGTCTTTGTGGTTGAATCTGTGGTTGATATTTGCTGCTCGACTGAGGGACCTTACAGATAATGTGACTTGTTAAGCATATTTTTACTCTTGAACTTATTTAGGCTTGTCATAACAAAGGGTTTGAGTAATTATTGACTCAAGACATTTCAGCTTTTCGTGTTTTATTCATTTTCAAACATTTCTAAAAACATCATTCCACTTTGACATTATGGGGTATTTTGTGTAGGCCAGTGACACAACATCTCAATTCAATTTTTGTTTAACACAACAAAATGTTAAACAAGTGAAGTAGAGTGAATAGTTTCGGAAGGCACTGTATAGGCCTACGCTGTACAGGCAATGATAACATCTGTGGCCAATAACTTTTCTGAGCTATGCTCTAACAAAAACAATTTCTGTGAGGAAACGCTGAAAGATGTTTATTTGTTTGTTTTTCTTCTCACAGAATGTGTTTCTGTCATGGGAGCGAGGGATTCAAATATTAGCACTTCCTATTCAAATGCTTTCCCTCCACTTCACAACAGTATAGATATGAACTTCATTATGTAAAAATGTTCAAAGCAACTTCAATCCCACAGGGATGCCTCTCACTAGGAGGCTTCTACACTGTTTGGACTTGGGGATATGTCCTCCTGAAGTAATGAAAGATTCTGATTGAAAGTAAATGTTTTTCAAGTCTTCTTTTTAAGTGAGGGGTGAGTGCCATGTTGTTGGTATAATTGAATCAATGAGACTTTATATTTCATTTAAAGGTGTTTTGTTCCTTGGTCTTAGGTTTGGGTAATTTCGGTACGCAGAGACTAATAATTGAGGGACATTAAAGGGAAATCCTTGCATTGGTATATAATTGATCTCTATACACAAATGTTTTGTTTGTATTTTGGGAATATACTTTATCAGGAACTGATTGCGGTTCAGAAGTGTTCACATGCATGAGATAGTTGTTACATAGCCTTGGCCTATATCATTAGTAAGCAGCCTTGCTAAGACAAGCTGCTACTCCTATGAGCCAATCTGCTGTTTCTGTAGCATGAGGTGCAAGTACACCACCTGGACAGGATGCTAGTTCATCGCAGGGCCTTAACCCCAATCTATCTCCTTAATGCTGAGTGCAAAGCAGAGACGTATTGGGTCCCATTTTTACAGTCTTTGTTACAACTTCACTGGGGATCAAACTCACAACCTTCCAATCTCAGGGCGGACGCTCAAACCACGAGGCCACTGAGTTGGTTGCAGCAGTTACAATAGACTGCTACAATCATTTTACCAGTACCACTCCCATCAATTATATCATCCCATTTAATGGTAATGGTCACCCGAACATAAGGGTGGATAAGCATCCTGAAATTATTTGATGGACTTAAAATGGTCTGACTGCTGACGAGGAAAGAATGTGGCCCCTCTGGTAATTAAAAAGTCATCGCTAACAGGGATCTTCTGCCTCATTAAAACCCCTCAGCCCTCGTACAGTACAGTAGGCTGCCTGACTAGTGAAATTGTATCTGTCAGCTGGATAGAAAGAGGGATAGAAAGAAGGAGCATCAGAGAGGTGGCATTCAGAGGTTATGGATCAGAGGAGCAGCGCATCAGAGAGGTGGCATTCAGAGGTTATGGATCAGAGGAGCAGCGCATCAGAGAGGTGGCATTCAGAGGTTAAGGCTCAGAGGAGCAGAGCATCAGAGAGGTGGCATTCAGAGGTTAAGGCTCAGAGGAGCAGAGCATCAGAGAGATGGCATTCAGAGGTTAAGGCTCAGAGGAGCAGCTCCGTATCGACTGGATGACATCAGATCCTAATCAGACAAGGTTATTAATTCAAGGTTTTAGTAAAATGGCATGCTGAGTTTGCTGCCTGGATCATGACATGAGCAGACATGCACACTGAACACTATGTAAGCTACAGTGGGTGTGAGAAATAGGCTACCAAATTGAAGATCATGTACTGTATTTCCATCAGGCCTTCTCCTCTCTGCTGTCCCTTCACTCAGTTAGTCCAATCTGTTTATTGTGACATCTCGAGATGGCAGCCAGTAGTCTCATACTGTTGGTACCCTCTCCTGGGCGAAAACCTCCTGGAAGACCACATGAAACCTTCCTGGACAACATCTGCCTGGGCACTGGTCTCAGAACAGAGGCGCTTCCAGGTGTCATGAACAACAGAGAGCTATGGCATGTCATCATCTGGTGCATTGCATCGCCATAAGCAAGGAGACTTCATATGGAGACTTCATATAGGTATAACTATAGAGATATGACCTACAGACAGACAGAACCCACACACAAGCAGAAATCATGTCTGCATACAGTTTGCAGTGCAATCAGCGACATTAAACATGCCTGTTAAAGACATAATTATAAATGTGAGTGCCAAACCTGGTCCAGAAATGGTGGGTCTGTGTGATTGCAGCATCTAATATACAATACAGGAGAGGGTCCATTTGCAATACAGGAACAAGAGATGAGGAAAAAACATTAACACCATCATTAGAGTTATATTCAAATGAGCTGTACACAAGAAAATTGGATTTTATATTATCTTCCAAAGGCATTGTTATTTTTATGTTAACATTCATCTCTGTGGATCAGAGGCAATTCCTCATTCTGCAGCACAGAGAAAGGTACATCCACAAAGAAACATCATGCACCAAAATTAACATCAGCTCCATTGTCAAAACCTCATCTCCTTCTCTTCTGCAAGGAGTTGCTATGCTAACACAATAACCCCTGGCCCTTTAAGAAATATATTATTTTCACATTTACACATGAAATACACTCTTTATTTTAACATTAACTTCAAAGCAGAATAAATGTAGGACAGAACTGGGTGAAATCTCTTCATGGGGCAGAAATAAAGTAATTCAGTTTAGTACCCCTGAGGAGGACTTGGACCAAGACAATGTTGTGTCCTAAATGGCACCCAATTCCCTACATTGTGTACCCTATTCCCTATGGGCCCTGGTCAAAAGTGGTGCACTATGTAGGGAATAGGGTGCCATTTAGAATGTAACAAATAATGAGATGGTTGACATCATCCATCCCTCAGTGCTCTGTCACTGTTGTGATGATGTCATTCTGAAAAGAGTCATTATGATGCAAGATGACCTGTTGTGATGGATAGAGAGTAAATGGCTGACTGCATGGCAGAAAAAGATGACCTGTTGTGATGGATAGAGAGTAAATGGCTGACTACATGGCAGAAAAAGATGACCTGTTGTGATGGATAGAGAGTAAATGGCTGACTGAAAAAGATGACCTGTTGTGATGGATAGAGAGTAAATGGCTGACTGAAAAAGATGACCTGTTGTGATGGATAGAGAGTAAATGGCTGACTGAAAAAGATGACCTTTTGTGATGGATAGAGAGTAAATGGCTGACTGAAAAAGATGACCTGTTGTGATGGATAGAGAGTAAATGGCTGACTGCATGGCAGAAAAAGATGACCTGTTGTGATGGATAGAGAGTAAATGGCTGACTGAAAAAGATGACCTGTTGTGATGGATAGAGAGTAAATGGCTGACTGAAAAAGATGACCTGTTGTGATGGATAGAGAGTAAATGTCTGACTGAAAAAGATGACCTGTTGTGATGGATAGAGAGTAAATGGCTGACTGAAAAAGATGACCTGTTGTGATGGATAGAGAGTAAATGGCTGACTGAAAAAAATGACCTGTTGTGATGGATAGAGAGTAAATGTCTGACTGAAAAAGATGACCTGTTGTGATGGATAGAGAGTAAATGTCTGACTGAAAAAGATGACCTGTTGTGATGGATAGAGAGTAAATGTCTGACTGAAAAAGATGACCTGTTGTGATGGATAGAGAGTAAATGGTTGACTACATGGCAGAAAAAGCAACGTAAAAATGTATTCAATGTAATTAGTATGACACTGCTTTGACAGCTTTGTGGAAGTGTCAGTGTCTAGTTAGTTATTGTGTAGCCTAAAGGATGACGTCGTGTCATAATGCTATATGCTGCCTGTGTCATTATGGAAGTCATTGTTTGTCAGTGGCTAGGAAAAACTGATAACTCATGTTACTGTAGGTCTCGGTAAATAAATTAAGAGAACTCTGAATATATGAGGCCTATGTAATGAAGTGTATGGATACGCCTACAGAAGCTTGCATGTCAGTGACTGACTGTATCCATTAGGTAGTCTATCATTTCAGCTTTAAAGTGTCAATGGTATTGTAGTGATGACTGTTCAATCCAACAACAAATGCAAACACGGCAGCGCAAAGATAAGGTTTGATTACATTTACTTTTTCAGTGTTGCATCCTCTTTCGTCCTTTCATGTGAAAATGTGTCTGCTGGGTTGTATATTGATATCAAGTTCCTCGTAAAAAAAGTTACATTTCATCCACACCGAAGCTGAGCAACATGAAATTCGTATGTTTAATTTATGTTTATCTCTTTCAATATTTAATGATGCCTCCAGATAGTCTTTGGAAAAACACAGACCAGAAACAAAAAAATGTATATGCAAATGAAGGGACAACATAAACAAATGTGATGCTAGAAGTCTCCCCCTTAAAACAGTACAGATCACACAGTCACACAGTCCAACAACTCCAACCTCTGAAGAAATACAAATACGCTCCAATTTAATAATCCATCTAATGTTTCCTGTTTTGTTTGTTGGCAAAAGCCATAGTTCTGAGCCAAGATATTCCATCAGTGTTGGCACACACTGGCCCGGCGTTGCCTCAAAATCTAATTGATTTACAACCCAGACCGGGGAGTGTGTTGAGTGCTGCTGGTGACTTAATTGTAATAAGGTTAATTAAGATAATGTGTAATTATTCTCCTCAAACAACAGGGAAACGTCAACAGTGGATTGGCTGTCAGTGAAAAGAGGAACTGGATTACAGCTGAATGATGTAGTGGTGAAACAGTGATGGCTGTGCATGTCTGAATTTGGGAGGTTGGAAGGCATTAAGTTGATGGCTGATTAGTGATAGGTTTCTCATTCATTTAATAATATTATTTTGTAATAATAATTAGTAACCTATTATGTATAGTATTATAAAATAATGTTAGAAATATTGGAAATATCAATCAGCATGTAAATGATACTTGATCTAATAGCAGGTTTGTATCAAACGTTATATGTTAGATATCTGTGTGCAGTGCAGGTATACTGTAGAGGTCTCTCTACCTGGAGAAATAAAGGGAAAATAGCATTTCTAAATGTAACCATTCGCCAGGGCTGAGAAGTCCTTTCAACTCCCACACCCACAACCTTGATGGAAGAAAGGGAGTCAGAATAATGAAATTCCAGGGAGAAGCTGAAGAATGGAGTGGTGCATTGTAAATCATTGGTGGAAGAGCCAACAAGGACTTGTTATGGTTACACTATATAAAGTTTGATGACTCACAGCCTAATCATGTCACTCACCATGGATACATAGAGGTCCACAGTAGCAACAGCACAATGTAGCCTACACTATGTAGTGCAGATATTCCCAAATGTCGTCGGGGGTAAGCCAAATACTTACAAATTCTTTACATTTTCAAACAGTCCATTTATATTTTCCAACGGGGCTATACATTTGCATGAGGTTTTTTTCTTGCCCGAGTAGCTTCGTTCACTGCCAAAAATAAAATGTAACCATCTAGTGTTCAGCGAAACAACAACACAATGTCAAATACAGGTAGCCTAGTCAAATAATTAACATCCAGTCATAGAAACCGCTACTCTCGTGGGAATTCCACTAACGGTCCGTATGTAGCCAAACGTAGTTGTTGCTCATGTTGGAATCTGTACTTATGGTGCAAAAGCCATGACAGAGAGACATAGTGGAGTGGTAACGCGTGTGCCAGCAGTTGCTCCTGACGCCACTTGGGTACATTGCAACATCCACCGAGAGGCTCTTGCTGCCAAGGGAATGCCTGACCGCTTAAAATACGTTTTGGACACTACAGTGAAAATGGTTAACTTTGTTAAAGCAAGGCCCCAGAACTCTCGTATATTTTCTGCATTATGCAATGATATGGGCAGCGACCTTGTAACGCTTTCACAACATACAGAAGTGCGCTGGTTATCAAGGTGCAAAGTATTGACATGTTTTTTTTTAAATTGAGAGACGGAGCTTAAAATTTTCTTTACTGACCATCATTTTCACTTGTCTGACCACTTGTATGATGACGAGTTTCTCACATGACTGGCCTGTATGGGTGATGTTTTTCCTCGCCTGAATGATCTGAATCTAGGATTACAGGGTCTCTCCGCAACTATATTCAATGTGCGGGACAAAATTGAGGCTATGATTAGGAAGTTGGAGCTCTTCTCTGTCTGCATTTTAACAAGGACAACACACAGGTCTTTCCATCATTTTATGATTTTTTTGTGTGCAAATGAACTCAAGCTTACAGGCATTGTCAAATGTGATATAGCAAAGCACCTGAGTGAGTTGGGTGCGCAATTACGCAGGTACTTTCCCAAAATGGATGACACAAACAACTGGATTCGTTATCCCTTTCATGCCCTGCATCTAGTCCACTTACCGATATCTGAACAAGAGAGCCTCGTCGAAATTGCAACAAGTGGTTCTGTGAAAATTGAATTTAGTCAGAAGCCACTGCCAGATTTCTGGATTGGGCTGCGCTCAGAATATCCTGCCTTGGCAAATCGCGCTGTTAAGACACTGATCCCCTTTGCAACCACGTACCTATGTGAGAGTGGATTCTCCGCCCTCACTAGCATGAAAACTAAATACAGGCAAAGACTGTGTGTGGAAAATGATTGAAGACTTTCTCCAATACAACCTTGCGAAAGTATTCACCCCCTTGGTATTCAAACCCCTTACAACCTGGAATTAAAATAGACTTGGGGGGGGTTTGTATCATTTGATTTACACAACATGCCTCCCACTTTGAAGATGCAAAATATTTTTTCTTGTGAAACAAACAAGAAATAAGACAAAAAAGCTGAAAACTTGAGTGTGCATAACTTTTCATAACTCTTTGTAACTTCTCACGAGACGGGATGTGACAAAAACACTCATTCTTATGTTTAATAAATGTATTGTATAGTGTGTGTGTGGCAGGCTTACAATGATGGCAAAAAACTACATTTGAGAATGCACCGACTCTGGTGCTAAAGGGGGTACGCAGCTGGAGGTTGAATGTTTGAAGGGACTATTAAAGGTTTGGGAACCACTGATGTAGTGTATTAAATACTGTAACACTTTGTCCTGTTTTGAATCCAAAGTATCAAGGAGAGATCCACCTCCATTTTTTCCTTGTGTTATGTCAGCACATGGTACGTATTGAATAGAATGGGAGCAAACAGAAATTATGTATTTTTAAGATGTGGCACACAAACAAGATTAGTCATAGGGCAAATGTGATTGGCCAATTACATTGAGTCTTTCCTAGATGTGTTGAGAGCACTGTGGTTCCCAGCACGATAGACAATCGAAGAAATGGCTCTTGTTGGTAATTAGCCGTTATGATGAGTCTTCCCTCAGTTAACAACACACTGAATGGTTTTCTGCTTTCCTCTTGTGATTAATCATCTGATTTGACTGTATGTGTCAGCGCAGGGAAAAGGTTGGAAGGTTCCCCTCTCTGTAGTTGACATTCAGGGCAGTGCGCTCTCTTTCACTCTCTTGCTCTACCCCCCATCTCCCTTTCTCTGCACAGCAGCTAGGTCCCTTCTGTAGTTGACATTGCAGGGCAGTTCTCTCTTCTTCACACTCTCTCTCTCTCTCAGCTAACACCTCTCCAAAACAAAATCCTTGTCAAATGTGATGATCCTTGTGACAATGAATTTCCCATGTCCAAAATGCTATTTGATTTAAACCCAAATCTAACAGGGGACCAGAAGTCACCATTGTGACATTTTGGTTCTTATACCTGCCAGTGGGGGCTGCGTTTTTATTCAGAGCCGTAATGATTGCCCTTGACATCCTGTGTCGACACCAGGTTTTCATGTCCTCGTTTTCTGCTCCTTCGTCTCTCTGTTGGTTCGTTCTACGCCCTGCTGTGTCCCGACACAATACAGCAGCCCTCCAGTGATCTGAGCAGGGACCCGACTCCAAACATAAATAAGAAAACACAAACTGGTTTGGTTTCCCAAATGGAGGGAGAGAAGATGACAGAGACTGACTGCTCTGATATGAGGCTCTCTTAAAGGCCTGCTTGGGGTTATGCTGTTGGTATTAACTGAGCACTGCACTCTGGTCACAGCAAGCTAAGTGTATCTGTATGCATTTTTAGATTCACCTACTTTAGAGATCGTCTATCTGTAAAATGACATGGAGCAGTTGTACTTGGAGTCCTTGCACCAATTACAGAATATATTCATATTTTCTGCCTTTTTCTGTACTATTTTTGGCACATGGCAACACTGCACACTTTGCATTTATCGTCCTTTTCTTGGAGTTCTAACCTCCATTACATCAGCCTTTTCATCGCAACACTTCCCCTCTACTTTATTTTCTCGGAGCAGATAGATACTGCATCATTATTCATTCATCTCTCCTCTTCTTCCAATAAGGTTGTTGCATCTGACAGCGTGCTCCCAGGACATCATCCCAGGGAATGATGGGATTGTAAATGTGTGTGTGTGTGTGTGTGTGTGTGTGTGTGTGTGTGTGTGTGTGCAGAAAGTGAGCCCTGTGGGAACCTACGAAGGCCTCCTGCTTTGGCAGCTGATGACTTACTGAGAGAGAGAGAGAGAGAGAGAGAGAGAGAGAGAGGGGGCCTGCGGCCCCACAGGCAGAAATATATTCAGTGGCAAAAACGTTCCTCGGTGACTCAAGTCCATGCTCCTCAGCTAACAACCTCAAATACATAAATGTCAAACTCTACTGGCTGCCTCACTAATGAAAAAAGGCTTCATTGACTCCTCACAGCATCTCTAGACAAGACTAGCAAAATTCCTCAGTTCCGTATAGTCATCCTGAGATTACTTCACAAATAAAATGCTCAGAGCTTTTAATTGGCCATACCTTGGAGGATCTCTGACGAGTCTGTTCTCCTGTCTCCTGTTGTCTTCAGGCCAAATATTGTAGATGTGATGTCATGTTACAACTAATTAAATATGAAAAGCCAGTAGGGGGCTCTAAATGTCACACTGTACAAACTAGTGTACATTAACCTGGGGCAGAGTCCTGGGCAGAGGTGCTACAGAGTTTAGCTTCCTGGTCAGACCAGACATATGGTTGCTAAGCATTCACCGTCATTTTCCAAAGTATTTGAGAAGTTTCCAAAGTATTTCCACCATGTAAATGGTGCGTGACTTTGATAGAGGTACAGAGAGAACTGTTCCATAGCGGTACAAATGTGAGTGGTAATCGTTGTTGACAGTTTCACCCAACTGGAACATCTTTTAGGGTTCTACCCCTACTGAGAAAATGGGTTCGAAACAGCTCTCCATCCTTTTACTGGGCCAAAGAAACATAAATCAATGAAATTCTCATATCCTAGAGCCTCTAATGTTTCAGTCTGTAAGAATGGATACTTTAGAAAGTTTAGGTTAGATGGTCAATTCCAGACCACACCACCCTAAGACCCTCACAAACTTCTAAAAATGTACCACTGAGAGCATTCTGTTGGACTGCATCACCGCCTGGTATGGCAACTGCCTCGCCCTCAACCCCATGGCTCTCCAGAGGGCGGTGCGGTCAGCCAAACGCATTGTGCTGCCTGCCTTCCATGACATTTACAGCACTCTGTGTTAAAGGAAGGCCAAGAAGATCATTAAGGGCCTCAGCAATGGTCTGTTCACTCTGCTACCATCTAGCTGACAGAGACTACTAATGCCATATGTATGGTCATTGAGTATTGGTCGCCTCATATTTCTCTTTATAAAGTGTTGTTTACTCACTGTACATACTGTGTTCTCTACGTAGCTCATCCTAATATACCTACAGCGAGGGGAAAATGTATTCCCCTGCTGATTTTGTACGTTTGCCCACTGACAGAAATTATCAGTCTATAATTTTAATGGTAGGTTTATTTGAACAGTGAGAGACCGAATAACAACAAAAAAATCCAGAAAAACGCATGTCAAAAATTGATTTGCATTTTAATGGAAATATGTATTTGACCCCCAAAAAATAACTTAGTACTTGGTGGCAAAACCCTTGTTGGCAATCACAGAGGTCAGACGTTTCTTGTAGTTGGCCACCAGGTTTGCACACATCTCAGGAGGGATTTTGTCCCACTCCTCTTTGCAGATCTTCTCCAAGTCATTAAGGTTTCGAGGCTTCTGTCTCTCACTGTTCAAATAAACCTACCATTAAAATGATAGACTGATCATTTCTTTGTCAGTGGGCAAACACACAAAATCAGTAGGGGATCAAATACTTTTTTCAGGAGCAACACACATCTTAGACCTTAGACCAAGAGGGAGATCCTTATTGGGCCCAGGGCAGATGTTGCTTTTAAAGTTTGCATGTCTGCTACATATACACACACCACATATTTATATTCTGGATTCTCACACATGCTCACTCTAATATATCTACTTGAATATATTTCTATTTTTATATTTGTTTATTTTATTGTATTTGTGATTTTACTGCACTGTTGGAGCTAGTAATCTAAGCATTTTCCTGTCATAACACCTGCAAATCTGTGTACGCGACCAATAAACTTTTATTTGATTGGAAATCACTCCAACTGTAATGAGCCAAAAGTTGGCAACTTATGCCTTGAAGTTCACTTTTCACCTAACAACAAATTGAATACCTTGGCTCATTTATGCAGAGGTTCTCCTTCAACTACTTTAGGCTACATCAGATGGAATATCTAGCCACCCCGATGAGAACATCTGTCTTGACTTAGAATATCTGATTTGCATCACCCCAATCTTTCTAAAGTTCTCTGAAGGAATGTAATGAGCAAACCAGTCCCTTAATTAATCAGCAATTCAATTAAAAGAGCAAAGGTGTTTGCATTATCTATGCTACTTTGGATAAAGTGGGGGAAGCAATTTAAAGAGGGATGAACACTCTAATGTGGAATGCTAGCTAGCGCTAATCACATGGCTGAGGCTAGAAGCTCTCAGTGAAACCCCAATGGACACAGAGGTGTGGGAAATACAGAGTGGTGCTGAATTGCTAGAGGAGATTCATCTGTAGGATCTATCTAGTGCTGAATTTAGCTTACTTGCTTGCTAGCTTATGGCGGCACAATATGCCAGATGATGGCATGCCATAGCTCTCTGTTATTGACAGCTGGTAGATTCAGAATGGACTTAACTTGCAAGAGGGGATACAGAGGCTATGCTAGTAGTCCTCCTGAGTTTTACATTGCTGACTGTCTGGTTCCATGAACTACATGTTACAGATGTAAGATCTTAATTTGACCAGTTTTTTCACAGCAGGACAATAATCCTGCAGCAACAGGACATGTGAATTATTGTGTGGATTATAATTGATGGACATTATGGGTTGATACATTTTTAGTTACAAACTTTACAAACTTTAGAAGCATTTTAAAACCTTGAATACACTACAAGTTTGCATTTCCTGATCTGACTTCTGTAGGCATCCAGAGATCTGTCATCCATGTGCTACATCTGTCACCCATGTTCTACATCTGTCATCCATGTGCTACATCTGTCATCCATGTGCTACATCTGTCATCCATGTGCTACATCTATCATCCATGTGCTACATCTGTCACCCATGTTCTACATCTGTCATCCATGTGCTACATCTGTCATCCATGTGCTACATCTGTCATCCATGTGCTACATCTGTCATCCATGTGCTACATCTGTCATCCATGTGCTACATCTGTCATCCATGTGCTACATCTGTCATCCATGTGCTACATCTGTCATCCATGTGCTACATCTGTCATCCATGTGCTACATCTGTCATCCATGTGCTACATCTGTCATTCATGTGAAATATACATCTCTCTTTATGGTGTATCATTTATCCAGTCTCAACTTGAATCTTATAGGAATTAAGTTCCCATGATTTTAATTTTTTTATTTATTTCACCTTTATTTAACCAGGTAGGCTAGTTGAGAACAAGTTCTCATTTGCAACTGCGACCTGGCCAAGATAAAGCATAGCAGTGTGAGCAGACAACAGAGTGACACATGGAGTAAACAATTAACAAGTCAATAACACAAAAGGAAGAAAAAAAGGGGAGTCTATATACATTGTGTGCAAAAGGCATGAGGAGGTAGGCTAATAATTACAATTTTGCAGATTAACACTGGAGTGATACATGATCAGATGGTCATGTACAGGTAGAGATATTGGTGTGCAAAAGAGCAGAAAAGTAAATAAATAAAAACAGTATGGGGATGAGGTAGGTAAAAATGGGTGGGCTATTTGCCGATAAACTATGTACAGCTGCAGCGATCAGTTAGCTGCTCAGATAGCAGATGTTTGAAGTTGGTGAGGGAGATGAAAGTCTCCAACTTCAGCGATTTTTGCAATTCGTTCCAGTCACAGGCAGCAGAGAACTGGAACGAAAGGCGGCCAAATGAGGTGTTGGCTTTAGGGATGATCAGTGAGATACACCTGCTGGAGCGCGTGCTACGGATGGGTGTTGCCATCGTGACCAGTGAACTGAGATAAGGCGGAGCTTTACCTAGCATGGACTTGTAGATGATGGACTAAATGGAAAAATCATGAAGTGACCTGAAATGTGATTGTAATGTCATATCATAAGGAGAGTACACGCAAAAAGTACTATGTTCAACAGTACAGTCAAACTGGGTTTGAGGTCCTTTGGCCAAGACAGTGGTTAAGGTGTTTGGTTGCCATTCCAGCCACCTCCAGCCTTCCGATGTCAATACGGTCGCATTCACAAAATAAAGAAGCAAGGGCCTTTGGAAAGGAAGGCAGAATCACATGACCTCAATCAATTCACTGGCTAGCCTATTTTACCTCTGTTAAAATACCCACCCACCATTTCAGTGATCTGTAATGCAGAAAACCCTATATGGGTAACCAGGTATAGTTACTGATATCTGCTCATTAATGATTGGACAATTAATACTTCATGATTGGTCTTCCGCTGCATGACTAATGTACTGTTCTGTTCTCTCTAAGGATTTGAGGAAAATTCTTAAAATGTCTTCAGCAAAAACAACACTGAAAGAGAAGAATGAGGCTATGTAAATGTATGACATTTTAAAAGATGTCAATGCCGTTAACAAGTCCAGAACTGAAGATGTTATCTTCTGAGAGACAAATCAATAGAGTCAATCTCACACCCAGGAGAGCTTACTGCTCAAGCCTTTATTGATGCTTTTTCAGGCGCCGCCACCCCTCTGCCTTGGCTCCCTCACAGCCCCCACCACACACACACACACACACACACACACACACACACACACACACACACACACACACACACACACACACACACACACACACACACACACACACACACACACACACACACACACACACACACACACACACACATAGATTCAAAGAAAACCTTCAATACATCATGTCTGGATATACTGTAATTTCCGTGGAGTTTTCTTTTGATTGTTTTCCTTTAATCCCACTAAACCATTCTTTTAAAAATATTTTACGTCAATTGAAGCACGTAGTTTAGCGATAGATGAAACGTGAAAGTGGCTTTCTGTTCACTAAAAGCTTGGGTTTATATCCCTCTCTGCCTGAGAAACTCTCAAAACTCTCCCAGTTAATCAAAATAACAATTTAAGACCCATTGGATGGGGAAGAGGAGTGAAGGATGACAGAATACTGTCTCTGTGTAAAGTGCTGCAAAAGGGAGCAGCGAATGGGCACGGTATAGTTTGTGCTGAACTGAAGTCAGGACAATTGTGGTAACAATCTTTTTTCTTGGGAGTGACCAACATCCTCTTTTTCTTCAAGAGCAAATAAATAGTTAAGACCCCTGTGTTGTTCCTTTTGACAAGCTGAGAGGCTCTGATAATTAACTATTTGTTTATTAGGAGATTTGGATATGACTGCCTACCTGGAGCCTGATCGCAGACCTACTTCTGCTGTCTTGACAATTCATATCAACGGAGGCTGCTGAGGGGAGGACGGCTCATAATAATGACTGGAATGGAGCCAATGGACTGACATCAACCACATGGAAACCACGTGTTTGATGTGTTTGATACCATTCCATTGACTCCATTCCAGGCATTATTATGAGTTGTCCTCCCCTCAGCAGCCTCCACTGATTCCCATGGTTCTTGTTATAGACAAGCCTATCTGTCCCTCTGCAGCCAAACTCCCAGAGCCAGGTTGCCTACAGGAGGCAGGATTTAACTGCAGGGAGAGGCGGCTGTTTATCAGCCGACCTGGTATTTAACTTTGTAGGACACATTTGTATTGATTGGTCTTTGTAATTTTCTATGTGGTAGACTGAGCCCCTCTTCACAGGCTGGCTGTGTGCATTAAAACTAACAGCCTTGGCCGCGACGCTGAGTCATTCTGGGCCTTAGAGACCCACTCCACATTATCATCATAGTGGTTTAGTTGATAAGGAGGGTCTCACTAGACTAACAAAATTGGGGGTTTGTTCAGTTGAAGAGACACACACACACACACACATTACATGTTTGCTTACTAGGCCTAACCAGCAGTGTATCAATTACATTGTGTGGCCTTTCAGTAGTATAACCACACATTTGTATAAATCCTGTGTTAGAAAATACTAGAAAACAGATCTCAACTAGAGCCAGTTTGCTACAGCAGGAAAATAATTCTGCAGCAACAGAACATTTTGAATTATTATGTGGATTATAATCAATGGAGATTTTTGTAGGGTTTGAATCATTTTTCGTAAGAGAATATTAAGTCTGAAATTTCAAAGTGGAAATTACAAACTTCATAAACCATTTAAAACCTCAAATAAACATGTTTTAAATGTTCAGCATTGCAGGAAAGTTGTTTTTCAACCGGATGATCAAAGATCCAAAATCTGTACATCAACTCCGAAAAAGAGTGTAGTGGGTCAACCAACCTCTTTCAATTGCTTAAATACTGTGCCTTGCGAAAGTATTCGGCCCCCTTGAACTTTGCGACCTTTTGCCACATTTCAGGCTTCAAACATAAAGATATAAAACTGTATTTTTTTGTGAAGAATCAACAACAAGTGGGACACAATCATGAAGTGGAAAGACATTTATTGGATATTTCAAACTTTTTTAACAAATCAAAAACGGAAAAATTGGGCATGCAAAATTATTCAGCCCCCTTAACTTAATACTTTGTAGCGCCACCTTTTGCTGCGATTACAGCTGTATGTTGCTTGGGGTATGTCTCTATCAGTTTTGCACATCGAGAGACTGAAATTTTTTCCCATTCCTCCTTGCAAAACAGCTCGAGCTCAGTGAGGTTGGATGGAGAGCATTTGTGAACAGCAGTTTTCAGTTCTTTCCACAGATTCTCTATTGGATTCAGGTCTGGACTTTGACTTGGCCATTCTAGCACCTGGATATGTTTATTTTTGAACCATTCCATTGTAGATTTTGCTTTATGTTTTGGATCATTGTCTTGTTGGAAGACAAATCTCCGTCACAGTCTCAGGTCTTTTGCAGACTCCATCAGGTTTTCTTCCAGAATGGTCCTGTATTTGGCTCCATCCATCTTCCCATCAATTTTAACCATCTTCCCTGTCCCTGCTGAAGAAAAGCAGGCCCAAACCATGATGCTGCCACCACCATGTTTGACAGTGGGGATGATGTGTTCAGGGTGATGAGCTGTGTTGCTTTTACGCCAAACATAACATTTTGCATTGTTGCCAAAAAGTTCAATTTTGGTTTCATCTGACCAGAGCACCTTCTTCCACATGTTTGGTGTGTCTCCCAGGTGGCTTGTGGCAAACTTTAAACAACACTTTTTATGGATATCTTTAAGAAATGGCTTTCTTCTTGCCACTCTTCCATAAAGGCCAGATTTGTGCAATATACGACTGATTGTTGTCCTATGGACAAAGTCTCCCACCTCAGCTGTAGATCTCTGCAGTTCATCCAGAGTGATCATGGGCCTCTTGGCTGCATCTCTGATCAGTCTTCTCCTTGTATGAGCTGAAAGTTTAGAGGGACGGCCAGGTCTTGGTAGATTTGCAGTGGTCTGATACTCCTTCCATTTCAATATTATCGCTTGCACAGTGCTCCTTGGGATGTTTAAAGCTTGGGAAATCTTTTTGTATCCAAATCCAGCTTTAAACTTCTTCACAACAGTATCTCGGACCTGCCTGGTGTGTTCCTTGTTCTTCATGATGCTCTCTGCGCTTTTAACGGACCTCTGAGACTATCACAGTGCAGGTGCATTTATACGGAGACTTGATTACACACAGGTGGATTGTATTTATCATCATTAGTCATTTAGGTCAACATTGGGTCATTCAGAGATCCTCACTGAACTTCTGGAGAGAGTTTGCTGCACTGAAAGTAAAGGGGCTGAATAATTTTGCACGCCCAATCTTTTAGTTTTTGATTTGTTAAAAAAGTTTGAAATATCCAATAAATGTCGTTCCACTTCATGATTGTGTCCCACTTGTTGTTGATTCTTCACAAAAAAAGACAGTTTTATATCTTCATGTTTGAAGCCTGAAATGTCACAAAAGGTCGCAAAGTTCAAGGGGGCCGAATACTTTCGCAAGGCACTGTACCATGCAATTTATATCTGATAGCTTCTGTAGCATAGCCATTGTTTAAAAGAACAAAACATTTGAATAACCAGCTCTAACTCTTAAAGTAACACAACTAAAAAACAATGACGTATTTGTGCGACTTCATGTCTACTTTGACTTTGCTCAAATGTCTGTCAATGTATGTGTGTCTGTTGCTTTATACAGCTTGTGTGTGTCACAGACTTCACACTGTTCAGCCCCTGTCACTTCCCTCAGTCCTTCACAGTTGGCTGCGTTATTCCAGCTGATTCCCATCCTGTGACATCGGCGCAGAAGGCTGGTTCTCTTCCATAACAAAGTGAAAGACACTCTTAATGCACACTCCAGGCTCCCTACGGAGAATCATTATCTTTATTCCCGCGGTCACGCTAAAGGTCACACATTTCTACAGTCATACATGCTACTCCGGTGGGTCACTAAGTCAGAGAGATTAATCTTTCCACTTCATTCTCAATGACTGAATGACTGTTCACCTCCCTGTACTATTTTCAACACTGTTATTCTACTTATTCTACTATAATTATAAACTGGGTGGTTCGAGCCCTGAATGCTGATTGGCTGAAAGCCGTGGTATATCAGACCATATACCATGGGTATGACAAAGCATTTATTTTTACTGCTCTAGTTAAGTAGGTAACCAGTTTATAATTGTCACATGGAATGATGCTAGTAAGACGAAGCAGGTACGAGAACTGAGGCCCGACATGGGATGGGTGCCATCCGAGCCTACCAGAGTAAGGAAACCTTGAGCCAGCTAGGGAGTGGAAGCCCGACGAGCTGGCTAGGCACCCCCAGTTCCATCGGTGGCAACCCAGAGCCGATGCTACCATACCAACCGGAACGCCAGTACTCCCCGATGCTTCGTGTGATGGCTTCTGCATTCTGTCACGTGATGACGCTGGAGAGACGAAGCAGGTACTGGGAGTCAAACATTTAATAAGGAACGGACATGGAACGAGACAGGAACAGCGTCAGCATACAAGAAAACAAAGACAAAAACAATTAATGCTGCATCGGGGAACTGACAAATATAGGGAAGGACATAAACAAATAATGAGTGAGTCCAGGTGAGTCCAATATCGCTGATGCACTTGATGAGGAAAGGCAGGTGTGCGTAATAGATGCTAGGAGTGAGTGATGTGACAATAATGAGCAGTTGTGACAATAATATAAATTTGGCACCTTAGATGTGGTTTATTGGCCATATACCACACCCCCTCGGGCATTATTGCTTAAATATACTATATGCCACACTGTGGATTACAAAGGTGAAACACAAGCGTTTTCCATAATTATCTGTCAACTTTTCTGAGCATGATTTGTTTTCAGAGTATGACAAGCTTCAAAGCAAGCAAAACAGTCTGGCAATGTACCCAGCAAGTCTACATGTTAGATAATTACCTTGCATTTCTTGCGTTTACATCACCCTTTTAACTAGCCTAAAGAGTTCATTAGGACTTGATGAAAGGTATTTGTATGCTTATTACATAGACTATTAGTGAAAGTTCAGTGGAAGAGAATGACTAAACAACAAGTGTTTTCTCTCACTGTGGTGACAGATAGCTATCTCCTGCGTAGAGTCAGAAGCAGAATCACTGTGGTGACAGCTATCTCCTGCGTAGAGTCAGAAGCAGAATCACTGTGGTGACAGCTATCTCCTGCGTAGAGTCAGAAGCAGAATCACTGTGGTGATAGCTATCTCCTGCGTAGAGTCAGAAGCAGAATCACTGTGGTGACAGCTATCTCCTGGGTACAGTCAGAAGTAGAATCACTGTGGTGACAGCTATCTCCTGCGTACAGTCAGAAGCAGAATCACTGTGGTGACAGCTATCTCCTGCGTACAGTCAGAAGCAGAATCACTGTGGTGACAGCTATCCCCTGCGTACAGTCAGAAGCAGATTCACTGTGGTAATAGCTATCTCCTGCGTACAGTCAGAAGCAGAATCACTGTGGTGACAGCTATCTCCTGGGTACAGTCAAAAACAGAATCACTGTGGTGACAGCTATATCCTGGGTACAGACAGAAGCAGAATCACTGTCATGAAAGCTATCTCCTGCGTACAGTCAGTTACAACCAACAGAATTACTGCGGTGACGGTCTGGTAGTAGTGTCTCATCCCCACTGACAAACACATAGGGTTGTGCTTTGCGGGTGTTGTTGTTTGCTTGAATAATTCATGATTTTTCTCAAATGTACTTCAGTCTCCTTTTAAATGTAATCAAGCCAGGCTGTAATTATCTCCTACGGAGGACCTTTCAACATACCTTCCAGGCACTTATTGGGAATTTGTATTTATAATTGCTTTGCCTTCTTGCTGGCTGTTGTAGCCTTTCCATGATTTGGAGAACGGTAATAAAGAAAATATGTCCCTTAGTGGCGGAAAATAGTCAGAACCGATGAGTTTATATGGAACAGACTGTTGGAGGGGCGAGCCCCCTGGTGAATTAGGCTACATCAATGCCTGTGTGTTGCCTAAGGCTGGTTGTGTCACCATATTCCCTATATAGCACAATACAGAGCCCTCTCATCAGTGTGCTGCATGGGTTGCATCGGCCTCATTAACATCTCAAAGGCATCACATCACCTGCATTCGAAACATCTACTAACCTTATACGTACGTCTCATAGTTCTAATGTAGTCGTGGGCTGACATCCTCATTTATTCACCATCTCTGCTCAGAACAACCTGGTAGCTGAGGAGACAATGAGCTTGACCTTACAGTGATCGCTAAGTTAAAAGTTACATAAAACATTTTGTGCAATGCCTGGATTCTGCCATCCCTCTACTCAGCTTCTATAACAACAAGGTATGTGTGCATTGCTTTCTCGAAAGAGGTTACAGAAATCCCCAAGGTTCTTACAATACAAGGGTGGTCCCCTGTGTTTGTGTGTCTGTGTGTCTGTCTGTGTGTGTGTGTGTGTGTGTGTGTGTGAGTGTGTGCGTGTGTGTGAGTGTGTGCGTGTGCGTGTGTGAACACATGCGTGCATGTGGGTGTGTGCGCGTGTTTGCATGTGCATGTGTGTGTGTGTGAACACATGCGTGCATGTGTGTGTGTGCGTGTTTGCTTGTGCATGTGTGTGTGTGAACACATGCGTGCATGTGTGTGTGTGCGTGTGAACACATGCCTGTGTGCGTGTCAGTCCTGGGTATAGGAAAGGAACTCCACTAATAGCCTGTCGTCGCTGCTCTCTTCCAAGCTCTGCTGACCTTGAGCGGGGCTCTTAAAAGATGATATGCCCAGCCTTTACACACGCTATGCCAGGAAGTTGGAGAAATATCGTGTAAACCATTCCATTAATCATGCAACTCCTGGGTCATTAAGCCTCCTCTCCCTGAGCTCCATCTGACTTACAGACATGCTCGCTATCTACCACAATGGCCAGGAGCTGTGACACTGCTCTTAATAACAAACCTACCGCCATCTGCACAGCACACCGTACTCCCTAAACCCATCTCTGTTTGGGAGCAGTGGGTTAGCAACCCGCATACACCCGAGTGATACGCCGCAAATATTTTGAGACACGTAAATCAGAGGGTAATGAAAAAGATGAAATCTCTTCTCCCGAACTCCCAGTGTAGTGAGTTAATATGTCACGGAGGAGCAACTCTGCCATTTAATTTAGTTTCACCATCAACCTTTCATTTGACCGGCACCACACCTTGTTGAACAAAAGATCAAGGGCTTAAAGGAACATTGGCAGTCATTTTCCTTGTTGCTTTAACGTGTTAGAACATCTAATTGGATTATTATTATCATTACTTTTACTTTTTAATTTCTTTCAAGGGGGTTAACCCATCAAATTGTGTTTTAATTACATCTCAGAGTGGAAGACTGTTGCGGATAGCAATGGGCGACGTGTATGAAATTGTGGGACTTCCAGGCTAGCCGATGGATGCTTCTGCGGAGTTAGCTTGTGACAGGAGTGACGTGTGTTTTATGAATGAGTTGTACAGGGGCTCTCTCTTCTGTCCAAGCATAGCCCCCCAAGGATTGAATTAGCCTTTTGATCCGCTAATTTGGAAAGGGAGGAAAACTTTACGGTGGAATTTCCTGTCTCTCTCTCGCAGACAAGCAAATGCATCACTCTTGCTGCATTTAATTCCCTTGTTGGTAAAAAAAAAATTTTTTTTTACTTGGAGCGTAGAGGTCATGACAGTGTTATGACAGGTTATGACACGGTCATAACCATGTCATAACCTGTCATAACACTGTCATGACACATATATTTAGACCTGTTGTGACATATATATTGTGTTATTTTATATCTGGTTACATACGAGCGTCATAAGAGTGTGAAAACCCACAACACCTACCACTCAAGGCAAACCCTTAGCCATAATATTACCATTGTAATTGCACACACATTGATGTCCAACATGTACCTACCTCAATGTTCTGTTTATGATTACTGGGATGAATGCAGGAGCAGGTTTCAGGAGCAGGAAAAGACACCCTCTTTGTGGCTCCTATGGCATATTTAAGGTATTATCATACTGATAATGAAATATTAAAATGTGCCAGGCCGCGCACAAGAATGGAACAGGAAATTCAGTAACGATGACAAAACCTCTGAAAGAAAGAAATGTGATCCACGGGGAATGAATCCGAGCTGCACCAGTTCTCCACATGACTGTTGATCAGGGCAGAAAGTAGGTCAGAACCACAGGTTGGCTGCTCAACTGGGCTGAGATACAAAACCCAGAAACAATCCTATGATACTGTGTCTGAGTCCTCTTCACCAAAAGTTGATTAATTAGCATTGCTAAGACCAGGCCAACAGCTCTGTCAACGATAGTGACTCATATTAACTAATTTGGAGAGAAAAAAATAGGCTTGAAATCCCCAAGAATCTCAACTAAACAGAAACTACATTTGAAAATAGTTGTGTCTGGGGAGACTCAAACCTCAGTCATGTGATGACCTCAGAGGTAACCGACCATGGAATCTCAAAGGAAGTCTTACCTGCCAAACAGAGGATGTCTCCCCAAGCCAAAACAATAAGTGCATCATACATTAAACATGAGAGTGGTGCTCAATTTGAATAATTTTTATGGAATTCATTCATATTTTAAATCACACCAGCGGTGCAATTAATCATAGCAGTGTTTAGGGTGAGAGTGATGAATATTCAGCTGCCCACCGTAGACACCAGAGCTGTGACCCTGATTTCCCTCAATTTAATTCTATTCAGTTATATTCCTCCGCTTCGCTGTGGAATCGCTACTATTTGCTTCTCTGCACCCCAGCCTCCCACTCCAGTCATTAAACAAAATGACACAACCACAGGTATTGAAACCCCCTCAATGTTAGAAAATTTGTTTAAATGCAGATGCCTTTATACAACTCCCCGGTATGAAATCCCTCAACCTTCACTGGCTCACTCCCTAAAGCCCAGAATGTCATAAATCACTGTGTGATCTCTGGACTGCTGAGAACTTGCTTCAGAGATGTGCCTCTGAAAGCGTGTAGCCCAAACCTGTCCTTTAAAACACTCTTGCATATGGTTTAGCACTTACTTCGGGTGTGGAGGGTTTAGTCATAATGATGGATTGAGTTTATATACTGCAGCAGCACCATACAATCCATGTCCACTGTTTGGTAGAAAAAACAGCAGAAACACTGGAGGCCAGAAACGGCTCACAGACATTAAGGGAATTTCTCATAACCCCTATCCTTTACCATTCCGCCATCCTTTAAGTATTCCAAGATATATGTGGATGTGATATCCATGACCCCGCATTCAGTTTGCTTATGATAGATAAATATTGATCAGCACCGGGCGCAGTTGAGAAATTACTCAGAGGCGAGGGACAAAGCGATCGTCTTTCACAAGATCGAGCGTCATCCATAGATCCAGTATTACAGGGTTGGATCAATGTGTGTGAAACATACATCATCATCTTTTCAACACTGGGAAGGAAAGTCAGTGGAGAACGAGAAGAGAATGTCAATCTCAGGAAGTGAGGACGAAGCAGAAATAACAACAGAGAGATTGGCATGTCTATGGAATGGAAGGAACATCTTTCAAGTAGGACTTCACAAGGACACTGGGAACAAAAGAAAATCATTGAGGGAAAACATTTTACACCCTGTTACAATGTGAGATTATAGACATCTAGTAATAGAGAATATTCTCTTCTTAGAACACAATAATTGCCAACAAAATTATAGAAGCTTATTACAGCAGGGGATTACACAGACACCAATCTACGTCCATGCCAAGACAAGAAATCATAATTCCAGATTGTGAGTAGAGCAGCCAAGGTGAGTAGAGCTCAAGGGACCACCTCTCATATGGCTTACACACCTAGATGAGCAGAGAATGGAGCTCGCAGGCGTACTTGCTCGCTTGCCCTTCACCAGATTAACTTCGACGCCCAAAGAGGAATACTGCTACAAGTAACAAAAGGAATAAGGAGTCAATATCCTCCTCAGACAAAATGGAGAACATTGATCTGCTCCATTATGAAGTCCTAAAATGAATAGGGCCGGACTAAGCTGCTTACATGCACTATCGCTCCTGTTGATTAGACAGGAATTAATATTCACTGGGCCGCAGCTCTCAGAGAACATTTTAGTCTTCGCTTTTTAAGAACTGCCAGGCATCTCAAGACAGCAATTTAGCCCTTTAGTTCCCCTAGCCACGCTGCCTGAGAAATTACGGAGCTGGGCCGCTGGAGACGGAAGTTTTAAAGGAGAGCTCCTCCGGAGCGTCTCATTGGATGCCAGGGATTCTATATGCAGATGAGGCCAGATGGCAGGAGGACCCTGCTGAGGCCTGGTCAGGTGAGGAGCAGAATCCACAATCAGGACAAGAGGGAGGTGAGATAGAAGACAGAAACAGAGAGCAAGTGAGACAGAAAGAGACAAAGAGAAGCTCCCCATCGCACAAGCAAAGTAACACCATGTCTAGGATACAGTTCCTCATCTCTAGCCTCTAGAAACAGTGAAGTGTTCGCTCCAATTCCTTCCTCAGACAGCACAGAGTAACTGTGACAGTAGGAGGTGTCGGCAGGAGCCTGAAGACAATTGAAGGCTTTGGCTTCCTTGATGAAGTGTCTAAGGGAGAGACCCATGAGTGTAGCTACATCACAATAACAGTGTGTATATGGACAAGGACCTGGCTGGGAGGAGGTGTTGATGATTGGCAAACCCACTGGGGGAGGTGGATGGTGGGCGGACAAACATATTACTTGGCCTTTCTGTGCGTGGATCAACGGAATGAATTGTTCTACCTCTTTTTAAAGAAAGTGTATCAGTTTTAAGGTGGATATGGCAGACAGTCCCGTTCTCCCACTCAGCAGGTGGTGTCCCTGACGCTGTGTTTGCCCTCACCCCCTCCTATAGAGTGATTCACCAGGCTAATAAAAGGCAGCAGCAGCTGATGAAGTCATTCACGGCCCCAGCCAGCTGGGAGGCATCAGGCTCAAGAGGTGCATCATATCCCCCCGAAAAACTAAAACCTCACTTCCTGTTTATAACAGGTTCATTACCCGCTCTGGACCCAGCATGTCCCCCAGGCACTGGTCGAGACGCTTTCACCTCAGCAGCCTTTATGCTGAAAATCATGAGCAGCATAAATAAAAAATATTTTAAAAAATCATTGCAGAGCCTGTGGCAGAAATAGGCAGAGGCTATTTTCTACCTAGTACAGCCCAATTATAGCATTGCTCACCTCTAGCAGTTCCACCTCCTGACTGTTACCTTCTATGAAGACATTGATACTCCAGATGCACATGTCAGAGTCAAGGCCTTACCCTGGTTTTCTCCAATGACCCCTTTGTTTCCTGGAGCAGGTATATTAAAACTTTACCAATACATCTTATAAAGTATCATCAATTCAAGACAACATCAAGTACTCATAACCCCTTTATAAATGTACACTTCTCATTTAAAGTGGCACAAAAAAAGGATACTATGATTTAAAATAAATGCATGGCTTCACTTCAATACCTGAAGAGATACTGCACGGAATATTTGATCCCTTTGGATTTGAAGATTTTCCCCCAAAAAGTTAGTATTTCTAACTGAAAGTCATTTAAGAAACTTTTCCTATGGAAAATAAAAGCTTTGAGAAACTAAACCACCATTGTGGCTCTCTGACAACATGTCTAAAGAACAATCTTCATGTGCAGACAGAGTTGAGGTGAAGAGAGCATCAGTGCTGTTGAAATCTTTGAATGTTGCCACAATAATTGAAAGGAGCGCTCGGAGGACAAAGGAACATCAGCTGTTTGTGTATTTGGAGATCTAGAAGCCAACTTCTCGAAGCCTCAGGAACCTTAAAGTGGCCTTCACAGCAGCATAACTCTTTCTCTTGGAGATCCTTTCCACCTTTCAATGTAAAAAGCCAGTTAAAATTTGGCAAATGGTACCTTGTGGGGCAATTGCACAAAATGGTTTCCAAGTACACCTTCTCTACACACTGAACGGAAATAGACGTAAACTCATGCCCAAATTGAAGGCGTAGATCAGTGTGAATATACCTATTTCTTATTTTCTCAGGTAAAGCTTTTCAAGTGGGAGCTATTGAATCACTCTTAATGAGATTCTCCCCTCTATTTCTAACAGTTTAGTCCATTAGGATGTGATTCAAGAGTAGCAAATGAGTGGTTTTAAGAGTCAATTCAAGACTCCATCAAGGTTAACCACTCAAAATCAGAGGCATTTATTCCAAGTCCTTGTTCTATTCGATTTTGTACTGGAGCAAGCAGGCTGGGTGCGCTTCGTTCACGGCATTACAAACACCTTCCTTTACGGCATTACAAACACCTTCCTCTACGGCATTACAAACACCTTCCTCTACGGCATTACAAACACCTTCCTCTATGGCATTACAAACATCTTCCTCTACGGCATTACAAACACCTTCCTCTACGGCATTACAAACACCTTCCTCTACGGCATTACAAACACCTTCCTCTACGGCATTACAAACACCTTCCTCTACGGCATTATAAACACCTTCCTCTACAGCATTACAAACACCTTCCTCTACGGCATTACAAACACCTTCCTCTACAGCATTACAAACACCTTCCTTTATGGCATTACAAACACCTTCCTCTACGGCATTACAAACACCTTCCTCTACAGCATTACAAACACCTTCCTCTACGGCATTACAAACACCTTCCTCTACGGCATTACAAACACCTTCCTCTACGGCATTACAAACACCTTCATTTATGGCATTACAAACACCTTCCTTTATGGCATTACAAACACCTTCCTCTACAGCATTACAAACACCTTCCTTTATGGCATTACAAACACCTTCCTCTACGGCATTACAAACACCTTCCTCTACGGCATTACAAACACCTTCATTTATGGCATTACAAACACCTTCCTCTACGGCATTACAAACACCTTCCTCTACGGCATTACAAACACCTTCCTTTATGGCATTACAAACACCTTCCTCTACGGCATTACAAACACCTTCCTTTATGGCATTACAAACACCTTCCTCTACGGCATTACAAACACCTTCCTTTATGGCATTACAAACACCTTCCTTTATGGCATTACAAACACCTTCCTCTACGGCATTACAAACACCTTCCTTTATGGCATTACAAACACCTTCCTCTACGGCATTACAAACACCTTCCTCTATGGCATTACAAACACCTTCCTCTACGGCATTACAAACACCTTCACCTACGGCATTACAAACACCTTCCTCTACGGCATTACAAACACCTTCCTCTACGGCATTACAAACACCTTCCTTTATGGCATTACAAACACATTCCTCTACGGCATTACAAACACTTTCCTTTACGGCATTACAAACACCTTCCTCTACAGCATTACAAACACCTTCCTCTACAGCATTACAAACACCTTCCTCTACAGCATTACAAACACCTTCCTCTACAGCATTACAAACACCTTCCTCTACGGCATTACAAACACCTTCCTTTACGGCATTACAAACACCTTCCTCTATGGCATTACAAACACCTTCCTTTATGGCATTACAAACACCTTCCTCTACGGCATTACAAACACCTTCCTCTACGGCATTACAAACACCTTCCTTTATGGCATTACAAACAGCTTCCTCTACGGCATTACAAACACCTTCCTCTACAGCATTACAAACACCTTCCTCTACGGCATTACAAACACCTTCCTTTATGGCATTACAAACACCTTCCTCTACGGCATTATAAACACCTTCCTCTATGGCATTACAAACACCTTCCTCTACAGCATTTCAAACACCTTCCTTTATGGCATTACAAACACCTTCCTTTATTGCATTACAAACACCTTCCTCTACGGCATTACAAACATCTTCCTCTACGGCATTACAAACACCTTCCTCTACGGCATTATAAATACCTTCCTCTACGGCATTATAAATACCTTCCTCTACAGCATTACAAACACCATCCTCTACGGCATTACAAACACCTTCCTTTATGGCATTGTAAACACCTTCCTCTACGGTATTACAAACAACTTCCTTTATGGCATTGTAAACACCTTCCTCTACGGTATTACAAACAACTTCCTTTATGGCATTGTAAACACCTTCCTCTACGGCATTACAAGCAGAGCTACACTCATAGTAAGGTTTTGTGTGCTGCTGGAATGCTTTAAGGTAGAACACAACATTTGGGGTCATAGGGGTCATATTACGCCTGTTGAATGTTTAAAAATATGTTTGCGTAGGTAAATAATTTCACTCCAACACATAGCCTTTTGGATAGAGGTGTAGAGACAGTAGAGTATGGTGCCATGCATAGCAGACAGCGCTATGGTATTGACATTATTCAAGGCCAGTACTGAGTAAATACTGGGCAGAGCTTGAGGACAGCGGTATGGTGCTGAAATGATTTGAGCCCAGTACTGAGTAAATAGTGAGCAGCACTTGAGGACAGCGGTATGGTGCTGAAATTATTAGAGCCCAGTACTGAGTAAATACTGGGCAGAGCTTGAGGACAGCGGTATGGTGCTGAAATGATTAGAGCCCAGTGCTGAGTAAATACTGGACAGAGCTTGAGGACAGCGGTATGGTGCTGAAATGATTAGAGCCCAGTACTGAGTAAATACTGGACAGTGCTTGAGGACAGCGGTATGGTGCTGAAAGGATTCGAGCCCAGTACTGAGTAAATACTGGGCAGAGCTTGAGGACAGCGGTATGGTGCTAAAATTATGTGAGCACAGTACAGCTGAAAATCAAATCACATTTATTTATATAGCCCTTCGTACATTAGCTGATATCTCAAAGTTCTGTACAGAAACCCAGCCTAAAACCCCAAACAGCAAGCAATGCAGGTGTAGAAGCACGGTGGCTAGGAAAAACTCCCTAGAAAGGCCAAAACCTAGGAAGGTTCCTAGAGAGGAACCAGGCTATGTGGGGTGGCCAGTCCTCTTCTGGCTGTGCTGGGTGGAGAGTATAACAGAACATGGCCAAGATGTTCAAATGTTCATAAATGACCAGCATGGCCAAATAATAATAATCACAGGCAGAACAGTTGAAACTGGAGCAGCAGCACGGCCAGGTGGACTGGGGACAGCAAGGAGTCATCATGTCAGGTAGTCCTGAGGCATGGTCCTAGGGCTCAGGTCCTCCGAGAGAGAGAAAGAAAGAGAGAAAGAGAGAATTAGAGAGAGCATACTTAAATTCACACAGGACACCGGATAGTACAGGAGAAGTACTCCAGATATAACAAACTGACCCTAGCCCCCTGACACAAACTACTGCAGCATAAATAGTGGAGGCTGAGACAGGAGGGGTCAGGAGACACTGTAGCCTCATCCGATGACACCCCCAGGCATGGCCAAACAGGAAGATTATAACCCCACCCACTATGTCAAAGCACAGCCCCCACACCACTAGAGGGATATCTTCAACCAACAACTTACCATCCTGAGACAAGGCAGAGTATAGCCCACAAAGATCTCCGCCACGGCACAACCAAAGGGGGGGGCGCCAATCCAGACAGGAAGATCACATCAGTGACTCAACCCACTCAAGTGACGCACCCCTCCTAGGGACGGTATGAAAGAGCCCCAATAAGCCAGTGACTCAGCCCCTGTAATAGGGTTAGAGGCAGAGAATCCCAGTGGAAAGAGGGGAACCAGCCAGGCAGAGACAGCAAGGGCGGTTCGTTGCTCCAGAGCCTTTCCGTTCACCATCACATTCCTGGGCCAGACTACACTCAATCATATGACCCACTGAAGAGATGAGTCTTCAGTAAAGACTTAAAGGTTGAGACCGAGTTTGCGTCTCTCACATGGGTAGGCAGACCATTCCATAAAAATGGAGCTCTATTGGAGAAAGCCCTGCCTCCAGCTGTTTGCTTAGAAATTCTGGGACAATTAGGAGGCTTGCGTCTTGTGACCGTAGCGTACGTGTAGGTATGTACGGCAGGACCAAATCAGAGAGATAGGTAGGAGCAAGCCCATGTAATGCTTTGTAGGTTATCAGTAAAACCTTGAAATCAGCCCTTGCCTTGACAGGAAGCCAGTGTAGGGAGGCTAGCACTGGAGTAATATGATCAAATTTTTTGGTTCTAGTCAGGATTCTAGCAGCCGTATTTAGCACTAACTGAAGTTTATTTAGTGCTTTATCCGGCTAGCAGGAAAGTAGAGCATTGCAGTAGTCTAACCTAGAAGTGACAAAAGCATGGATTAATTCTTCTGCATCATTTTTGGACAGAAAGTTTCTGATTTTTGCAATGTTACGTAGATGGAAAAAAGCTGTCCTTGAAGTCTTGATATGTTCTTCAAAAGAGAGATCAGGGTCCAGAGTAACGCAGAGGTCCTTCAGTTTTATTTGAGACGACTGTACAGCCATTAAGATTAATTGTCAGATTCAACAGAGGATCTCTTTGTTTCTTGGGACCTAGAACAAGCATCTGTAACGGCTTTCTTGTGGTGAAGGAGAAGCGGACCAAAATGCAGCGTGGTTTCTTTGATTCATGTTTAATAAAAAAAGATAAACATGAACACTACAAAACAATAAACGTGGAAAACCAAAAAACAGCCCTGTCTGGTGCAAAACACAGAGACAGGAATAATCACCCACAAACACAGTGAAACCCAGGCTACCTAAATATGGTTCCCAATCAGAGACAATGACTAACACCTGCCTCTGATTGAGAACCATATCAGGCCAGACATAGAAATAGACAATGGCCCCCACTTCACCGTAGTCTTAGTCCCCCACCTTGTCCGCTTCCGTGGCCTCCTAGCCATGGCGACCCTACTTAATGACCCCACTGGACTGAGGGGCAGTTCGGGACAGAGGGGCGGCGGCTCGGGACAGAGGGGCGGGGGCTCGGGACAGAGGGGCGGGGGCTCCGGACAGAGGGGCGGGGGCTCGGGACAGAGGGGCGGGGGCTCTGGCGCCTCTGGGCTGGGGGGCTCTGGCGCCTCTGGGCTGGGGGGCTCTGGCGCCTCTGGGCTGGCGGGCGGGAGCTCTGGCAGCGCCGAACAGGCGGGAGACTCCGGCTGTGCTGGAGAGGAGGAAGGCTCTAGCAGCGCCCGAGAGGCGGGACGCACTGTAGGCCTGATGCGTGGTACTGGCACTGGTGGTACTGGGCCGAGGACACGCACAGGAAGTCTGGTGCGGGGAGCTGCCACCGGAGGGCTGGTGTGTGGAGGTGGCACTGGATGGACCGGACCCTGAAGGCGTACTGGAGATCTTGAGAGCAGGGCTGGCACCAACCGCCCTGGCTGGATCTTCACCCTAGCCCGGCAGATGTGGGGAGCTGAGATGTAGCGTACCGGGCTAAGCACACGTACTGGGGACACCGTGCGTTCCACTGCATAACACGGTGCCTGACCAGTACCACGCCCGCCACGGTTAGCACTGCTAGGCGCACTGTAGCGCTGAGCTGGCACAGGACGTGCAAGGCTAGGGAGGTGCACAGGAGGCCTGGTGCGTGAGGCTGGCACCATCTTCACCAGCCGACTCGCACGCACCTCAGGACGAGTATGGAGAGCTGACCCAGGTGTCATCAAATCCTCGACACGCTCCGTCGGGCGAATTCCGTATCTCATGCACCAACACAGCAACTCCCTCATATCTCTCTCCTCCAATCTCCCCATTAACTCCTTCACCGTCTCTGCTTCGCTCACCTCCAACACCAGCTCTGGTTCTGAGCTCTTCCTTGGCTCCTCATGACAAACAGGGGGAGTTGGCTCAGGTCTGACTCCTGACTCTGCCACACTCTCCCTGTGCCCCCCCCCCAAAAACATTTTTGGGGCTGACTCTCGGGCTTCCGTCCGCGCCGCCGTGCTTGCTTCGCCAACCTCATTCTCCTGTAGTAACCTTCCGCGCACTGCTCTATTGAATCCCAGGCGGGCTCCGGCACTCTCCCTGGGTCGACCGCCCACCTGTCTATCTCCTCCCAAGTTGTATAGTCCATATTCTTGCCGTCCAAACCGTCCTCCCATGTCCACTCCTCTTTTCGCTGCTGTTGCCCGTTACCACGCCGCTTGGTCCTGTTGTGGTGGGTGATTCTGTAAGGGTTTTCCTTAGGTGAAGTAGAGGCGGACCAAAACGCAGCGTGGTTATATTGATTCATGTTTAATAAAAAAAGATAAACATGAACACTACAAAACAATAAACGTGGAAAACCAAAAAACAGCCCTGTCTGGTGCAAAACACAGAGACAGGAAGAATCACCCACAAACACACAGTGAAACCCAGGCTACCTAAATATGGTTCCCAATCAGAGACAATGACTAACACCTGCCTCTGATTGAGAACCATATCAGGCCAGACATAGAAATAGACAAACAAGACATCCAACATAGAATGCCCACTCAGATCACACCCTGACCAACCAAAACATAGAAACATACAAAGCAAACTATGGTCAGGGTGTGACAGCATCTCTGTTTTGTCCGAGTTTAAAAGTAGAAAGTTTGCAGCCATCCACTTCCTTATGTCTGAAACACATGCTTCTAGCGAGGGCAATTTTGGGGCTTCACCATGTTTCATTGAAATGTACAGCTGTGTGTCATCCGCAGAGCAGTGAAAGTTAACATTATGTTTTCGAATGACATCCCCAAGAGGTAAAATATATAGTGAAAACAATAGTGGTCCTAAAACAGAACCTTGAGGAACAGCGAAATTTACAGTTGATTTGTCAGAGGACAAACCATTCACAGAGACAAACTGATATCTTTCCGACACGAGGACAGATGCAGAGCCTCGTTCTGATGCCATTAAAAGGTCATTTACCACATTCACAAGTGCAGTCTCAGTGCTATGAGGGGGTCTAAAACCAGACTGAAGCATTTCGTATACATTGTTCGTCTTCAGGAAGGCAGTGAGTTGCTGCGCAACAGCCTTTTCTAAGATTTTGGAGAGGAATGGAAGATTGGATATAGGCCGATATTTTTTATATTTTCTGGGTCAAGGTTTGGCTTTTTCAAGAGTGGCTTTATTTCCGCCACTTTTAGTGAGTTTGGTACACATCCGGTGGACTGAGAGACGTTTATTATGTTCAACATAGGAGGGCCAAGCACAGGAAGCAGCTCCTTTAGTAGTTTAGTTGGAATAGGGTCCAGCATGCAGCTTGAAGGTTTAGAGGCCATGATTATTTTCATCATTGTGTCAAGAGATATAGTAATAGAACACTTGAGTGTCTCTCTTGATCCTAGGTCCTGGCAGAGTTGTGCAGACTCAGGACAACTGAGCTTTGAAGGAATACGCAGATTTAAAGAGGAGTCCGTAATTTGCTTTCTAATAATCATGATCTTTTCCTCAAAGAAGTTCATTAATTTTTTACTGCTGAAGTGAAAGCCCTCCTCTCTTGGGGAATGCTGCTTTTTAGTTAGCTTTGCGACAGTATCAAAAAGGAATTTCGGATTGTTCTTATTTTCCTCAATTAAGTTGGAAAAATAGGATGATCGAGCAGCAGTAAGGGCTCTTCGATACTGCACGGTACTGTCTTTCCAAGCTAGTTCGGAAGACTTCCAGTTTGGTGTGGCGCCATTTCCATTCCAATTTTCTGGAAGCTTGCTTCAGAGCTCGGGTATTTTCTGTATACCAGGGAGCTAGTTTCTTATGAGAAATGTTTTTTAGTTTTTAGGGGTGCAACTGCATCTAGGGTATTGTGCAAGGTTAAATTGAGTTCCTCAGTTAGGTGGTTGACTGATTTTTCCTCTGGCGTCCTTGGGTAGACAGAGGGAGTCTGGAAGGACATCAAGGAATCTTTGTGTTGTCTGTGAATTTATAGGACGACTTTTGATGTTCCTTGGTTGGGGTCTGAGCAGATTATTTGTTGCAATTTCATGACTAGAAGCTCAAAAGACGAAAACGTCATTTTTTTTGTAAATTGAAATTTGCTATCGTAAATGTTAGCAACACCTCCGCCTTTGCGGGATGCACGGGGGATATGGTCACTAGTGTGGCCAGGAGGTGAGGCCTCATTTAACACAGTAAATTCATCAGGCTTAAGCCATGTTTCAGTCAGGACAATCACATCAAGATTATGATCAGTGATTATTTCATTTACTATAATTGCCTTTGAAGTAAGGGATCTAACATTAAGTAGCCCTATTTTGAGATGTGAGGTATCATGATCTCTTTCAATAATGACATGAATGGAGGAGGTCTTTATCCTAGTGAGATTGCTAAGGCAAACACCACCATGTTTAGTTTTGCCCAACCTAGGTCGAGGCACAGACACGGTCTCAATGGTGATAGCTGAGCTGACTACACTGACTGTGCTAGTGGCAGACTCCACTATGTTGGCAGGCTGGCTAATAGCCTGTTGCCTGGCCTGCACCCTATTTCATTGTGGAGCTAGAGGAGTTAGAGCCCTGTCTATGTTGGTAGATAAGATGAGAGCACCCCTCCAGCTAGGATGGAGTCCGTCACTCCTCAGTAGGTCAGGCTTGGTCCTGTTTGTGGGTGAGTCTCAGAAAGAGGGCCAATTATCTACAAATTCTATCTTTTGGGAGGGACAGAAAACAGTTTTCAACCAGCGATTGAGTTGTGAGACTTTACTGTAGAGCTCATCACTCCCCCTAACTGAAGAGAGACAGAACACGACATCATCCACATAATCAGATTGGCATGAGTCACCTGTACTCTAATTAGATTGACGTTATCATGAAATGAATACCAAGTTGATATGCATGACTCTGTAAAGAAGTGTAGAATGTCACACAGGTCACGAGATGTGTGGAGAATGGATTTGTGTGGAAAATGGAATTTGTCTCATGCATATGCCCCCTGCCCCAATATGGTCTCTCCAAAGTCCCTGAGTTACGACAACTTTACACAGACTGTAGCCCTCTCTGCCTTCTGTAATTGGTCATGAGGAGATGAGGAAACTCAGCAAAAAAAGAAAAGGCCCTTTTTCTGGACCCTGTCTTTCAAAGAGACTTTGTAAAAATCCAAATAGCTTCACAGATCTTCGTTGTAAAGGGTTTAAACACTGTTTCCTATGCCTGTTCAATGAACCATAAACAATTAATGAACATGCACCTGTGGAACGGTCGTTAAGACACAGTTATGAAAACTCAGGACACTAAAGAGGCCTTTCTACTGACTCTGAAAAACACCAAAAGAAAGATGCCCAGGGTCCCTGCTCATCTTCATGAATGAGCCGTAGGCATGCTGCAAGGATGCATGAGGACTGCAGATGTGGCCAGGGCAATAAATTGCAATGTCCGTAATGTGAGACCCCTAAGACAGCACTACAGGGAGACAAGACGGACAGCTGATCGCAGACCACTTGTAACAACACCTGCACAGGATTGGTACATCCGAACATCACACCTGCGGGACAGGTACAGGATGGCAACAACAACTGCCCGAGTTACACCAGGAATGCACAATCCCTCCTTCAGCGCTCAGACTGTCCGCAATTGGCTGAGAGAGGCGGGACTGAGGGCTTGTAGGCCTGTTGTAAGGCAGGTCCTCACCAGACATCACCGGCAACAACGTCACCTATGGGCACAAACCCACCGACGCTGAACCAGACAGGACTGGCAAAAAGTGCTGTTCACTGACGAGTCACGGTTTTGTCTTACCAGGGGTGATGGTCGGATTCGTGTTTATCGTCGAAGGAATGAGCATTACACCGAGGCCTGTACTCTGTCGCGGGATCAAATTGGAGGTGGAGGGTCCGTCATGGTCTGGGGCGGTGTGTCACAGGATCATCGGACTGAGCTTTTTGTCATTGCAGGCAATCTCAACAACGCTGTGCGTTACAGGGAAGACATCCTCCTCCCTCATGTGATACCCTTCCTGCAGGTTCATCCTGACATGACGCTCCAGCATGACAATGCCACCAGCCATACTGCTCGCTATGTGCGTGATTTCCTGAAAGACAGGAATGTCAGTGTCCTGCCATGGCCAGAGAAGAGCCCGGATCTCAATCCCATTGAGCAAGTCTGGGATCTGTTGGATCGGAGGGTGAGAGCTAGGGCCATTCCCTCCAGAAATGTCCGGGAACTTGCAGGTGCCTTGGTGGAATAGTGGGGTAACATCTTACAGCAAGAACTGGCAAATCTGGTGCAGTCCATGAGGAGTCGACGCACTGCAATACTTAATGCAGCTGGTGGCCACACCGGAAACTGACTGTTACTTTTGATTTTGAACCCCCCCCCCCTTTGTTCAGGGACATGTTATTCCATTTCACATGTCTGTGGAACTTCTCAGATGTTGAATCTTGTTATGTTCAAACAAATAATTACACTTGTTTAGTTTGCTGAAAATTAACACAGTTGACAGTGAGAGGACGTTTCTTTTTTTTGCTGATGTATTCCCACTTTGTTCCTGGACTATTTCATTTCTTTATGGCCAGCTACACAGGGAGACCAACTGATGTATTCCCACTTTGTTCCTGGACTATTTCATGTCTTTATGGCCAGCTACACAGGGAGACCAACTGATGTATTCCCACTTTGTTCCTGGACTATTTCATGTCTTTATGGCCAGCTACACAGGGAGACCAACTGATGTATTCCCACTTTGTTCCTGGACTATTTCATGTCTTTATGGCCAGCTACACAGGGAGACCAACTGATGTATTCCCACTTTGTTCCTGGACTATTTCATTTCTTTATGGCCAGCTACACAGGGAGACCAACTGATGTATTCCCACTTTGTTCCTGGACTATTTCATTTCTTTATGGCCAGCTACACAGGGAGACCAACTGATGTATTCCCACTTTGTTCCTGGACTATTTCATTTCTTTATGGCCAGCTACACAGGGAGACCAACTGATGTATTCCCACTTTGTTTCTGGACTATTTCATTTCATTAATACATTAATTGGAGGTGACTGCCCTTACATCTACTGCCCCTGCAATTAATGGAATAGATTTCAAGAGCCACTGAGGCAGATCCCCTGATAGAGCCGTCCACTTTATCTTAGCCTACATGGAAACTTTGCAGCCAAGACAGTTATTTAGTGCCTGGGCTTTGTAGAAAGGTCACAGCTCTCTGTATCAGTCTGACTGTGCAGGAGGACTTGGTTCCATTCTAAACAAACATCCAACCCAAAATGCCTGGTTTATTATACTGTACATTTCTTTCTTATTTTGCCACATTACAAAATCCTGTTTCCTCACAGTATGCCTACTTGTTCTACTACATCCAAGTACTAATGGATTCAAAGAAACCCCCTAATCTTCTCCACATGTAGTTGCTAGTGAAAGTCTACACACCCCTTGCACAGTCTTCACATTTTGCTGATTTAAAATTAAATCTAAAAAGGATTACATAAAATGTATTTCCTATCTATCTACACAACCTACTCGACATTTGATATAATGTGAGAAAAAAAATGAGGAGGTATTTATTGCATCTGCAATTGTGGTGGCAGCATCATGTTATGGGTATGCTTGTCATCAGCAGGGACTGGGTAGTTTGTCAGGATCAAAATAAATATTAAAGGAGCAAAGCCCAGGTAAAAGTGAAAGGAAAACCCTCCTCAGTCTTCTAAAAAACGTACCCTGGGATAGAGTTTTTTTTTCAGCGTGGCAAAAAAACAAAAAAACATGTCGAAGACACCAGAATGACTTTTATAGAGGTGCTGGGTATTCCTTAATGGTCCAGTCTCTGACTTAAATTTGTTTGAGAATCAGAGACAAGGTTTGAATATCGCTCTCCATCAATGATTCCCAACCAAATGTACTAATCTTGAGCCATTTTGTCAAAAACAATTGACATAAGTTACCCTAAGAGTTGTGCAAAGTTGGTAGAATATTATTCAAAGTGATTCACAGATTTAATTGCTGCCAAAGGTTCTTCCACCAAATATTGACTCTGGGGTGTGAAGACAAATGCAATTAAGACATTTTTGTTTTCTTAGAATTTATTAATTTGGAACATTTTATCTAACTTTCTTTCTCTATGAAAATGTAGAGTAGGTTGTATAGATCTGTAGGCAAAACAATCTAATGTATTCCCTTTTTAAGGCAGCAAAATGTGAAGACTGTGCAAGAGGTATGTAGACTTTCACTAGGCCCTGTACATGAACATGACAACTGATAGAGTTGGTATAATAGAGGGATGACCATACCTCTGAATACTGAAGGTAATTAATGTATATTGCAGGTACGGAACCTTCTAGGTTCTACATTCGGCCCTGATTTAGTTGACTTTGACCTTTCTCTTTTACAGCATTTTTCTTTAATTTCCCTGTTTTTTTCCTTCTCATATAGGACCGATAACAGACAGGCCCTGACCCACACTGGGAACCCTCCTCACTAACGATCCCCCACTTCACAAGTGAACAAAAATATATCCAATTTATGACTTGTAGTCGGATAACGAGGTCTCCACTCTCTATACAGCCTAGGTGGAAGAAACCCTTCTGAAGCTGAAATGGCCAGATCTCCCACTGTTTCCCCTAGCCAGGGGGCTGACCTCTGCACTCTGTGACACCGCTGGATCAGTGGCCTAGCAACTGCAGCCAAGGTCTACCATCCAATATCAGTGTTTTGCAGAAATCATTTAAATTTAAAAATCTATTTTGCTGCTTCAAAGCACGGGTACATACAGATGTAGGATCTTAATTTGACCTATATTGTCACAAATGAAAACCAAACGAGTGATCAAATTATGATCCTACATGTGTAGGTTATTTTTCACTGTGTGCACTGTTACTAGACTAAAAAATAATGATATAAAAAGAGCATGAGTGTGAGAGAGAGAAATAGAGAATGTTCGGGGGGATGTTAGCGGGTCTTTGAAAACTTCTGCTGCTTTACTTTTCATCCATAGGATATCAATCGATTGGCAGGCGGTGATGAGAGTGAGTACAGTTGGGGTTCAGATAATGGTGGAATTGTGTGGCACTGAATCGCCGTTTAAAGCCTTTTTGCAATTCTGTCGCAAGCTCAAGCAGAGAGTGCTATCAGCTCAAAGCAGACACATTCACATATGGCTTCACACCCACACGTATGCACACACACACACACACACACACACACACACACACACACACACACACACACACACACACACACACACACACACACACACACACACACACACACACACACACACACACACACACACACAGTTCAATCTACACTGACAGAAATACTGTACATATTCACACACTCACACTGTGGTTAACACTGTAAAAGTGGATATTCCTTCAAATAATTTGAAGACTAAAATCAGGCAAATATTAGATCCAGTTAGATACTGTATATATTTATTCCCTCCCAAATCCTGTTTGTTTTCACTGGTGTTGTATAGAACTTGGTCATCCATGAGAAATGTGTCCTTGAAAGCAGAAATGAAGTGAAACAATGTGAACAGCTTTATTTGCTCCCTCCCTGCTTCTCTTCAACCCAAATGGCACTTTTTCCCTACATAATGCACTACTTTTGACCAAAGTCCTATGAGCCCTATGATCCTTATGAGCCCTATGAGTCATATGAGCCCTGTCCCTGTGAGTCATATGAGCCCTATGATCCCTATGAGCCCTGTCCCTATGAGCCCTATGAGTCATATGAGCCCTGTCCCTGTGAGTCCTATGAGCCCTATGATCCCTATGAGCCCTATGATCCCTATGAGCCCTATGAGTCATATGAACCCTGTCCCTGTGAGTCCTATGAGCCCTATGAGTCATATGAGCCCTGTCCCTATGAGCCCTATGAGCCCTATGAGTCAACTCTCTAGAGACAGCAGGAGCGGTAGAGATACTCTTAATGATCGGCTATGAAAAGCCAACTGACATTTACTCCTGAGGTGCTGACTTGCTGCACCCTTGACAACTACTGTGATTATTATTATTTGACCATGCTGGTCATTTATGAACATTTGAACATCTTGGCCATGTTCTGTTATAATCTCCACCCGGCACAGCCAGAAGAGGACTGGCCACCCCTCATAGCCTGGTTCCTCTCTAGGTTTCTTCCTGGGTTTTGGCCTTTCTAGGGAGTTTTTCCTAGCCACCGTGCTTCTACACCTGCATTGCTTGTTGTTTGGGGTTTTAGGCTGGGTTTCTGTACAGCACTTTGAGATATCAAATGATGTACGAAGGGCTATATAAATACATTTGATTTGATTTGATTTTGATTTGAGTCATATGAGCCAGTGTCCATGTGAGTCCTATGAGCCCTGTGAGTCCTATGAGCCCTATGAGCCCTATGAGTCATTTGAGTCATATGTGCCCTGTCCCTGTGAGTCATATGAGCCCTATGAGTCATTTGAGCCCTATGAGCCCTATGAGTCATTTGAGTCATATGAGCCCTGTCCCTGTGAGTCATATGAGCCCTATGAGTCCTATGAGCCCTATGAGTCATATGAGCCCTGTCCCTGTGAGCCCTATGAGCCCTGTGAGCCCTATGAGCCCTATGAGTCATATGAGCCCTGTCCCTGTGAGTCCTATGAGCTCTGTGAGCCCTATGAGTCATATGAGCCCTGTCCCTGTGAGTCCTATGAGCTCTGTGAGCCCTATGAGCCCTATGAGTCATATGAGCCCTGTCCCTGTGAGTCCTATGAGCCCTATGAGCCCTATGAGTCATATGAGCCCTGTCCCTGTGAGTCCTATGAGCTCTGTGAGCCCTATGAGCCCTATGAGCCCTATGAGTCATATGAGCCCTGTCCCTGTGAGTCCTATGAACCCTGTGTGTCCTATGAGCCCTATGGGCCCTGTGGGTCCTAGTCAATAAAAGTGCAGTACATAGTAAATAGGGTTCAATTTGGAACACTGCCTCCATCTCTGTGGCCAGATCACCCCAGGTCGCAGTCTTGACTGATCCCATTGATCTTAAATCCCATGAAAGGCTCAGAATAAACGTCATCTCTCGCTCATTTAACAGGCGGTCGAATCGATAGAGGATGATCAGAGAGACAAATAAAAATAGAGTGGTCACTCAGACTGCTGTGACTTTGATGATGACCTTCAAGGTCATCTCATTAAGTAGAGAAATGTCTGTTCATTTCCAGACAGATCTCAACCTTTTCTCCTTCAGCTTCTAAAGTAATACCAAATATCTCCTGAACCTGTGTGACAGCTGCTATAGCTAGTTGTGTCTTTCATTACGCCAACATTATTAACAATGCTGTGTCGATTATTTGCCAGGGGTTTTTCCAAGTTATACGACCAGGAAAAACTCATGGGATGAAGCGATTCCAATATCTCATCACTGTGAATTACGGGGTAGCCAGCACCCCTGAATGAAACCTGAACTCCCCTAACCATTTTCCTTTTTGTTTAAAATGCAATTTTGTACTGCTACAGGGGAATAAAATAAAAACTAATTCAAAATTAAACGAACACCCCCAGCTCTGTCATGGATTAAACCATTTATTGGCAGGTCCGCAGTGCACTATTTGGATGCTGGAATTATTTAGGAATGGATGGATGTGTGCAGGTAGCCTACGTTTTGAAACAATTTGTTTGACAATCACATGAAAACACCCCAGCTAGCTCATTTGGTTCATTTGAAAGTTGTTGGATCATATGTTTTTGGTTTCTCAGTAACCAGAGAGAGGGGTCCTCAGTTTACAGATAGGTGTGAGTGGTGTGATGAGCGTGTGGGGAGCTCTATTTCCCCTCTCATTGTCACCAACAAGGCCTCTTTACATTGTAAGGTTTGAAAGGATGTAGACTGAAAGTCAATGACAATACTGAATTATCACTTAGAGGCTAATGTCTTAGTTTGTCAAAGAGTCATCCCCTGGTAGTATAACTACTGCATAGACTACATACTAAGAGCCTTATTAGGAAAATACTGTTGTATCAAAACAGTTAGGTTTAATGGAGATCTAAATCTTAGCTAATCAAATCATATTTGTCCCATGCGCCCGAAAACAACAGTTCTCAACGTCAACAGTGAAGTGATGCTGGCCTTCTAGGCAGAGTTGCAAAGAAAAAGCAATATCTCAGACTGGCCAATAAAAATAAAATATTAAGATGGGCAAAAGAACACAAGACACTGGACAGAGGAACTCTGCCTAAAAGGCCAGCATCCCTGAATCGCCTCTTCACTGTTGACGTTGAGACTGGTGTTTTGTGGGTACTATTTAATGAAGCTGTCAGTTGAGGACTTGTGAGGCGTCCCTTTCTCAAACTAGACACTCTAATGTACCTGTCCTATTGCTCAGTTGTGCACCAGGGCCTCCCACTCATCTTTCTATTCTGGTTAGGGCCAGTTTGCTCTGTTCTGTGAAGGGAGTTGTAGACACCGTTGTACGAGATCTTCAGTTTCTTGGCAATTTCTCACATGGAATAGCTTTCATTTCTCAGAACAAGAATAGACTGACAACTTTCAGAAGAAAGTACTCTGTTTCTGGACATTTTGAGCTTGTAATCGAACCCACAAATGCTGATGCTCCAGATACTCAACTAGTCTAAAGAAGGCCAGTTTTATTGCTTATTTAATTAGAACAACAGTTTTCAGCTGTGCTAACATAATTGAAAAAGGGGTTTCTAATGATCAATTAGCCTTTTAAAATGATAAACTTGGATTAGCTAACACAACGTGCCATTGGAACACAGGAGTGATGGTTGCTGAAAATGGGCCTATGTTTGCCTATGTAGATATTCCATAAAAAATCTACCATTTCCAGCTACAATAGTCATTTACAACATTAACAATGTCTACACTGTATTTCAGATAAATTTGATGTTATTTAAACGGACAAAAGATGAGCTTTTCTTTCAAAATCAAGGACATTTCTAAGTGATCCCAAACTTTGGAACGGTAGTGTACACGTCGGTATGGGTAAAGTGACAATGCACAGATGGTAAACAGCGAGTAGCAGCAGCGTAAAAAAAAGTGCATGTGTGTGTGGGGGGGGGGGTTTATGCAAATAGTCTGGGTGGCCATTTGATTAGCTGTTCAGCAGTCTTATGGCTTGGGGGTAGAAAGGGTTAAGAAACCTTTTGGACCTAGACTTGGCACTCCGGTGCTGCTTGCACCGGTAGAGAGGAAAATCCATGACTAGGATGGCTGGAGTCTTTGGTAATTTTTAGTGCACCCACCTGGTATAGATCTCCTGGAAGGCACGAAGCTTGCCCCCAGTGATGTACTGAGCTGTACGCACTACCCTTTGTAGCGTCTTGCAGTCAGAGGCCGAGCAGTTGCCATACCAGGCGGTGATGCAACCAGTCAGATGGTGCAGCTGTAGAACTGAGGACCCATGCCAAATCTTTTCAGTCTCCTGGGGGAGAATAGGCATTGTCATGCCCTCTTCATGACTGTCTTGGTGTGTTTGGACCATGATAGTTTGTTAGTGATGTGGACACCAAGGAACTACTAAACAAGTTGCTCCTTGGTTCAGAGCTGTAGGAGGAGCAAGGTTTGTTCCTAGGGTGGCTCACTGATAGACAAACAAGCATATCAAAATTACCTAAATGTATTTCATGTGGCTTCACTAGGAATATGGATCCTATTCTATCTCACTAGGCCTATACAAAGTGTTCCATTTTGTATTACAAATGGTAGCATGTGAACATTAATTTAAATCGTAGCCCTATATAAAGATTGTATACCTGCACTCCCATTAGTCTGTAGTAGAACCAGGGTGGCAGTTGTAGGGGAGGTCCTGCAGAGTTGGACTGATACAGAGAGCTGTGACCTTTCTACAAAGCCCAGGCACTAAATCACTGTCTGGGCTGCAAAGTTTCCATGTAGGCTAAGATAAAGTGGACGGCTCTATCAGGGGATCTGCCTCAGTGGCTCTTGAAATCTATTCCATTAATTGCCGGGGCAGCAGATGTAAGGGCAATCACCTCAGGTTAGAATAATCCTGGATTCTAATGAAAATTGCCTGACAACAGATTCAGCCGCAAGAGGGTTACATCACTTTGTCCTCAAGCCTTAGAATTGGGACCTATATTTCAGGTGAAGTGAACAAACTCCTTTCTCTTGCAAATTATTGATCGCCAATACCCTGTTAACCAATAATTAGCATTTAGCCTATAGAACCAGGGCTGTGATGAGAATAACACAAACTGTAGAGAGTTTATGAATTTATCCTCTTTATATCAAAAGTGGTGCCATCTGTATGAAATGTAAATCCTCAAAAAACATGTATAAGGCTGAATCAGAACTCATACATTGAGTTGGAAAAGAAATACAGCTAATTCCCACAGGACTCATTTACACTTTGTATGTGGATTTCTGTAAATTAAGCCTGGACCAGCATATATATATGGTATATGTATCTCTTAAGACCACAGTCAGTATACATCTTACAAGGCTTGTTTAATATGAAATGTAGAACAACATACAGTAGAAATGAATGGCATAAGCGTACAGTCTATTATAGGTCTACTTTGAAGTCGCTTGAGGAAAAGCTGTAAAGAAACGTACCTCTGAAATATTGTCTGCTGACTGCTGCTCTTTCAATTTTAGCAGCGTTCACACGGTACGTCAACTCAACACACACTCTCCATGCTTTAGTTGTGTCTTGAGGAGTGTGTTCTTAACCCTTCACATGTGTGGGAATTGGCCTAAACGGATAGGGCTAAATTGAAATGTTTCTTAAAGATGAAATATGAAAAGCATATGCATATCCACGGTAGCAATTGAAAGAGAGTTTGTAGACTATGGGACACATCTTAAACCAAAGTTAAGGACACAACAGTTCACCTGACTGAATCCAGGACTGAATCCTGTTGATCATACGTGCATTTTACATTTACTGCACTTTTTGCCACATTTGTTGATAACGAAATCTGAAAATACTCTGGATACATTCAGTAACATGATAAGACTATTAATGGAAAATGTGGGGTAGGTGTAACATAAGTTTTAAAAAATGACAAGGGATTGAGTGAGAGGATTAACTGTTGTCTCCAAGTGGCCACACAACGTTTTTGCAAAGAAAATGAATTTACTGAGATATAATGTAAACACCCATTGTTCCAAACAAGCTATTGTCCAATTGTGTGATGATCATATTATGAGCAAAAAAAAACCTTCCTTTTATAACTTTCTCTTACCCTACACACATACATACACACCAACATAGGGATTTTCTCATGAGTCGCACCACAGTTTATTACCACTCAGCTGACAGTTCCAGTCTCCCCCAGATACGAGAGCTCTGGAGGGGCTCTCCCTGTCCTACCTTATCTCCCCAGAGTTACAGCCGGGTCGTTTCAAACATAGGTTAATGCGCCTCTTCATTCTCTTTCGACACACATACATACATTCCTTTCTTATGTTAAACGTATACATAATTTAGTCATTATTCATAAAAATCATTTACAGGAATACTGCAGGGTAGCTGCCTTGGGCCACTTCTTTACTTAATATATCAACGACCTTCCTTATCTGAAACTCAAGCTACTATATTTGAAAGATGATACCACAATTTATACATCAAGACAATCTGTTCAACAGGTCCACGAAGACAATCTGTTCAACAGGTCCAGGAAGCTAGTAGTAGATCTCGGAAATATCAGGGAGTGGGTTTGTCGGAGAAAACTGATTTAGATCTGTTCCACCAGGAAAAGGTCAAAGAGGGAGTACAACTTGAGGAAGTGTCAGAAATCAAACTACCAAAGGGTGCAGGTAGACAACTGCTTATCATGGTCGTCTCAAATAACTAATCTATGTAAGAAAATAATTTATGAACTGCATGCATGTTTACAAGGAAAGATTCTTAAGCAAACAACCCATGCATTTAATTGGGAGTCAGGTGAACTACTGTTCTGTGGTCTGGGAAAATGCATCAGCATGTGAGATTAGGGGACTGCAGATTACACAGAACATGCTTATTTTATTTCACATTGTATACCAATGTGAAACGACCAAACTCCATTCACAACAGGATTCAGTTGGTAAGAGACAGACATTCAGTCAATACGAGGAATAGATTGTCCACCATGTCTTATCCCAGCAGACAAGAGAAATAGACAAAATAACATTTATATTCAGTGCAATAAAGTAATGTAATAATTTATCTGAGCAAACCAGAAACCTTTCAATATATAAATTCAAACAGTACATTAGAACCACTTTCAAACATGCTAAATTGGAAGGTTGTGCAGGACTATGGTAGACGAAGGAACCAATCTATCTTTTCAGACTGTCAGAGTATTTATCTGGTCAATATGGCAGTGTATTATGTCTGTTGTTTGTAACTGTATTATATGTGAAAATGTGATTGTATTACAAATTGTATTTTAACTCTTGGAAGATTTGTCCGAGACTTAAACCTCTCAAAAGTGTGCGTAATTTCAAGGCACTTTTATGACTCAAAGAATAATTTTCAATTACAAGGTGCTTTTGAGCTCTCCTAGCTATACCGTTGAGGAACACAGGTTTTTGTTTGGAACACAACCCTGCACCCCCCCCCCCCCCCCCCATCACACAAATACTGTTGTTGTTTACGCATTCCAAAACCTGTCTTTTTAAATCGCAATCTGAGTCAGGTAGTCTTCATTTGGAAACTTGTTCCATTGCCAACAGGCTTTCACATGAAAATTCTGAGAAACAGATCGTAATTTTGGTGCGCTTAGAAAGGACTCATGAGTGCATTCAGGTGTGTGTTTTGCAGCAAATTATCTTCTCAATAGACACGCATGGACTCATTCTGTTCAGATAAACCTAGGTCATCTTGTAGCTGTACATCAAACATAGTGAACATAAACGTTGACACTGAATATGACATGAGTTTTATGATATGGAAATGTGAATTGCAAATTTTTGGTTTGCTTGTATCACATCAAAACAATATTTATTATAATCCTCAACATCTCATCTTTCAAAATACACAGAGTCCTCTTAGTTTTCAGCATTTGCCTCACTCAGACAACAAAAAATGTGCGGGAGGGATGGGGGAAACCTGTCCCGTGCGGTGCTCAAGTTCAGAAAGGCTGTCAGTCAAAACCCATAAAGCGCTGTGAAGCACAGAGACTGAGTTCTGATGTCATGTATTGCATGTTACTGTACAGCCACTGACGTTCCAATTTAGTCGCTTATCAGTGTCTAAATCTGCAATGTACACATACGGGTATGAGCATAACGGGCTACCAAATTGTTATAGCATCACGTAATGACATCTCAAAGCTTCTGTTTCTTGGGAAAAGTTTGTCAGCAACAAATTATACAGCAACAAACTGACCTAAACTGACCTAAACAACAGTTTAGGTCAGTGAAATAACAGATACAATTGTATTTGGAATGAACCATCCCTCTCTAAGGCACCGATAAAGTATATAACGGCTTCAAGATTACTATGGTAACACAGGCAGCCCATGGAGCACCCGGAGGTTACCCAGGATGCAGTGTGCCATCAATACTTTAGCAGGATGTTCCATGGTGAGATCCAGCTGGCAGACCTGTGGTGAGATAGATGTCAGATGAAATACTGTATCTGCTATGGCTCTGTGTTTTGCCCAATCATGTGATGTGCCTGGATATGTTTTTTGATTTAAAGCTTTTTCATCAAACTTTCCCCTTTTCTTTTTAAGTTAGCACCATCAGACAATTGCTTTCATTTTTGCTGTAATTCTGATTACTGGATAATGCTTAAAATACATTATAAAATCTTACTATGATACATGACTGCGTAAACATAAGGCCCTACAGTACCATTGGCTTCAAGCTGATAACAGCACTCCTCCCCAGCATTGGCCTCAGGCTTTTCAAAGTATGTATCTTCAATGATCCTTGTGTTTGTGGGTTTTCCCTCCAGTCCGTGTGTAGTTGCCTGCTGTTAAACTTCAAGTGGTGTACTGTTCGCATTGAAAATATATAATGGTAGATTGCTTTTGAAGAGGTAGCAAGGTCTCTTTCCTCTTGTGATGCTGCTGTGAGTAGCAGGTGGAATGGTGCTATAGTCCATGCTGCAGTGAGAGAAACACTGTGGCATTAAAACCACCTGCTGAGTGGGAAAGTGAAGCCATTTCTTGAAACAGACCTATGGTTTTTCAACTTAATTTGATTCTTGTGCATTTTTTGTATAGCATAAAATGGCGACAGTGTGAATGCACCCCCTTCTTGTCCTGATTGAGGATTCTGCTCCTCACGTGACCAGCCCTCAGCAGGGTCCTCCTGCCATCTGGCCTCATCTGCATATAGAATCCCTGGCAGCCAATGAGACGCTCCGGAGGAGCTCTCATTTAATGTTTCCGTCTCCAGCGGCCCAGCTCCATAATTTCTCAGGCAAGGTGGCTAGGGGAACGAAAGCGCTTAATTGTTGTCTTGAGATGCTTGGCAGTTCTTAAAAAGCGAACGCTAAAATGTTTTCGGAGATCCACGGCCCAGTGAATATTAATTCCTGTCTAATCAACAGGAGAGATAGTGCATATAAGCAGCTTAGTCCGGCCCTATTCATTTTAGGACTTCATAATGGAGCAGATCAATGTTCTCCATTTTGGCTGAGGAGACCACTCGCATGTGACCACTCTTTTCGTGACTCAGAAGACTCTTCAATACCAGCTGTGCTCAAATTCAATGTCAAAGTATATACAGGCCTTGTAGCTTTCAAATAGTTAGTATGATGATCTTCAATCTCTTAAGTCCTCAAAAGGTTAATTTATTATACACTTATAGAGGCTCAAACAGTCTGAACATAGTCTGGTGAACCGAGAAACTCATCAAATACCACTTTTTAGCCGACAACAGTTCCAACGTTTTCATGTCAGTTATCAGGCCCAGTACTATAAATAGGAGAGCAGTGCTTTCTTCTCTTCCTCTGACCACATTCCCAGGGTTTTGGAAATTCAAATGCAACTTAAGCATTATTATGGGGTATCCCTCAGAGGAAAAACGTAGGCAGATGAGGTACGGTTTGCAAGAATATGATTAATATTAAGGCAAGAATCTAGGGTCACAGAAGTCTTTGTCAGGTAACTGAATATTCATAGTTTTCACCCTTTAACCGCACAATGATTAATTGAACCTCCAGTGTGATTAAAATGTGAATGAATTTCTCTCAAACCCCTCCGCTCTCTGGGACGACACATCCAAATTGAGCAGCTCATGTTTAATGCATGAAGCACTTATTGGTTTATCTAGGTGAGAGTGTTTCTTCCCGCCAGGTATTCTTTCTTTTTTTACTTCAGTCTGCGAGCTTAAATGTTCTAACGGGATCACATGAAGTTTGGGTCCTCAAACACTCATCTGTTTCCAAAAATAAAAGCAAAACGTCCCTTTTTCAATTTCATTTTTCATTATTATGTTTGTTACAGACAACTGTGTATTTATCTTTACATTTTGAGGAGAAATTTTTTAAATGTGGAATTTCAATCCTATTTATTTTCCCTTCATATTATTATTATTATTATTAGTTCACGTGAGTCACTATCGTTGACAGAGCTGTTGGCCTGGTCTGAACAATGCTAATGAATCAACCTCAGATCAAAAACCCAGAACAATCCAATAATACTGTATCTCAGCCCAGTTGAGCAGCCAACCTGTGGTTCTGACCTACTTTCTGCCCTGATCAACAGTCATGTGGAGATCTGGTGCAGCTCGGATTCATTCCCCGTGGATCACATTTCTTTCTTTCAGAGGTTTATGTCATCGTTACTGAATTACCTGTTCCATTCTTGTGCGCGGCCTGGCACATTTTAATATTTCATTATCAGTATGATAATACCTTAAATATGCCATAGGAGATGATTTATGCAGGTCACAGAAGGAGTTCATACATTTTTCTACCTGAGTTCTATCGCCTCAGGCTGTGATTGGTGACCTGACACAACCATGTGATTCAAGTAATGAATTAAACATCCAGTTAGCGTATGTATCATCTAGACATGGCTGAACAACAGTGATATACCTGCAGTATATACTGTAACAGTGATATACCTTTTCATACCTGTAGGCATTTCCTTTTTTATTGACAAGAAACTGCCAGGAGCTAAAGTGATATATTTTCCTCACGGCTGTGAAAACCACTGTTCATTTCTTCTCCCTCTCCAAATTGATTGGTGGATCAAAAGGCTAATTCAATCCTTGAGGAGCTGTGCTTAGATAGAGATTCCCCCAAGAGCCCCTGGAGAACTCATCCATAAAACACACGTGTCACTCCTGTCATAAGCTCACTCCCCAGAAGCACCCACCGGCTAGCCTGGATGCCCCACAATTCCTGGATGCCCCTAGCCGGCTGAATTAACACATGCTCTTGGAAATAATTAGATGCAATTTGATGGGTAAGAGAGACGAGAAGGAGAAGAGGAGGGAAAACAAGGTAATGATTCAAAAGCCAATCAGATGTTTTTCTAGGTACTTGTGTTACGAAACCAATAACTAGCCTACGGATTTTGCTGCAGTCGTTGTGTCAGAGTTCTTAGGCCTAGCCACATGGTCTGTAACCTGATTTGATGTGTGCATAAATGTGAGAAGAAAGCGCATGCAACCGGGTGTTGAATACACATGTGCCCAGGGAGACAGCAACATTACCTTAGGCCCAGGGCCAGCTCTGGCTTGTCCTCTTGTTCAGCCAGTCCAAGCGGATTATTACTTGTTCATATGGCATAAAAAAAGGAAAAATACAAAAAGGCATGACCAAAGACTCAAAAACAAACAAAAGGCCTCATAGCCACCAAACAGCTTTTCCAGCTGGGACACTAACTGACGATCACCTTAACTGGCAACACCTGCCCTTATCAAAGCCTGGCAGCACCTGCCCTTATCAAGGCCTGGCATCACCTGCCCTTATCAAGGCCTGGCAGCACCTGCCTTTATCAAAGCCTGGCAGCACCTGCCCTTATTAAGGCTTGGCAGAAACTGCCCTTATCAAAGCCTGGCAGCACCTGCCCTTATCAAGGCCTGGCATCACCTGCCCTTATCAAGGCCTGGCAGCACCTGCCCTTATCAAAGCCTGGCAACACCTGCCCTTATCAAAGCCTGGCAGCACCTGCCCTTATTAAGGCTTGGCAGAAACTGCCCTTATCAAGGCCTGGCATCACCTGCCCTTATCAAGGCCTGGCAGCACCTACCCTTATCAAAGCCTGGCAGCACCTGCCCTTATCAAACCCTGGCAGCACCTGCCCTTATCAAAGCCTGGCAGCACCTGCCCTTATTAAGGCTTGGCAGAAACTGCCCTTTTCAAGGTTTGGTAGCACCTGCCCTTATCAAGGCCTGGCAGCACCTGCCCTTATCAAAGCCTGGCAGCACCTGCCCTTATTAAGGCCTGGCAGCACCTGCCCTTATTAAGGCCTGGCAGCACCTGCCCTTATCAAAGCCTGGCTGCACCTGCCCTTATTAAGGCTTGGCAGCATCTGCCCTTTTCAAGGCTTGGCAGCACCTGCTATTATCAAGGCCTGACAGCACAACACTTGAACCTGGTTGCTGGCTGCTGCCCCCTGGGGGATGGAGTGCGGAAGTGTATCCTGGTAGAGTGTGTTGCCTAACTGTGCGCTAAGACTAAACTACCCCCCCTCCCCCATATCATAACACTTGGAAGAAGGATAGATGTCTCTCTGTAGGTATAAACGTTTCTCAGTGCTACTTTTGAGCAGATTTCCAATCTTTCATCTGCTTCTAAAAAGACAGAGATATCGATACAGAGTTAAACGAGGGGAGGAGGTCTTGAATAATGGAATATTGGAAGCTTTGAGAGCTTATGGGAGCATGTCCATCTCCATCTCTCTCATAATTCATATTTTCACATTATGGTTGAAACTCTAAAACATTGTGCCGCGACATCGCTGCTAAATCTCCTGGCCTAAACACAGAGTAGATTATGATTGGTGATGAAGACCATGTCAGACTAGAAAGTCCAAGGGACCAATTGACTGTGGAGTTCAATGACATATTCCAAGAGCGCGATTGAATCAGAAGTTAAAATGGTTTCTCACTAAACAACATTATCCAGAGTAAATTGATCACAAACATGGAAGCCTTATCAGTGAAAATGAGAGTTCTTGATCCCTATCAAAATAACAGGTGCCAGAGATGATTAAAAAGAGTAGTAACATCCTATTGCAGCCACTCAGGGACATATTTTGTTTATAACCGTTTTCCAAAGCAGTGGAGTGGCTACAGCAGCCAATGAGATGGGAAAGCAATTATAAATGCAAATTCCCAATAAGTGCCTGGAAGGTATGTTGAAAGGTCCTCCGTAGGAGATAATTACAGCCTGGCTTGATTACATTTAAAAGGAGGCTGAAATATCAAATCCATAAATGATTCAAGCAAACAACAACACCCGGGAAGCAGAGACCTATACGTGTCTGTGAGGAATAATGCGGTACCAGCCTGAGGTGATTCTGTCTCTGACTTCAGCCAAGAGATTGAAAACATAACACAGGACTGGATGTACAACTGTCTTTTGAGTTTGTTCGTGTTGGATTCCCTATGGCTTTATAGCTAATTCCCTTGAAAAAAACAAGTTGTTTTCCACAAACTCAAAGTTTGCGAGAGGGAAAGTGATCATTACCGTGAGGCATGGCATCCACAGTATTCATAGGGTGTGAAAGCAATTATATGCCTCTATGTCATTGCCCTGTATTTTTCCCAGTTTAATTTGCTGGTAACATATTTATATGGTGTACACACACTTTTGTACCATTTCTGTACATTGTATACCTGAATACCTTTGACCAAAGTGGCCAAAATGCTTTCAGCAAAGTGACTTGTGAAAAAAGTTTTGGTTACCTCAGTGTTCTCAGAAAGTTGTGTGAAACAAGGGTAAGCTAGCCTTGGGTTATTTCTAAATCAAGGTCAGAAGATAGCTCGGGGCTAAGAACAACCAGTTTGAAAAGCCCTCGTGTCTAGGGTTCTGATACCAGTCTGTCTGTTTCTCAGAAAAGCCACACCCTGGTCCGTCACATAAGGTTTTATTTCTCCGTAGGTTTGTCCCATTTATACCAACAAAGAGTTTGATAATTACCCTCTTTGAGTACAAGGATAGCTACTGTATATTACACTGGCCGTTCTCTATGACCCTTCTCGTCTTGACACTATTATTGCTGTTGACAAAGGAATTAAAGAACTGATGTGAATAAATCTGACAATGTATATATAGCTTACTTACTTTTCGTGTTCATCTTTTTATTTATTTTTTTCTTTTACATTGATATTGATTAATGCACTGTTGGGTTTAGGGTATTCTATAAAGACATTCCACTTTAGGCCTACTTGTGCACATACAACTTCAAACATGAATAATGTTCGACCACCCCTGAGAAATTCAATTACATAGAAAAAATGTAACATCTTCAAGTAATATTTGAAAGAGGGAGAGATAGTGGCCTTTAATTCTCGCACTTCACTTGTGCCCAACAAAGGAAACCTCAGTCATTGAGAACGAAGTGGAAAGATTAATCTCTCTGACTTAGTGACCCGCTGGAGTAGCATGTATGACTGTAGAAATTTGTGTGACCTTTAGCGTAACCGTGGGAATAAAGATAATGATTCTCGGCAGGGAGCCTGGAGTGTCTCTCACTTTGTTATGGAAGAGAATCAGCCTTCTGCCACAGGATGGAAATCAGCTGGAATAATGCAGCCAACTGTGAAGGACTGAGGGAAGTGACAGGTGCTCTCTCATACAGATAAACTGCAATAGGACACACACACACACACACACACACACACACACACACACACACACACACACACACACACACATGCCACACACACTACAACCACAACAATAACAGCCCTCAGTTCCACGAATACAAAATCGTAACTAACCTGCACCACATTTTGTTTTCTTAAATCAAATATAGATTTTCCACCTTTCTGTGCAGGTTGATGTTTATTGTTATGAGTCTTGTCCTGGAGGCAGAACTGAGAGATTTCCCCTTAGATAGGCCAGCTGCAAAGTTGAAATTGGCTATATTGTAAAAATTCATAAAATGAGTTTTTCTGTCTAAATTGAATGTTAGGGTTAGGTATTATGGCCAACAGTGTGGTTACGGTTTGGGTTAAGGTTAGGTTTAAAATCCGATTTTATGACGTTGTGGCTATGCCAATGTAACAGTATAGCTTCCGTCCCTCTCCTTGCCCCTACCCGGGCTCGAACCAGGGACCCTATGCACACAGACAACAGTCACCCACGAAGCATCGTTACCCATCGCTCCACAAAAGCCACGGCCCTTGCAGAGCAACTTCAAGGTCTCAGAGCGAGTGACGTCACCGATCGAAACGCTATTGGCGCGCACCACCGCTAACTAGCTAGCCATTTCACATCCGTTACACTCACCCCCCTTTGGACCTCCTCCTTTTCCCGCAGCAACCAGTGATCCGGGTCAACAGCATCAATCTAACGGTATAACTTTAGTCCGTTCCCTCGCCCCTACCCGGGCTCGAACCACAGACAACAGTCACCCACGAAGCATCGTTACCCATCGCTCCACAAAAACCGCGGCTCTTGCAGATCAAGGGGAACCACTACTTCAAGGTCTCAGAGCGAGTGATGTCACCGATCGAAACGCTATTAACGCGCACCACCGCTAACTAGCTAGCCGTTTCACATCGGTCACACCAACTAGTGACCACTCTGCAGAGCTGCCTCCAGAACAAGAATCACTAGTAACTGAAAGTTTTCAAGATCGAATCCCTGAGCTGACAAGGTACTAATCTGTTGTTCTGCCCCTGAACAAGGCAGTTAACCTGCTGTTCCTAGGCTGACATTGAAAATAAGATTTTTTTCTTAACTGACTTGCCTAGTTAAATAAAGATTTTTTTTATTTTTATGTGTTTCCATTGTGCAGTGCAGCATTCTCACATACAGTAGGTGTTCCTTTATTCCAGGTGTTAAAGGGCAGTGTGGAGTGCGATTGAGATCTGTGGATCATCTGATCATCTGTGGATGTGTTGGGGCGGTATGCAAATTATAGTGAGTCTAGAGAATCCGGGATAATGCTGTTGATGTGAGCCATGACCAGCCTTTCAAAGCACTTCATGGCTACCGACATGAGTGCTATGGGGCAGTAATCATTTAGGCAGGTTACCTTTGCTTCCTTGGGCACAGGGGCTATAGTGGTCTGCTTGAAACATGTAGGTATTACAGACTCGGTCATGGAGAGGTTGAAAATGTCAGTGAAGACACTTGCCAGTTGGTCCACGCATGCTTTGAGTACACATCCTGGTAATCTGTCTGGCCCCGCGGCTTTGTGAATGTTGACCTGTTTAAAGGTCTTGCTCACATTGGCTACCAAGAGCAATTATCACACAGTCATCCAGAATTGTGTAGTGAATGTGTTGTATATGCACTACTCGAGATACCCAAGTGGAGTTTTGTAGTGTTCAGTAGGAAAACTGTAGTGTTTCCAGTAGTAATCAGTTAGAGATTTGTTATATTTAATGTTGGTAGTAGATAAGTAGTCAAAACACTACAGCTTTACTACACAGGCTTTTCAATAGTAATTAATTAGAGTTTTTACTACTTGATTTTGATAGTAAATAAGTAGTCACAACACCAGAGCCAGACGACACTGGCTTTTTGTGACTATAGAAGAAGACCAAACAGGAAGTAGTTGGTTGTTGTTAGCTAGCTACTGTTTTTGACAATCCCGAATGTGATCATGTTCCATCCTTTGTCTTCCTGTCTTTAATTGCCCTTATGCTAGCACCATCTGTACATTTATTTATGTTTATGTTTTATGAATACTTTCATCTCGTTGTTTAGCCATTTATACACCTTTCTATCACATCAAAAAGATTGCCATGCAAAAACGGTCTTGTGTTTAGCCTAGCTGTTTGCTAACTCCCATTAAAATGTAGCTATGTAGCCTTTGTTTTCGTCATGCTAGCTAATAAGTATGTTTGTTTGTTTGCAAATGTACAGTATGTTCATATTGGTATACTTACCCATTCTACCTGTTGCCAAGGAGGCCCTCGACATAAGGAGACAAAAGGCCGTTTTTGGTAAGATTAACATTCTTTATCAACTGTTTTTATGTGTTGTCTTATGTGAGCTCTGTTAGCAGATGATTGATAATGGCTTATAATTGGTTGTCTCTTGTGCTTCTCTTTTATTTTCTAAAAGAAATGTGGCTGCAATAAAAAAAGAGGATCTGAAGATAGTTAAGTCAAAAAATGACTTTTGTATAACCTTATTATTTCTTGTTTGATGATATAGCTACAGTTGGAAACTTGAGAAAATAACACGTGCACTAGTCTGGTAGTGACACAGTAGTGAAACAAGAAGATGTCAATAGTGATTTTGACTAGGCAAACAGTAGGAAATGTGACAGTTTTCAATAGTAATTCAAAAGGGTGTATGTAGGAAATCAAAAAGGATCAGGAACAATTCAGTAGTGATCAGTTGTGACACAACACTACACACACAAATGGCAGTAGTAATTCACTAGGGATTGAGTAAGCATACAGCAGTAATGTGTAGGAATAACATAGTCATTCAATAGTGAACATGTAGGAATAACATAGTCATTCAATAGTGAACATGTAGGAATTGTAGGTATGTGTAGGTTTTCAATAGTAGATACCCAAAAGCTCAGTTGTTACACGGTTGCCATTTTAAGGGAGAATTATGTAGTGATTTGAATTGGAAATATGTCATGTTCATGAGTAGCGAAACATCACAATTTATCACTCATAACTATTTTGTTTTATTTAACCTTAATTCAACTAGGCAAGTCAGTTAAGAACAAATTCTAATTTACAATGACGGCCTACCCCGGCCAAACCCTAACCCGGATCACTCTGGGTCAATTATGCGCCGCCCTATAGGACTCCCAATCACGGCCGGTTGTGATACAGCCTGGAATCAAACCAGGGTCTGTAGTGACGCGTCTAGCACTGAGATGCAGTGTCTTAGACCGCTGCACCACTTGGGAGCCCCTATTTAAATTACTATGTAAATCACTACTGGTTTACTCCATATCACAATAGTAATCAAGTAGTAAAACAAGTAGGTTTTATATAGATCTTGTGTAGAAGGGATGAGTGGTTAAATCAGTAGTAGTTTTTCATGAGGGACCCCACCTGGATCCACTAGACCAGTCTCACACCATCACTAAGTGCTTCTTGGCTGCTCCCTATCCAGAGCTGCTATTTTCCTCATCCAGCCCACTGGTAACTGAGGCTGAAACAATCCCAGCTCCAGGCACGCTGTCCATCTGCGCCCCTTCACAGCCAGTTCACAGAAGGGCCTCTGTGTGTATACTGTAATGCTATAACTACAGCCATTGTCAGGGCAGACAGCTATGGAGCTATGGAAACCAGGCAATGCACTGCAAACCCCCTGCCCATCACCACTCTGTAATTGTGGATGGCGTAGTAATCCATTGAAAGTAATGCATGGTACTCCATTCAGACTAATGGTTGAGCAGATTGAATTCACACATGACTTGACAGACAGTGGAAGTGACCAGTCTAACAACTACACAATATTTCATTTGAATTAAGGCTTTTGTGCAACTTTTAATGAGTTGACCTTGAGACAGGAGGAAGAAAGGGAAGAACTCTGATGACTGTGGAAATCTCCTACACTACAATTTCGCTGTTTTCTCTATTATTTAGCTCTTCTTTAGTTGAGCCTTCCTGACCAGATATCAAATCAGCGAATGGGCTGGATTTGGGGGTTTGATGTGTAACATCCCTTACACTCCGTTCCTCTCATATCGCTCAGAACCATGTACAGTATAACACCTAAGGCCCTGTATTCTGTTGTACAGCAGCGTAGATTCTGCTTTAAAACCAAAGATGATAGCAGTGTGTGTGTGTGTGTGTGTGTGTGTGTGTGTGTGTGTGTGTGTGTGTGTGTGTGTGTGTGTTGGGGTCAGTACGTCTGTGACGTAATTTGCCTTGACAGCTTTGGAGCTGTGCCCGGCAAAGAGGCGTGCTAACTGATGTGTCAGGTGTTTGCATTCTATCCACCAGCTCGTGTTGGTTCCGGCCCACGGCCCCTGAGCGATGCTAGTCAGTAGAGACAGCCCCCCACCCTGCTGCTTTTAGCACATTAGCCGCTGCACCGGCCCTCTGTCAGACCACTGCTTGTCTCCCACCGCCGGCTTTTGTTATGCCAGAAGACAGGGACTTGACAGAATAAACATGAATAGATTTGTTTGAGGACTGGAGCCTTTTGATTTGAAGTGTGTGTGTGTGTGTCCTAAGTAATTGTTAAAGTTGCATAGTGTGCTGTACTAAACAAGTTGCTCCTTGGTTACAGCGTTGATTAATGAGGCAAAAACTGGTTGAATCAACAATGTTTCCACGTCATTTCAACCCAAAAAATGTATGACGTTGAATTAATGTGGAAAACTCATCGAATTTGCAAAAAGTCATCAACTTAACTGCATTTCCTGTTTTTGACACCGAACTTTTAACCTTTTTCCAATGACATGGTGAAATGTTTTGCTGATTTCAAGTTGGATTCACAATAGTAGACAACTCAACCAAATGTAAATAAAAACTAGATGTTGAACTGACGCCTGTGCCAAGTGGGTTACATCATGCAGAGTTGAGTCACTGAGGAGAGTTTTTGTCACAGAATATTGCTCTGCCAGTGGGGCTGCAAGCCCTCTCTCTCTCTCTCTCTCTCTCTCTCTCTCTCTCTCTCTCTCTCTCTCTCACTCTCTCTCACTCTCTCTCCCTCTCTCTCTGTCACTCTCTCTTTCTCGCTCTCTCTCTCTGTCACTCTCTCTCACTCTCTCTCTCTCTCTGTCACTCTCTCTTTCTCTCACTCACTCTCTCTCTCTCTCTCTTTCTCTCTCTCTTTCTCTCTCTCTCTCTCTCTCTCTCTCTCTCTCTCTCTATCTCTCTCTCACTATCTCTATCTCTTTCTCTCTCTCTCTCTCTCTCTCTCTCTCGCTCAGTAAGTAAGTCATCATCTGCCAAAGCAGGAGGCCCTCGTGGGCTCCCTTCCTACACACACACACACACACACACACACACACACACACACACACACACACACACACACACACACACACACACACACACACACACACACACACACACACACACACACACACACACACACACACACACACACACTTATTTGCAGTCCCATCATTCCCTTAAATGTTGTTCTCAGAGCACACCGTCAGACTTCATTTGAATAGGGCAGAAGAGGTGAATAATGATGCTGTTCAAAACAATACATTCTGGCCTTCGCAAGGGACATCTAGAGGAATAGCAACAAACATGACTGAAAACAACAGATAATAGATCAAGCATAGGTAACTTACATTATTTTAATTTCACTTTATGGATCACTATGGACCAAATATATAACAAATTTAAAAGCTCCATAGACCTCAGCTTCTGCCTGGCTTATTGTATAGCCAAGGCTGAAACTTCAATAGTGGTAAGTCTGTCATCTTCTCTCCCTCCATTTCCCCACCCCCACACTTCTCCCTACTTTGAGGCCTTGGCTTGGTGGGAGAGACATCCAGTTTGTGTTTTCTTATTTGTGTTTGGAGTCAGGTCCCTGCTCAGATCACTGGAGGGCTGCTGTGTTGTGTCGGGACACAGCAGGGCGTAGAACGAACCAGCAGAGAGACGGGGGAACAGAAAACGAGGACATGAAAATCAGGCGTCGACGCAGGATGTCAAGGGCAATCATCGCCACAGCAATGTCACCATGGTGCATATTAAGTGAAACGTTGAGCGTGTAAAACTCCCAGAATTATGCTCCACTGTTCCATCTCACGGCACATCAAATGGCAGTTGGTAGTTGAAACACGATGTACCCTCTCAAGTGCATTCATTTTTAGTCAATTTTAAATGCGCTGCTGCTGTGCTGAGACAACACCCCCTGTGTGTGTGTGTGTGTGTGTGTGTGTGTGTGTGTGTGTGTGTGTGTGTGTGTGTGTGTGTGTGTGTGTGCGTGCGTGCGTGCGTGCAATGGCAAAAATAATTTCTCTTTAGGATCACTTAGGTTCTTTATCACAGGGAGGAGAGATACGGGAACAGTGTTGGCCACTGAGTGTTCTTCCTAGGAGAGGTAAGAGGCAAAGTCATGAAGCATCCCTTTAAACAGGCTCCAGGGAGGTTACGGTGGAAGAAATGGCTTGTCTTCACCAGTGAGACAAACAACAAACGGATAATGGGGTTTGGTAGAAGAAGATAGGGCCCTGCACCCTACGGACAAATTAGAAAGTATTTGGCTGGAAGTAGGCTATGATTTTGGACATTTTCATGTAATGTGCAATTGAAAATCACTTCAAATGCATCTGGTCCTTGGTGCGTTGTTTGCATTGAGAAGTATTTTTGGGGGAGAAATAAGCAGCTGTCTTTTGGTTGGAGAAGTTAAATTGGCCACAGGTTACAATACAAAAAACTTAGTTTGAAAAATGCATTTATATCGAATTGTTATTCCTTTAGATGAAAAGTTATCCTCTTCTCAGAACATATGTATGTTGTATTGTTCACGGTTTCAATCAGAATTTGTCCATGAAAAGCTGTTTATGAATAAAGCATCGCCAATACGATCAGGCACTTCAAAAGGGACTTTGAAAGTGGAATATAAATATTTCTCACCATATTTCTCGCGGCACGGCTCACTGAAACACACAATCTGCCCACGGCTGATAGTGGCACTTTTTAATTGCTTTTCTCCTTGTTTAATTAACACTATGGATCCACTGAATTTTGTGCTGAGAAGAAGAAAAAACGAAAATTACTCCACAATCAATCAGACAGACGTGATGAGTGCAGTTTTGTTGAGACAAAAATAGCCCAAATAACTAGATTTTAATAGCTGTTTCACAGAAATCCCAGTTTGGACAAAAGAGCATCAAAAACGTCTTACCTCACCTATCATGCATCATGAACTGGATCGAGTCCCCGAGCTGACAAGGTAAAAGTACGTCTTTCTGCCCCCGAACAAGGCAGTTAACCTACTGTTCCCCGGTAGGCCGTCATTGTAAGTAAGAATGTGTTCTTAACTGGCTTGCCTTGTTAATTAAAGGAAAAAAATAAACAAAAAAACACCTTTCAATGTCCATCTGGGCCCACGTTTTCAAAGAGTCTCAGATTAGGAGTGCTGATCTAGGATCAGTTTTGCCTTACAGAACATAATGAAAAACATTATATGATCAGGGGTTGACTTGATCAAATTTCACCAGACCGGATCCTAGATCAGCCCTCCTGCTCTGAGAAGCTTTTTGAATACGGGCCCTGGCCTCCAAGGACATACTGTAGCTACAGATGCTCTCTTGAGAGGTTGCTCAGAGGGTTCAATGTCTTGCTAACCCATTCTGAATGTTTATGTAACAAAATGTCTGCCAGGTCGCATGAAGGGCATTTGGATCTGGTTTAATGTCTCAGTAACCCATTCTGCATGGTTATGAAACAAAATGTCTGCCAGGTCGCATGAAGGGCATTTGGATCTGGTTCAATGTCTTAGTAATCCATTCTGCATGGTTATGAAACAAAATGTCTGCCAGGTTGCATGAAGGGCATTTGGATCTGGTTTAATGTCTCAGTAACCCATTCTGCATGGTTATGAAACAAAATGTCTTCCAAGTTGCATGATGGGCATTTGGATGTTGTTCAATGTCTTAGTAACCCATTCTGCATTATATTGTACATCTGAAACAAAATGTCTGCCAGGCCATCCATCATCTCTCTAGTGAGCCCCATCCATCATCTCAGAGCCGGGCTGACACCCACTCTGCTCCTGTTCCTCTCGGCTCGGTCGTGATTGGTCGATTTCAGGGAACTGCACAGAGGCGCAGCGTAACATTCCAAACTGTACAACTTGACAGAAACTCATTGATTTAGAAATCTACTGAGATGGGATTCATCAACCTTGGGGTCTGGACTGTGTGGTGTGGTCCTTGTGAAGGTTTTTGGAGGGAGACCTACTGTAGACACATCCGCTTTGGGTAGGCAAGGAAGAAGGAGGTATATTGTGAACAGGTCGTTTACACTGGCATGATGTGGTGTGGATTGGGCTGGGCCAGAAGCATGTATGTACTGTAGTGGGTATGTACTGTAGTGGGTAGTGGGCCAAGTAGGATGTAAACACAGACAGGCAGACAGGCAGGAAGACAGGCAGTCGGACAGACAGACAGACAGCATCCACAATCAAATAGAGACCTGACATGAGGGCTGCAGGCCACTTCCTGTGTCTGAGATGTGAGATGTGCCTGCTGGTCATCTAATAACCCCTTAGCTTGCAAAATTCACAAGACACACGACGATCTCAAATTCATATTCCTTTCAACTTCAAAATGGTCTGTCTTCTTTAAAGATAAAAGCAACCCAATAGCACTAGGATTCATCTTTGAGATATAAAGATAAGATTCAGTCACTCTGAATGTTAGGAAAGCCTTCATGTGGAGGATGCAGAGAGGGGAAAATATCTGCTTTGAGAAAAAATACAATGATCCATAAAATACCAAATGTCAATCTTAATTGCATTGCAAGAGTAGCTTTCTTGCTTGTGGAAATACAGTAATCACAATCTGTATATGAACCCACATGGAACAATATAGTTTATGCCATTTAAACCGCTGAAGAGAAATCCCTCAAAGATAACATTTGAAAGGATTGTGTTTGTAATTCTGCTGCAAATCAATGAAGTGGAAAAAAGGCAAATGATTAGTCTTATGGAGTGGCAATTTAATGGCAAAGTAGATTTCTTACTATTAAGATAAATTACTTCATTTTATTTACAATGCTGAGTTACATACAGTGGATAATACCCCGGATAACACACAGGGACGGTGTACTGGCAGAAAACAAGAACGTTGAATTAGGAAATCATGGCAAAATCCTGACTGTTTCTGGCATGAGAAAAAGTCAGTTGACAGTCAAGGAGACCCAAACATAAAGCAGTAACACTACTGTATTGAGTTTAGGATGTTGCTGGTCAGTTTGTGTGATATTCAAACGCCCCCCAGTTATTAGATCTATGCCATTATATGTAGCGATATCCCAATCACAGTGGCAGGTATAAAAATTTGGGGACTGATTGGATCTAGTGAAGTCACTTCCCGAGGTGGACATATTGTTTTAGCTGTTATGCAGCCATCTGTAATCACGTCGGGGACACTGGCTAAAACCTCACAGTATCCTGCCCCACTCTATCTCAACTGGATTACCACAAAACAGTGGCTGGCAGTAGCATTAGTGGAATAAACATTCAAATGAAATCAGATCAAATTGCAGCCACAAGAGGATAAGTAACAGGTGAGTTACCGTGATTGGATTTGGATTGTTATTTAGGCATGCTAGTTTAAAGGAGGCAAGGAAAAAATGTTGGTATTTTCATTATTCCTCTGTATTATTATTATTATTTTTGTACTTTTACCCCCTTTTCTCCCCAATTTCGTTGTATCCAATTGGTACAGTCTTGTCCCATCATTGCAACTTCTGTACAGACTTGGGAGAGGCGAAGGTCGAGAGCCACGCATCCTCCAAAAAAACAACCATGCCATGCCGCACTGCCCGGAAGCCAACCGCTTCAATGTGTCGGAGAAAACGTCATACAACTGGCGACAGATGTCAGCTTGTAGGAGCCCGGCACTCCACAAGGAGAGCACGATAGGACAAGGACATCGGTGCTGGCCAAAACCTCCCCTATCCTGGACGACGCTGGGCCAATTGTGCGCCGCCTCATTGGTCTCCTGGTCACGGCCAGCTGTGACACAGCCTGGGATCGAACCCGGGGCTGTAATGATGCAGTGCCTTAGACCACTGCGCCACTCGGGAGGCCTTATTTCTCTATATTTCAACTACAGTATTTTTATGGTAATGCCAAGAAGCTAAAGGCTTTTTAAGCTCAAACGTTACCTATTCTAAGCAAGAGAGGGAACCTTTAACATTCTGGAGAAGTAATTCCTGCACCTGAACTATACAGAAGTAGACTAGTAGACCTTTAATCTACACAGGGCTTTCATCTAGACGTACTCTACGGCATCTTGAAAGAAACATCTCTCAGTATCCATCAGAGCATCAGTGTCAAGACCATTACTATCATCATCATTATTGTACAAAACCCTCTCCAGCTTTCTTCCTAACTTCTGCAGTAAGCACTGGTCCTTTAAGATGAATATATTGTTAATAATACGGTATCATCATCATCTTCATCATGTCTTGCCAGTGAGAAGTTAAGTTCAGGCACTCAAACATGCATAGACCTATAGAGCTGGGGGGGGGGGGGGGGGCACTCTGAGATACCGGAACGCATGAAGAAAAATCACCTTTATAATAAAGCATTGCATGTTAGAGTCGAGGTGCTTGCAGAAGTTGCACATGTGAAAAACAAAATGGAGCCTTGAAGTCAGGGACATTTTTTGCCTTTTATAAATGCACCTCATGCAATTCTGCATCATTTTAGATGGCTGGAGAATTTAGCAGAATCATTTTTAATACCTCACACATGATCAAATTGACAGGCTACTTTGACACTGACAAACTGAGAATCTGAGATCAATAAAAACGACCTTGTCTTGCATCCATCAATAACCTAGGCCTAGGTGTGTTGAGACATATTGTACAATATGAGGATTCAATTATAGTCCTTAAACGCTTTACTGTTTCACTGACTCACCCAATGATGTGCAGCTCACTCACCCCCGTTGGCCGGTGTGCTCGTGCAAAAGCCTATCCCTCTCTTGTTTAATTTTCTAAAACAATGCTCTTCCCTCAATAGGCCTATTTGGAAGTTGAAAACATATTTGGTAGCCTACAGACAGATTCTCTTTTCAGCCATTTGTTTTCCAACCTGTGTTTTCCCGCGATTGTACTTGAAATATTGTTTCGGCTTACAGATTTACTGCACGTTCCTGACTGTAGGAATACCTTGTGATTGGGCTACACACAATCCACAAGGCTATTTAAAAAAAGCTATTGATCCTCTGCGGCTAAAATATAGGCTTACAATTGGTGTAGTATTCTGGATTATTTCAGTTATTTCTGGACAGCAATAATTCTATAATTTTGGCAGATGAATTTCGATTCTTAGAAGATCAGTCACGTTTCCATATTTTTTAGGGGGCAGGAGAATTACAGAGGACGCAACTTGAAATAGCTTTGATTGCTTTTATTACAATCTTTACATTGCAAACAGTGAGAAAAAAAAATCCTGCCATGAGAGGTACCGGATCCTTGCAAATGGGTTCCCAGAACAAAACAGTCCAAATCTGAAAGCTGCCGATCCCGCTAAAATTGTCATTATCAAACTTGGCATCGAATAATTTCCGTGAAAGCTCCTCTGTCCTTCGGAATTGCTTATTTGTGAATGATTGTGACTGACAGAATTGGGATTGAGCCACCTGAATCTGGTGTAGTCAGTGGACTTTAACACCGAGCCCCAGGCCCACATAGCTCCTGAGACAATGTAATGCAAATGCATGTTGACACTGTGTCAACCTAGTGGACAAGCGTAAACACTTTAAGTAGGTATTGATCTCTTAGTGACACTGGATTTAACAAGCTTTGCGGTTGTCAACAGAGCCACTCTGGCTTCTCCTCTCCAAGCTCCCTCTCTAACTAAGATTTGATGAAAGCTTGGCTCAGTCCTAAATCTCTGCTACAGTTGGCAGTGAGTAAAAGCTAAATCTTTCTTAGGATTTTCAAGGATTCTGTTTCTTCGGAATCTTTCTTTACATGCAGTTCCACTTCTTTCCATCAGGGGGCTACAGGTGTGCTGCCTGTGTTTCTTTGAGGGACATTAGGGGGCTAAAGACTGAAATACTGATGCAACGTTGCATCAGCAGTCAGTCATATGGACTACAGCGGTGCTCCTGCTATAGCATCAGCAGCCAGCCAAATGGACCACAGCGGTGCTCCTGCTATAGCATCAGCAGCCAGCCAAATGGACCACAGCGGTGCTCCTGCTATAGCATCAGCAGCCAGCCAAATGGACCACAGCGGTGCTCCTGCTATAGCATCAGCAGCCAGCCAAATGGACCACAGCGGTGCTCCTGCTATAGCATCAGCAGCCAGCCAAATGGACCACAGCGGTGCTCCTGCTATAGTATCAGCAGCCAGCCAAATGGACCACAGCGGTGCTCCTGCTATAGCATCAGCAGCCAGCCAAATGGACCACAGCGGTGCTCCTGCTATAGCATCAGCAGCCAGCCAAATGGACCACAGCGATGCTGTGAAGCCTTTCTGCACTGCTTTGCATGGCTTAATGCCCCTTCTGAGAACTGAAAATGCAGGCCTTAGCATGGGGCATTCAGTCACATGTAACCTCTCTCCTCCTCCTCTCTGTATTTGTATGTCTCTCTTTTCTTCTCAACTCTTACTTTCCCTGGCATTCTTATTTCTTTAAAGTGATTTCTGCGTATTTCAGCATTACGTATTAATGTGCAGCCAGTGTTGCTGTTCTGTTGGGGTCTGGGCTAAGAGTTAATGTGGTTGTGCATTATATATCCCCCTGCTTAATGAACAGCCCCCACTTCCAACAGGCACATGAATATTACATGTCCCAAAGTGTCAACACGACCAGGATTGTTGGAATAATTACATGATGTAATGTGATAGCCACTGCCTCAAGCGTTGTTCAATAAAACCTCAATAGTCTTCGCTTTTTCACAGGAGTGCCATTATATGCACACATGAAAGCATGCATGTATGTATGCACACATGCAAGCAGACACACACACCCACATGCATGCACGCACACACAACTACACACACACCACACATGCTGTACGCACACACACACACACACCTTCAATATAATATGACCCCCCCGTGGAATCAAGGCAAACACACCCACACGTATGCGCACACACACACACACGCACATGCACACACATGCCTTACACACGCATGCATGCACATACACACACACACACGCACACACACACACACACACACACACACACACACACACACACACACACACACACACACACACACACACACACACACACACACACACACACACACACACACACACACACACACACACACGCCACACATGCCTTACACACGCATGCATGCACATACACACACACACACCTTCAATATCTTATGAACCCCCCTGTGGAATCAAATGATCCTCATCTGAAGGCCTTGCTCGAGGACTGCTATCTTCAATACAGCTATATATGCTCACGAAATCATCCAGGCACAGTGAGTTGTGGGTGATTGTGGCATGCTGCATAGCAAATCAGTCACCAAGTCCCAAATGACACCCTATTCCCTATGTAGTACACTACTTTTGACCAGGACCCAACCTTTGGTAGCATTACAGCTGTGAATCTTTCTGGGTACGTCTCTAAGAGCTCTGCACACCTTGATTGTTATTCAATAAAAAATTCTTCAAGCTCTGTCAAGTTGGTTGTTGATCCAGGCTGTATCACATCCGGCCGTGATTGGGAGGCGATGTACAATTGGCCCAGCCTCGTCCAGGTTTCAAGTTCTTATTTACAGGCGTCATTGTAAATAAGAATTTGTTCTTAATTGACTTGCCTAGTTAAATAAAGGTAAAAATAGCTACAAAATAATAATACAATGACTATTTCAATCTCGACAAACAAAACATCCCTCTCTACCTTGTAGACTTACCCAGTATCAAAGGCTTGGCTTGAACTTCTCTGGATGTAATAAACTTTTTGGTGTTTAGTAACAGATGACTCTTTCCATTCATGAATTGGCCGCTGCACAGTTTGGATTGATTAATTGACTGATTTTATTTTTATCAGTATAAAAAATACATACTGTACATAAGATTTTAAATTGACCGGGATTGCATATAAAGTTGGACTAATTTTCATTGTGTTCCCTATTTTTTACAACATAATACTTATACAGACACATTACATAGATACAGACACATTACATAGATACAGACACAATTACATAGATACAGACACATTACATAGATACAGACACATTACATAGATACAGACACATTACATAGATACAGGACACATTACATAGATACAGACACATTACATAGATACAGACACAATTACATAGATACAGACACATTACATAGATACAGACACATTACATAGATACAGACACATTACATAGATACAGACACATTACATAGATACAGACACATTACATAGATACAGACACAATTACATAGATACAGACACATTACATAGATACAGACACATTACATAGATACAGACACATTACATAGATACAGACACATTACATAGATACAGACACATTACATAGATACAGACACATTACATAGATACAGACACATTACATAGATACAGACACATTACATAGATACAGACACATTACAGAGATACAGACACATTACATAGATACAGACACATTACATAGATACAGACACATTACATAGATACAGACACATTACATAGATACAGACACATTACATAGATACAGACACATTACATAGATACAGACACATTACATAGATACAGACACATTACATAGATACAGACACATTACATAGATATAGACCATAGATATAGACACATTACATAGATACAGACACATTACAGAGATACAGACACATTACATAGATACAGACACATTACATAGATACAGACACATTACATAGATACAGACACATTACATAGATACAGACACATTACATAGATACAGACACATTACATAGATACAGACACATTACATAGATACAGACACATTACATAGATACAGACACATTACAGAGATACAGACACATTACAGAGATACAGACACATTACATAGATACAGACACATTACAGAGATACAGACACATTACAGAGATACAGACACATTACAGAGATACAGACACATTACATAGATACAGACACATTACATAGATACAGACACATTACATAGATACAGACACATTACATAGATACAGACACATTACATAGATACAGACACATTACAGAGATACAGACACATTACAGAGATACAGACACATTACAGAGATACAGACACATTACATAGATACAGACACATTACAGAGATACAGACACATTACAGAGATACAGACACATTACAGAGATACAGACACATTACATAGATACAGACACATTACATAGATACAGACACATTACATAGATACAGACACATTACATAGATACAGACACATTACATAGATACAGACACATTACAGAGATACAGACACATTACAGAGATACAGACACATTACAGAGATACAGACACATTACATAGATACATATACAGTTAAATAGATATAGACACATTACATAGATACAGACACATAGATACAGACACATTACATAGATACAGACACATAGATACAGACACATAGATACAGACACATTACATAGATACAGACACATAGATACAGACACATTACAGAGATACAGACACATTACAGAGATACAGACACATTACATAGATACAGACACATTACATAGATACAGACACATTACATAGATACAGACACATAGATACAGACACATTACATAGATACAGACACATAGATACAGACACATAGATACAGACACATTACATAGATACAGACACATAGATACAGACACATTACAGAGATACAGACACATTACAGAGATACAGACACATTACATAGATACAGACACATTACATAGATACAGACACATTACATAGATACAGACACATAGATACAGACACATTACATAGATACAGACACATTACATAGATACAGACACATAGATACAGACACATTACAGAGATACAGACACATTACAGAGATACAGACACATTACATAGATACAGACACATTACATAGATACAGACACATTACATAGACACAGACACATAGATACAGACACATTACATAGATACAGACACATTACATAGATACAGACACATAGATACAGACACATTACAGAGATACAGACACATTACATAGATACAGACACATTACATAGATACAGACACATTACATAGATACAGACACATTACATAGATACAGACACATTACATAGATACAGACACATTACATAGATACAGACACATTACATAGATACAGACACATTACATAGATACAGACACATTACATAGATACAGACACATTACATAGATACAGACACATTACATAGATATAGACACATTACATAGATATAGACACATTACATAGATATAGACACATAGATACAGACACATTACATAGATACATATGCAATTAAATAGATACATATAGATACAGACACATTACATAGATACATATAGATACAGACACATTACATATATACAGACACATTACAGAGATACAATTATATAGATACAGACACATTACATAGATACATATAGATACAGACACATTACATAGATACAGACACATTACAGAGATACAGACAAAAAGATGCTTAACTTCCAGATGAGTTTGACGGGGGAGTTTAAGTACAAATCTTACAAGCTTTTTTGGCTGCTAGTGAACCATGATGTGCATAATCAAAGTGACACTGGACTAGCGCACTTGCCAGTATTTAGTGTCTGTAGCTTAGGTTTCCATCCAATTGGCGACAAATTTTCATGTGAATATTAAAAAATCTTCATAAAAACCATATGCCATTTTGGAGTTTCCTTTTGTAAATTTGACAACAGGACAACATGACAGGGAAGATTTTAACTTACCGGGCATTTCATAAATGTAATGGACATCTATATGCATTCAGATCCAACCATGCTCAGCATCAATAAACAAGGGATAATGGCAAAATGAGCCACATTTACGTGTCCTTAAAAAACAGCCTATAACAAATTACAAAAACACTATTCCTTGTGTTACGATGTGTAGCATATGCAAAACTTTTATAGCCTACTTTCCTAAAACAAAATTGTCCACTTTACGGTTCAGCTGTCAGAGATTTGAGCACTAAATGTATCAGGGCATTGCATGCAAAGAGCTATTGGCTTAGGTGTCCACTATGATATTAATATTTTAATATATATCGCTTCCTTTATGTATATATATATATATATTTTTTCTTTTTCATTTTTTAAAATAATTCTCTACATTGTAGAATAATAGTAAAGACAACTATGAAATAACACATATGGAGTCATGTAGTAACAAAAAAGTGTTAAACAAATCAAAATATATTTTAGATTTTTCAAAGTAGCCACCCTTTGCATTGATGACAGCTTTGCACACTCTTGGCATTCTCTCAACCAGCTTCAAGGGGTAGTCACGTAGAATGTATTTCAATTAACAGGTGTTCCTTGTTAAAAAGTTAATTTGTGGAATTTCTTTCCTTCTTAATGCGTTTGAGCCAATCAGTTGTGTTGTGACAAGTAAGGGGGTAGAAGATAGCCCTATTTAGTAAAAGACCAAGTCCATATTATGGAAAGAACAGCTCAAATAAGCAAAGAGAAATGACAGTCCATCATTACTTTAAGACGTGAAGGTCAGTCAATGCAGAACATTTCAAGAACTTTCTTCAAGTGCAGTCACAAAAACCATCAAGCGCTATGATGAAACTGTCTCTCATGAGGACGGCCACAGGAAAGGTAGTCCCATAGTTACAAGCCTCAAAAATTGCAGCCCGAATAAACGCCTCACAGAGTTCAAGTAACAGACACATCTCAACATCAACTGTTCAGAGGAGACTGCGTGAATCAGGATTTTATGGTCGAATTGCTACAAAGAAACCACTACTAAAGGACACTAATAATAAGAAGAGACTTGCTTGGGCCAAGAAACACGAGCAATGGACATTAGACCGGTGGAAATCGGTCCTTTGGTCTGATGAGTCCAAATTTGAGATTTTTGTTTGCAACCGCTGTGTCTTCATGAGATGCAGAGTAGAGGTGCTGAGGAGGAGGTGTGATGGTGTGGGGGTGCTTTGCTGGTGACACTCTCGGTTATTTATTTCGAATTTAAGGCACACTGAACCAGCATGGTTGCCACAGCATTCTGCAGCGATATAACACCCCATCTGGTTTGTGCTTAGTGGGACTAGCATTTGTTTTTCAACAGGACAATAACCCAACACACCTTCAAGCTGTGTAAGGACTATATGACCAAGAAGGAGAGTGATGGAGTGCTGCATCAGGTGACTTGGCCAACACAATCACCCGACCTCAACCCAATTGAGTTGGTTTGGGATGAGTTGGACCGCAGAGTGAAGGAAAAGTAGCCAACAAGTGCTCAGCATTGGGGCGGCAGGTAGCCTAGTGGTTAGAGCATTGGGCCAGTAACCGGAAGGTTGCTAGATTGAATCCCTGAGCTGACAAGGTACAAATCTGTCATTCTGCCTCTGCACAAGGCAAGTTAACCCACTGTTCCTAGGCCATCATTGTAAATAAGAATTTGTTCGTAACTGATTTGCCTAGTTAAATAAAGAAATATGTGGGATCTCCTAGACTGTTGGAAAAGCATTCCAGGTGAAGCTGGTTCAGAGAATGCCAAGAATGTGTAAATCTGCCATCAAGGAAAATATAAATGAAGAAATGAAGAATATAAAATATATTTTGATTTGTTTAACACTTTTTTGGTTACTACCTGATTCCGTATGTGTTATTTCATAGTTCTGATGTATTCACCATTATTCTACAATGTAGAAAATAGTAAAAACTAAGAAAAACCCTTGAATGAGTAGGTGTGTCCAAACTTTTGACTGGTACTGTATATATAGTTTATAGTTTAGGTGCTTCTACACCTGCATTGCTTGCTGTTTGGGGTTTTAGGCTGGGTTTCTGTACAGCACTTTGAGATATCAGCTGATGTACGAAGGGCTATATAAATAAATTTGATTTGATTTGATTTGATTTGATATAAGGAAGAGAAGCTTAGGCCTAACCCCAGAGAGATAGAGATATGCCAGTGGCATGTCACGACACCAACCTGCACTTCTTAATGTCAGATGGCTACTATGCAGATATAGACGTACAGGAGGGTTTTTTGTAAATGTTCTATCTGAATATTTTGTACAAAGATAAGCATTATATTGCCAGATTATAGGAGTAACTCAGGTAGGGCTGAAACATTCTTCCTCACCTGAAGTTCAACTGTCTGAGTCCGTTGTAGCGCCGGGGCGCACTGCCTTCATATCATAGGCCTGCAGTAGCTAAAGCTTAATAATAGTCACACCATACCAAACCTTCACAAATATTTTCTTAACTTTATTACGGTAATATAAAAAGTAAGTCAAGCCATTGTTTATAGGGAAAATATTAGCAGAAGAGCAAATGCAAACCCACTATCCTCCCCTGTGCCCAATAAAAACCCACACAAACCTCCCTAAACAAAAAAAAAAGTTTAACAACCTTCCCGTTTTGGACCACCCCCCAGTAAACTTAGATCTGTCCCTAACTATTATAAAGTAACCATTTGCTTCATGATGAAATCCCTGAGCAGTTTCCTTCCTCTCCAGCAACTGAGTTAGGAAGGACACCTGTATCTTTGTAGTGACTGGTTGTATTGATACACTATCCAAAGTGTAGTTAATAACTTCACCATGCTCAAAGGGATATTCATTGTCTGCTTTATTTTCTTCTTAAAAAGAAAATAGATTCCATTCTTTGCGAGGTATTGGAAAACCTTCCTGTTCTTTGTGGTTGAATTTGATTTGATTTTGAATCTGTGTTTGAAATTCACTGCTCGATTGAGGGACCTTACAGATGTGTGGAATACAGAGATGTATGTGTGGCATCCCAAATGGCACCCTATTCCTTAGTGCCTTCAGAACCTATTCACACCCCTAAACGTTTTCAACATTTTGTTGTGTTACAGAATTTATAAAGGATTACATTTAGATTAATGTGAAGGTATGTGATGAGGTCATTGTGTAGGTAGCTAGGTATTCTGTGCTATTGTACAGGGGCTCAGTGGGATGATAAATGTTTACAGCACTACATTAAGAAGAAATCTCCTATTTTTGCTGGAGGCCGGATCATTCATTCATTGTGAGGGACTGCCCATCGCCTCTCCTGTCTTAAATTAGTCGGCACCTTTCACTTGCAGAGGGTGGTAGGGGGTGAAGGGGGATTAGGGAGATACATCTTTTGGACGGACAGTTAAAATCATTATTTGGCATCCTGTGGGACACATGGTTGTGCTAAGGGTTTACAAATCAGCTCATTCCTCTTATAAACATCCATAATGCATGCTGTGGGGAGGCAGGAGGGTTCATGTGTTCAAATGCAGTATGAGAAGAACAAACTGACAGCTGAGAGAGAGAGAGAGAGAGAGAGAGAGAGAGAGAGAGAGAGAGAGAGAGAGAGAGAGAGAGAGAGAGAGAGAGAGAGAGAGAGAGAGAGAGAGCTAGCATCCCCAATGGCACCCAATTCCCTATTTGGTGCACTATGTAGAGAATAGGGTGCCATTAGGATGCAGACAGAGATAGAGGAGAAAGTGAGTTAGTGAAGATATGGTATTAAAGGCTGTAGGATATCAACAGTTTTTCATGAGGAGCAAACATAACAAGCCCTCGTGGCTTCCCTACTCTTCCGCCAAAGATGTACGGTGCTCCACGCTATTCAACAATTTCCCCCTGGAATCCATTATTTTGCCTTCTTCCGTCAAGGTTGCGGGTGTTGTCAAGTTGAAAGGGCCTCTCAACCCTGGCAAATAGTTAATTTTAGCAACTCGTTGAAATCCCTCCTCTCTCAGCCCTCAGCGTGGGATTCTTATAGAGTATCTGTACAGCAGATTTATACTTATTTTCAAAAGCAATATCTGGAGAACATGAGACTAGAGAGGTTGTAATAATACATTATGGATATGTTGTTGTGAGATATCATTTATATGCTGAGTGACATTGCCTATGTTAATGTTTTAAAGATAAGCAGAGATTTGCATATTTAACAAACATCTTACAAAAAAAGGGCCAATTGACTTTTTGCGAACAGTTCTCACCATCGGAGTATAATTCCTTACTGTGTGTGTGTGTGTGCATCCTCATCCGGTAGTAATCCTGTTAATCTGTTCACTGGCCACAGCTCCATATTGATGTTTTCCTGTTGTTTTAGGAGAATGATTAAGCATTGTGGAATTAACAATGGCTTAACCTCCTCACAAGATTCCTCTACAACCCCCTTTCTCACAGAAAGCCTTGAGAAAATGTCTTGTCTCTCCTTTTGCTCTCTACTCATCTCAAAATACTCGATGCTCACACAAACTATCACAAACTATGAAACTATCACAAACTTTCTAAATGTCTAGTAGTTAAAGTGAGAACATAAAGAAAGAGTTTATTTTTGTGAAATACATGGATTTCTTGGCATCCTCTCATGTGCAGGTTGCATTAGGCCTATCTTTCCTGATGCTTCTAAAGTGCTACAAAGGAATTAGTATTATCCTTTGTATTATAAACTAAGAACTATGTATTATCCTTTGTATTATAAACTAAGAACTATGTATTATCATTTATTGAGAATTGTCGGCCGGGCCTAACCTCTTACTGACACTTCAGCGTTGTTCTTTCTCTTTCTTTCCAGAGCAGATAACATTTCCAGGCCAGGTTGAGGTTTTAACAAGGCAGAAGATCGCATTGTTCTTTCTCATTCTTTCTAGAGCAGATAACATTTCCCAGTCAGGTTGAGGTTTTAACGAGGCAGAAGATCGCATTGTTCTTTCTCATTCTTTCTAGAGCAGATAACATTTCCCAGTCAGGTTGAGGTTTTAACGAGGCACAAGATCGCATTGTTCTTTCTCATTCTTTCCAGAGCAGATAACATTTCCCAGTCAGGTTGAGGTTTTAACGAGGCAGAAGATCGCATTGTTCTTTCTCATTCTTTCTAGAGCAGATAACATTTCCCAGTCAGGTTGAGGTTTTAACGAGGCAGAAGATCGGAAGCTCCACTTTCCCCGTCAGCAGTTGTCCAGTCAAATAATGGTGAGGTCATAATATATATAATTTAAAGATGATCTCTAAAGTGCTAGACATTATGCTACTGCAAGAGAGGAAAGAGTCAACATAACATTGTGTCTGCAACATTGATCAAAATGGGAAGGGGACAGGAGCCAGGTTCTCAGACCCTGAACCGTGGTGGCTACTACGTTAAAGAATACCTCTGAATCCGCAACAAGAGATACATTAATGTCATTCATTTGAAATAAAGATCACCTCCACGGGGTTGCCAGGTGTGAACATGAGGTGCTGATTCGACGATACCTGGGAAATTGGGTGAGAAAACTCACCTTTAATTTCACAGTGCAACATAAAGGTGATGAGTTGTGATACAAACTGCCACACGGCTATGCAAAGTCTGGATAATTCACTCCCTTTTCCAATTCACAATTATTATTTCAGCACAGCACTGAAAAGATCCTGCATGCATTTTGTCTTCATCAATGTTTAAAGGAGATGTTTGAATTTCGTGCATGGAATACATATTTTTTTCATCGCCTCATTGCCAACATTTTGTATATAGGCCTTCAGTCACTAGTAATCATGCCTCTGAGGCAGGGTATACAAGTATGACGTGACTCTGGCAATGAATTAATATGCAGTAAATAATCAATATTGATATTGGCATGAATAATCAATGAACTGGTGTCATATTTATGTCATAGTGTTGTGTCGTAATAGGCCTACTGCTCCCGAGGGGTGCAGCGGTCTAAGGCACTATATCTCAGTGCAAGAGGTGTCATTATAGTCCCTGGTTTGAATCCAGGCTGTATCACATCCAGCCGTGATTTGGAGTTCCATAGGGTGGCGTACAATTGGCCCAGCCTCGTCTGGGTTTGGCCGGGGTAGGCCGTCATTGTCAAAAAGATTTTCTTATTAATTGACTTGTCTAGTTAAATAAAGGATTAATATAGAAGAATAAAAAAACACATTCAGTTCTAGAATAAAGATCCAAATCTGTTACGAAGTAAATTAGAAAAAGTCAAAAAGTGTGTTCAGACCATAACATATTAAAAAACACTCTGCTCTAGGATTGAAACTTTTGATGACTGGATGAAACATTATTAGGCCCTCATCCTCTTTGTGTCTTACTGCGATGAAGACTCCAAACATGATCTACTGATTTAAATCAAAAGACTGTTTCCCATGTTTGTCTCCAGTGACGTAGGCCTAGGTCTCCAAATACTCATTGTCCAAATGGTACCCTTTTTCCTAGCTGTCTAAACTCAACTCCACTGTGAAGGAAGTTTCTGATGAACTCCACCATTGGAGTTGAGCAGAGACCAGGCTTTTTGGAATTCAGCTCCGACTACATAGATTCGCCCAAGGTCAATACTTTAAAAAATGCTAATAATGAAACGTTTACCTTGTACCTATGACCTTGGGGGAATCGATGTAGTCGGAGCTGAATTCCTCAAAGCCTGGTCTCTGCTCAACGTTGTTGGTGGAGTTCATCATAAACTTCTTTCACCATGGAGTTGAGTTTAGTCAGCTACCTTTTCCCTATGTAGTGTACTACTTTTGACCAAAGAAGTATGGGCCCTGGTCAAAAGTAGTACACTATAAAGGCAATAGGGTGCCATTTAAATCTCACACTATGATGGCCACCTACTGGATCATTCCTTTGAACATTTTTTCTTGTCCTTTTCCCCCAACAGTTTTATACTTGAAGGGAGATGTTTTAAATTGTTTTCCAGGAAAAATAAGCATTCACAGAAAATAGACTGACTGACAAACAAATAAATAATAAATATAGTTGCAAGCAGCAATGAATGGGGTTCACAGGATGACAGAAAGGACACAAGATCAGTTGGATTAAAAAGCAAGCACTCTATCATATAGGAACTTTCTTCCTTTATGTACAATCAGTGAAAGCATTACCATGTTGATTTAATACAACAGGAGTAGACCTTACCATAAAATGCTTACTAACAAGCCCTTAAATATCTGTTGGTACACTCCACATTAGTGTTCCAAAATACTTTAATATACTCTCACAGCTGTAATACGCTCAAGCGGCAGGAATTAATAACGTATTTGGACAACTGACTAGGTACCCCCCTTCCCTTTCCTTTCTTTTCCGGTTTCACATTTTACAGAATAAAATATCCACTTTTCACTATGTTCAGACAACAGTATGTGATTATACAGATATACTAATCATGATATTTCAAGTTGTTCTTCTGCATAATTTAAATGGAACATTAATTTGCATGAGACAAAGTCCACTTGATCAATAGTTATTGCTCTGGTATCCTATGGTGCCACTGGTGCCAATGACGTCTGTAGTGCCACCAACTGGTCTGGTGCAGCCATCTAAGGTTGCAGTGACTTTATTTTTACGCAGCTTCTATGGACATATATGTGACTCATTTCAGGAAACTAGGCATATGTCGCGCGTCACTACTTCACAGGACAGCCATTTGAACATAAACGTTAAAAAAATCATCTAAATTTTTTTTTTTTACAGACATGCCTTTTGAAATGGGAACTTTCATGTGCCTTAATAACAAACTTGTATGCCATCTGTAAATAATAATAACATTTTTTAATTAGGATCCTAGTTGGTTTAGCCACTGAAAAAGTTAGGAACCTTCCCTTAGCCATGATTGGCTAAAATAATGGGAGGGCTGAACATGCCCGACAGATGAGTTCGGATTGGTCTGCCGTGCAAAGGTGTTTCTCTCCACTTTCTGGAGGACCAAGTTTTGAAATCAGCGGAATACACGGTGGAATTCGAGTAGGATAGCTAAGGAGACAGAGAAAATTCTGGCGTTTGATTGCAAATATGCAGACGCAGTCAAAAAGAGAACATCAGGAGACAGGTGTATGAAACACCTGTCTCCGGATTACATATTCAAACTAAAGCAACCCTGGCATCTGACAGAGAGGGAGAAGTGTCCATCTAAGATAGTCTAGCTAGTTACATTTTTAGATATTACATGTTTCTAATTTTGTCAGAAAGTCATTTTCATTTCAAGTTAAAGCGTACTGTTAGCTAGCTAGCTGACATTAGCTGGCTGGCTCGCTAGCTAACGTATGTGTAGTAATATTATTCGTACCTCAAAGCCATTTACATTACTAGTTAAAATCTACTGTTAGCTAGCTAGCTAACATTGAATCTGGTTGTTTAGCTACCTGCAGATTCATGCAGGGTAGTAACATTATGAGTTGTGGATTATGGTTCATTGTTCAGATAGCTAGCTAGCTACATGTCTAAACAAAAGACTCCACTATGCAAGTAACCATTTCAACAGAATCTTCATGATGTCATCGTGACAACTGTCGATAGACGTAGCTGGTGAATTTGCTATGGATATCTACTCTGATTTCAGAGCACTCGTCTGAGTGTGCCAGAGCGCAGAATAACTGGCAAATTTACGAACACTCAACACCCGTTGAATATGGCTGGTGTCAGTAAACATTGGCAAAAAAGTGTAATTCATTTGTCACCAACGCTCTGGATAACATAAAAACAGCCTAACCAGCTCTGCTAGGGCGAGTAAAATGGCCAGAGTGAGCTGTTCCCTCATTTGTGTCTGGAAGTAGCTAGCAAGCTAGCCAACGTTAGCCAGGTAACTTGGGTATTTGACTGCTGTTGTTTGGTCAGAAAGCTTGGATCAACCCTACTCCTTGGCCAGAGCATTCATTGTGCACTCTGAATGCTCCGAGAGCGAAACGCTCAGAATTTACAAATGGACAATCTGACAATGCTCTGAGTTTACAAACACCCAGAGCGCACTCTGAGCACACAGGCACTCCAGAATGAATTTACGAACACACCCATAGTATAACCAGCCTTTAGTCTTGAAATCTTTGGTTGTTTAGTACACGGCCTCACATATGAATCCTTAAAGAGCTGGGTGGGGCTAAAGCTTAAGAGTGTGTGGATGATGCTGAATTGGTATAGACAAAGAAGAGCTCTCCCGTAGGTGTACCAAAATATTCAAGGGACATTTTCTCAAAAGTGAGGTTACAAGTTTATCAACTTTCAAGGCATAATTATATTCCCATTGTTCCTCAACTGTAGTGTGTGATATAAATGTTCTAGCTCTGAGTCTCCACTTTTATCCAATGTAAAAAACACCATTTAAAAATTTGCTACATAAGACCGAGTTGAGCCGGTCGGTCACATATACTGAACAAAAATATAAACGCAACATGCAACAATTTCAACAGTTCATATAAGGAAATCAGTCAATTTAAATAAATTCATCAGGCCCTAATCTATGGATTTCATATGACTGGGCAGGAGCACCCACTCGGGCGCCAGGACCAGCCAATCAGAATTCGTTTTTCCCAACAAAAGGGCTTTATTACAGTCAGAAATACACCTCAGTTTCATCAGCTGTCTGGGTGGCTGGTCTGGGACGATCCCACAGGTGAAGAAGCCGAATGTGGAGGTCCTGGGCTGGTGTGGTTACACCTGGTCTGCGGTTGTGAGGCCAGTTGGACATACTGCCAAATTCTCTGGATTGACTTTAGAGGCGGCTTATGGTAGAGAAATTAACATTCAATTCTGTAGCAACAGCTCTGGTGGACGTTCCTGCAGTCATCATGCCAATTGCACGTGGCATTGTGTTGTGTGACAAAACTGCACATTTTAGAGTGGCCTTTTATTGTCCCCAGTACAATCTTGATATGCCACACCTGTCAGGTGGATGGATTACCTTGGAAAAGGAGAAATGCTCACTAACAGAGATGTAAACAAATCTGTGCAAAACATTTTAGAGAAATAATATTTTTGTCTGTATGAAACATTTTTGGGATCTTTTATTTCAGCTCATGAAACATGGGACCAACACTTTACGTGTTGCGTTTATATTTTTGTTCCATATACATAAGATTTACTACATACCAAATGTCAGTCGGTGTCCATCGGTTAAGTTCTAGTTGCCAGTTGTTATTGACAATGGCTGAATCATCTACAGGGCTTCACACGACTTTTTTTTGCCACTTGTAACTTATTCAGCCACTTGTCCTTCAGACTGATTTTTTACTTGTATACTGTCCAAAAGCTCAAGTCACTTGTCCAAAATTACAAACAATGTTCTGTAACATCATTTGGCGACAGATATTCATGCAAATATTCAACAATCTGCATAAAAACAATTGGTGCATTTTCCCACCAGAGATGTGTTTCCATCTGGTACTGGTACTGGTACTTGCGCTCTAGACAACAGCTTACAGATGCAGTGCAGGTATTGCCTACATGAGACTGTTATGGACAGAAGAGCAAGATTATTTTTATTTGTCAAATGGCAGCCAAGCATCGATCATTAAGTCACCATAATAACACCGGCAATATTTATTAGAAAGGAGCATCAAGCTCATCACCTTGCACTTTCACCACCCTGTGAAGTTCATCATAACTTATTCCATCTGTAGCCTAATGAACTGCATAGTTTCCCGAGTCGTAGTAGGAGGACCATGTCATTGCAAGACTCCAAGTTCACTTCAATATGATGGATATTATATCAATATTTGCGCATTAAAGGGTTTCCACCGATATTTCTCACATAATTAATTTTACAGACACAAAATGATCCCACCTTGTCTACCGTATTTTGTTTTGTCGACAGGCAACCAGGATGTAGGATGTGAAAGTGGTCCATAAACTGGATGACACATGGTTTGTGTGCTAAATGGCCCCATTTCCCTATATAAGGGCCCTGGTCAAAACTAGTGCACTATAAAGAGAATTTGGGAGGCATAAGGCATTCCAAGATGCCGGCTGTTACGATGGCTTTAGTGGCTATTTTTGGTCAGGCCCCTGTGATTCATCAGGGGGTGTTTGCGGTCTGATGTGG